>NC_053025.1:339849575-340192075 GCF_003073215.2 Triticum urartu | reverse complement strand
CCTAGGACTTGGAGGTGTACTTATGCAGGACGGAAGAGTTGTTTCATATGCCTCACGGCAGCTTCGACCTCATGAGTTGAATTATGCCATGCATGATTTGGAGTTAGCAGCCGTAGTGCATGCACTCAACACCTGGAGGCATTTCCTTATTGGAAACTGTTGTGATGTGTACATGGACCATAAGAGTTCGAAGTATATTTTCACACAGAAGGAGTTGAATCTCAGGAAAAGGAGATGGTTGGAGCTCATAAAGGATTATGATATGAAGCTGCGTTACCATCCAGGAAAGGCCAATGTCGTAGCAAACACTTTGAGCCGCAAAAGTTATGTCAATACACTCATAAGCAGAGGATTGCCGCAGGAGATAGTCGACGATCTCAAGGAACTTCAATTGGAGATAGTTCCAAGAGGTTTTGTTGCAGCAATGGAGGTTCAGTCCACATTATTGGGAAAGATTCGAGAAGCTCAGAAGGATGATAAGGAAATTGGTGAGATAAAGGAGAAGATGAGCAAAGGAAAAGCCAAGGGTTTTCGTGAGGATGAGAACGAAACATTATAGTTTGAGGATCGTGTATATGTTCCCAATAACACGGAGATCAGGAAGTTAATACTTCAGGAAGATCATGACTCGCCATACTCGATTCACCCCGAAAACACCAAGATGTATTTGGATTTGAAGGAACGTTTCTGGTGGACAGGTATGAAGAAGGATATTGCCGAGTATGTAGCAGTATGTGATGTATGTCAGAGAGTGAAGGCAGAACATCAGAAGCCAACAGGATTACTTCAGCCTATGCCAATACCTGAATGGAAGTGGGATAAACTTGGCATGGACTTTATCATCGGATTACCCAGGACACGATCGGGATATAATTCTATCTGGGTAGTAGTTGATCGCTTGACCAAAGTGGCTCACTTTATCCCCGCCTCCACCTCACCCCGCCGCCCGCAGCCGCCCCGCCTCTCGTCGCCGCAGCCGCGCCGCGCCTTGCCGCCCCGCCAACACCTGCTGCCACCCGCCGTCGTCGCCATCGAGCGCCGCTGCCGCCGAAGCCCCGCCCCGCCGACTGCCGGAGCCGCGCCGGACTTGCTGTTGCCACCGGCATTTTTCTCCGGTTAACCGGTAAGAAAACTGCACGATTTACTCCCGGTTTTCTCTCAGTTTTTTAGGGTTAGGGTTTTCCCGATTTTCTGATCAGATCTAATTAGCGGATGTTCGCCCGTTAATCCGTATTAGCGAACGGTTTTTGTCAGTTTAGTTCTGTTAGCAAACATTCGTTCGTTAGGTTTTTTTGGCCAGGGACCTATCCGTGAATACTTTTATCACAAATTAGTCCCTAATCTTCGAGCCCTTGTTACGTTTTACTCGTTTGTCCAAATCTAGTGAAACCAACGCCAAAATCTTCATCTTGTTCCCCTCTTTCCAGATAATAAACTTGTACATGGTTTTGCAAATTAAAATTTGGTTTCAAGCAGATTTGAATTTGAACTTCTTTTGATCATAGTTTGAGTTTCGTAGCTCCGATTCGATTGATTCTTTTTGCAACTCGAAGCTCTTCTCTTGTACTTTTCAGTTTGGATCTTTTCTTTTGAGTTTTACCTTGCATCTTATGCTTGAGTGCTTATGTATGCTATTTTTTGTTGACGATAGAGTTTCTGGAGTGTGAAGCGTGCTACTACGAGTCACTTGGGTTTTCAGATCATCAGCATGGCAAGTATGTAACACCCTCGATGCGACTATATCTCCCACGTGTCGAGGCATGACTTAGAGGCATAATCGCATTGAAGGCATATGTCGCAAGTTAGGCAATCTTCACAACATCCCATGTAATATAGATAATAAAAGGGGAGATAACATAGTTGGCTTACACTCGCCATGTCAATCAAGTACATAAATAACATTACATCAACCAAACACTCATGGCCCGACTATGGCACCAAAATAAAAGATAACCCAACATGCGACACGGTCCCGATCACCCCCAACTGGGCACCACTACTGATCATCAGGAAAGGAAACATAGTAACATTGAGAGTCCCTGTCGAACTCCCACTTGAGCTCGAGCGCGTCACCTGTAGCGGAATCATCAGGCCCTGCATCTAGTGTAATAGTAATCTGTGAGCTACAGGGACTCAGCAATCTCGCACCCTCGCGATCAAGACTATTTAAGCTTATAGGTATGGCAAGGTAAATATGTGGAGCTGCAGCAAGCGACTAGCATATATGGTGGCTATCCTGTTCGCAAAAGAGAGCGAGAAGAGGAGGCAAAGCGCGAGCGAGAAACTAGAGAGCAACCTGTGCAAGCATTACTCCAACACTGTGTCCACTTCCCAGACTCCACCGAGAATAGGCCATCACGGTAACACACTCAGTTGATTCATTTTAATTAAATTAAGGTTCAAGTTATGTACAACCGGACATTAACAAATTCCCATCTGCCCATAACCACGGGCACGGCTTTCGAAAGTTCAAATCCCTGCAGGGGAGTCCCAACTTAGCCCATGACAAGCTCTCACGGTCAACGCAGGAATAGACCTCCTCCCGAGACATTCTGATCAGACTCGGTACCTTGGTTCTTCAAGACACTTCGATGGGTTAAAACAAGACCAGCAACACCACCCGAATGTGCCGACAAATCTCGATAGGAGCTGCACATATCTTGTTCTCAGGGCACACTCAGATGAGCCAGACGTCGGGTAGGCCATCCCAGAGTTTCCCCTGGTAGCCCCGGACATCGCTCGGTTGGACCAACACTCAGAGGAGCACTGGCCCGGGGGGGTTAAAATAAGATGACCCTCGGGCTCCGGAAACCCAAGGAAAAAAGAGGCTAGGTGGCAAATGGTAAAACCAAGGTTGGGCATTGCTTGAAAAGCTTTAATCAAGGCGAACTATCAAGGGGTTTCCATTATAACCCAATCGCGTAAGGAACGCAAACTCCGGGAACATAACACCGATATGACGGAAACTAGGGCGGCAAGAGTGGAACAAAACACTAGGAGAGAGGCCGAGCCTTCCACCCTTAACCAAGTATATAGATGCATTAAGATAACAAGGCAATATAATGATATCCCAACAAGTAAATAGATGTTCCAACAAGGAACGGCCTCCAATCTTCACCTGCAACTAGCAATGCTATAAGAGTGGCTGAGCAAAGCGGTAACATAGCCAATCAACGGTTTGCTAGGACATGGTGGGTTAGAGGTTTGACATGGCAATTTGGGAGGCTTGAAAGCAAGTGGTAGGCATCGTAGCATTGGCATAGCAAAAGAGCGAGCATCTAGCAAGGCAAAGATAGTAGTGATTTCGAGGGTATGATCATCTTGCCTGCAAAGTTGTCAGAGTTGACTGGATCCTCGAAAGCAAACTCAACGGGCTCCTCGTTAGCGAACTCGTCTCCTGGCTCTACCCAAACAAGACAAACAAGCAACAAGGACACAATCAACCACGTGCAAGGATCAAACAATATGATGCAAGGATGGTATGCTATGCGGGATGCGATGCGGGATGCATATGCAAGATTTGACAAAGGATGCATGAACCTGGACTTAACCTAGAAATCCAAGTGTGCCACTGGAAAGATGAGATGAAATCGCTTGAAAATGATATAAAGAACGCCGGAATCGGAGTTACGGTTTGGAAATGGCAAGCGATTCAAATATGACCACGTTCTGCGATTTACAGCAAGTAGCCATCTAAATGCAACAAGATGAACATGCTATAGCACCCAAACATGACAACAAAATACATGGCAGGGATGCATTCAAGATGCTTAACAAAAGTCTAGCACTGAGCTACGGCCAATTCATCCATTAACAGGTTCAAACAAGCATGGCAAAAACGCATATGGCAAACAGATTTCAGACTTAGTGAAATTAACACTTGTCTGGAATTTCAGATCAGGTAGCACTCTTCGGAGCAACAAAAATAGATGCTACAGGACCTGAACGTGGCAAATTAAAGCATGGCATGGAGCTACTCAAATAGCTTAACAAAAGTCCCTTAGTGACCTTGAGCCAAAAGGGATCATAAAATACAATTGCAAGCATGTGAACATGGCAAAAACATAATCAGATCACAGACTTAGTGAAAATTGGAACATGCTAAAAACAGATATCAAGTAGGCATGTTTACGAGCTCGATGCACTCACTACGGAGCAAGTCATGACAAGCTAAGCATACACCCATCAAGAATACACAAAATGCAAGCTATACATGGCAAGAACAATAGCATAGCATGCACGGATCAACTACAACATCATCGGCAAAATCGCTAACAAGTAGACAATCTGCCCAGATTCACGAAGTAGCAAAAGTAGAGCTCGATTGACTCAAGCTAGGGTGCTCCATAATTGCAAACAAAGACATGTATGGATAGAGCACTACAAGATTAACAAATCATCCTTACTGATCATCCTCAAAAGAGGCACGGATCACTAGGAAACAACATGAACATATGGCCATATGAGATAAACAGCTCAAGGACTTGGTGGAAATGCTAAGTCCCTGAAATCAGTATTACCAAGTGCCTCACTTTGCAAGCTTGTGCTAGTCACCACACGCATCACAAAAATACATGGGTTGCACCTCTGGAAAGATGGCAAAACCCTTAACAAAACATATGTAGAGCTCATGGGCATATCATGCACACAATAATCATGGCAAAAATGACAAATATCCAAATGGAGCAGCAGATCTGACAATTAACTCAAGTAGCACTCTTCTAACAGCATTTCGGGCATCAAGATGAACTCAAATGAAAATGATGCAATGGAATGAAATGATGTACTCTCTGAGATGAACATTTTTATATGCTATATGCCCAAAACGGAGCTACGGATGCAAAGTTATGATGCGATGAACATGGCAAAAAATATTAGGGTTTCGGGCAGAAAAGTCAACCGAGGAGGGGATCTAGATCTGGATCGGATCCGGCTGGCACGGAAAACGAGGTTCGCCAGACTCGGAGCTCGAGCTCGCCGGAGTCGTCGGGGCGGCGTCGGACGGCCGTAGAGGACGAGGGGGCCGGTCGGAGTCGCGGACGGGCGCCGGAGCGAGGCGGCGGCGTCGGCCGGCGGGAGCAGCGCGGCGGGGCGGCGCCGGAGCGAGGCGGCGGCGTCGGGGGTCGATGGCGGCGCGAAGACCCGGCGAGGCGCGCGGCGGCGCCGGCGAGCCGGAGTGGAGGAGGGCGAAGGCGGGCGAAGGCGGATCCGGATGGGCCTCGGGGGCCGGATGCGGGTTCCCCGGGCCGGCGGCGGGACGAGCGGCTCCACGCCACGTGGCGGAGTGTGGTTGGCGGCGGCGGGACGTCCGGTCAGGGCGGACGTTGTCCGGCGGCGGAGAGGGGATTTTTTTAGGGTTAGGGGGGAGAGGATCCGCGAATTTCGGAGGTGGTCTTTATATAGACATAGAGGGAGCTAGGAGAGTCCAAATGAGGTGCGGTTTTCGGTCACGCGATTGTGATCGAACGCTCTAGATGATGGAGAGGGTTTTGGTGGGTTTTGGGCCAAATTGGAGGGGTGTTGGGCTGCAACACACACGAGGCCTTTTCGGTCCCTCGGTTAACCGTTGGAGTATCAAACGAAGTCCAAATGGTACGAAACTTGACAGGCGGTCTACCGGTAGTAAACCAAGGCCGCTTGGCAAATCTCGGTCCAATCTGGAAATGTTTAACCCCCACACATGAAATAAGGTAGAAATGACCACCGGAGGAAAACGAAGCGCCGGAATGCAAAACGGACAACGGGGAAAATGCTCGAATGCATGAGATGAACACGTATGCAAATGCAATGATGACATGATATGAGATGCATGACAACGACAACAACACACGGAGACAAAAACTCGAACCCGAGAAAATAAAATAACTTAAAGCCGGAAACGGCAAGAGTTGGAGTACAAATTGGGAAAGTTACATCTGGGGTGTTACAAAGTAACACTTTGATCATACCCCTTTATTACCCAGTTTTTATGCATTAGTTTCAACCCTCAAACACTGCATGGTTAGGACTTGATAACTTGTGGGTTTTGGGAAGTAGTTGATGAGGTAGAACCTATTGCCTTGCATTCAAACCTGGGGAGTTACTACGTATGTTTATACTGTTATGCTATGCTGGTAGACGTGGTTTGGATTTGAGAGAATTAATGACAGGTGTGAGAGATTATTGTTAACTAAGGTTTAACTTAAGGTGGCTACTTTAATACACACACTACAAAAAAACACTTCTGTGATGATACGTGTTTGTCACAGTAGGTCGCTTTTTTTGTCGTGCATGTACATCCATGACAAATTTATGACAGAATCAAGATAGTCATACCTGTGCTGTCGTACAAGTGTTCCATGACATTACCAAAATTATCATCACGGAAGTGTCCAATTCCATGATGATAAATCGCGCGTCACAGAAGTGCTTTCGTCAAGGGTGACCGACACGTGGCATCCACCGTAACGGAATGTCGTTAAGCTATCGGGTCGGGTTTTGGATCCGATAACCCGTTAACAGCCCCGGCCAATGGGGATTTTCCACGTGTAAAATCATCATTGGCTAGAGGAAACACGTGTTGGCTCATCGTCGGGACAGATGTCATCCACTCACTGGACAGAAGGCGCCTATGATACATCGAGACGTGGCACGGCCCAACAAGTTTAAATGGGCTGGCCCAACTAAAGGCCCACAAGATTTTGCGGACCATAATGGGCCAGCCCAGCTAAAGGCCCACAAGATTTTGCGGACCATATTGGGCTGGCCCAGCTAAAGGCCCACAAGATTTTGCGGGCCATAATGGGCCGGCCCAGGTAAAGGCCCACAAGATTTTTGTGTGTCGTAATGGGCCGGCCCAAGTAAAGGCCCACAAGATTCTTGCAGATCATAATGGGCCGGCCCAGCTAAAGGCCCATGAGATTTCACCGACATTAATGGGCCGACCCAGCTATAGGCCCACAAGATTTTGAGGACCCTAGTAGGTCGGCCCATTAACTGCCTGCCATGTTTTGGGCCAAATGTCGGCCCATATTTGATCCGGTCCATTATTGGCCTGCCACGCTCCGGGCCTAATAGTGGCCCATATGAGATCCGGCCCGTTAAAGGCCTACCACGTTCTGGGCCAAATTACAGCCTAGATCAGGTCCGGCCCTTTAAGAGGCTTTGGGCTCAATTATGGCCCATATCAGATTCGGCCCGTCAACTAGACACTATGCTTTTGGGCCCACTTGCTAAAGGCCCACTTAGTAATTCGGCCTGATATTAGTTTTGCCCTGTTAAGGGCCCGTTTAACATTTCGGCCCTATATTAATTTCAGCCTGTTAAAAGCCCGTCATATAGTTGGGCCTAACTACGGCCCGGTTTGCATCCGGCCTGCTCGCAGCCGATATCTGATTGGGCCAAACAAGGACCGAGACAATTTGTTGGCCAGTTAAAAGCCCGTGATTTGATTCACGCAATCATGGGCCGAGGTTCATTTCGGGCTGCTGCCGGCCCGTGAGCTGTTCCACACGTTTCAGGCCCAACCTACATCGTGATTGCATGATGGCCCGATTATGTACCATAATTTTACGGTTTGGCCGGTTTATTGCGAGGACAGGATATATATACAGTAAAATAACCGCAGCATCGTGAATAAGAAAAAAAACCTAGACTATATAATAAAGAAATTACGGCATATTACATCCACTGGGCATCAAAGTTCACCACTATGATAATAAAGCACAAGCAGACAACAGATTACATACACTGGGCATCAAAGATCGCCACCAGTGCAAATAAACACGCCGACAAAATAATATATAAAACCGACAGCACTTCAATAGAGTTCAGGAAAGGTTAGCCCTGCTGGGGAGCTGCAGCGCAAGCAGCTGAGCAAGATGATGAGACTGCGCTTGTTCAACACTTATATCTTCCTCACTCTAAAAGATAAACAAGTAGACAGATGACAGGTTTTGCACATAAAAGTATCAGTGCTGACAATTCATCACATTTCTTACTGACGAATAAAGTGACACACTTTAAATTTGCATTAACACAATATGGTATTGTTCAGGTCAAGACATGGCAGGAAATGACATTGTGAAGGAGTTGGCAACTTCACGACACCACTGGATTACAGATCAAGAACTCATAGGTATCAATGGTTAGTGTGCTGTCAATTTATACCATTTCAGATTGGCAAATAAAGAGACGGTTTAAATAATAGTAGAATGATATGACATTGTTCATAGTTAAGACATTGCAGAATATGACATTGTGCTGTAGTGGGTAGGTTCACCACACCACTGGATTACGGATGAAGAACAGAAGCATACATGCAGTGCAAAAGAAGATCACTTGCTCTATATAGTTTAATTTACATGGTATGAAGAAGGAACTTGGTTGTACAACTGAAAACTTAAATTGAGAAAGGACAAACTTTTGTTTATGAACTACATATAATAAACTTTAAACAAGCAATTTGATGCAAACACCAAAAATAAATAGCTGTTGCAGTCATGCCTAACCAAATATATACAACAAAGTTTGAAGGCTTGAGATGGACAAACTTACATTATTGGTGAAGACAGGCTCTATAAAGGCCTTGTCCATGCTGATGGGGGGGCAATTCAAGAAGTTTACCACAGAATCTTCTTCAAAAGCATTGCCTTTATTCTACATTTTGTTAAGAGTAAATATAGATGTGATAATATACGAAAAAATGGAGAATATTTAAGATAAGATGAAGAGTGATGCTACATAACCAAGTAGCTATAAATGTAAGTGCAGCGATACAGGCATAAGGTACAGCCAAGAGCAATGCACAGCTAAACTTCTTTAGTACCAACCTTATGGTAAGAGTAAATATAGATCTGATGTGTAGAAAATGGAGGGCAAAGGAAAATAAGCTGCAGAGTGATGGTACATGAACAACTACCTGTCATTATAAGTACACTGATAAAGGACAACATGTACTTACAAGAACAATGCACAGCTAAAAAAACATTGACATTGGATATATTCTACACTAATGTAACCATTCATACAGATCAGATAATTTGGAGCGAACAATTGATAAGCAAGCTACCATGCATACTGCTGTCACATAATGAACCAGGTATGTATGCAAGTACAATGATACAGGACAACAGGTACTAACAAGAGCAAAGCAGCGGGCAGCATATTTGCGATATCCTGTCGTTCTTGTCAAACCGGAATTCTTCTTCGAGCAGATTTCCTGCAAAAAAGATCCGTAAGGCACATGCGGAAAAGTAGAAGTTCAAATTTTCATGTGATTTCATAGACAGTACCTCTTCCTGGGAACGAGACCAGTGCATAACAAGGTTTTTCCATTCAATGTCTTCTAAATTTAGCACAGGAGACTTCACCGGAAATTCGTTTATAGACTTGCCATCAAAGTGTGATTTCCTCAGGTAACACCGATACTGCTGCAATGCTTCCTTGAAAAGCACAAGCAAGCTTTGCTCATCATGACTATCCAGATTGACCCTCGCCTAGTTACAACAATGTAATGTAAATCATTGATGTGTTCAATCAGAAGAAAACAGGAAAATAATAACCATGAATAATAGCACTTACACGTAAGTTGGACAGGAAGATGTGAAAATGGTGTTTGTCTTCAAAATAATCTTCCCATGATGGGAATATATGCACGTAGTCCCTAACAACATTGAAATCATTGTCTTTTAAACTGGGAATAAATGGAATGGGGTTCCAATCTGCAGGAATTGGCCGTCTCTGCAGTTGGGATATGTCTTCGGCCGGTGGACTTGCCGTACTTTTTGCTGGAGTGGGATTTTTCTGTGGTACAGCTGGTGCTATGGCAAATGAAATCGGTATACCTTTTGTTGGAGTGCAGGTCCTGTGTGGTGGGGCTAGTGGTGTGGCCAATGAAGTATGGGTACAGTCTGCTGGAGTCGGTCCTACGTTTTGTGTCACTGGTTGTACAGCCAATATAAGTGGGGTGATGTCTGATTTCTCCGGCACCACCACGTTTTTCAAGGACTTTGCTGGTGCTCCTTCAGGTTCAGCAATCACCCTCTTCCTTTTTGATGTCTGATGCACAAGAACAGCATTTGAGTGGAAAAACATGGTATGATGACAAATGGAATATGTATTGATAATGGATGGGCATGGCATCTCGACATATATGATGAGTAAACTAAGCAGATGGCGATGCAACAAAGTAGAAGAAATGCAAGACAACATATGCAAGATACGCACAATCAATAAAACCTTGCCAAATTAGAACAGGCACCTTGATGGGTGAACAGGACAGTCCATCTGCCTTTGACTCCTCAAGGTTAGAATAGTCATTAGGATGATATTCTAAACAAGAATCAACGGGTGGGGAGCGTACGGGTTTCATTGCTTCCAGAATGGCACTCAATGCCTTGCTGCCAATTTTGTAAGTCATTGCAATGTTCCACAATATTCTTCTGATGCACGGATCCTGATATTCACTGTAATTGCGTATAATATCTGAGAACCATGAAAACATAAATAGTTGTGAGATTATCTTTGTAATGCAGATGATATTCTAATATAGGGGCGCCCCTGTAAACACTTGTGTGCTATCACTGGATTCTGATGAGAGAGCTCATGTGTGTTGTAATATGGTGCGTGCATTTATATAATCTGGCACAAGTACACAAAAAATAGGCTCCAGAAGTAAGGATAGCTGGCAAATGATAGGTTCATAATATACTGTATAGAGAGTTTATTGCCAAACCATGATAACAAGAGCACACAGCAACTAGGCAGATCATAGGGGCAGTTTGGTTTTAGGACTAGCATTGCCACACTTTGCCACACATTTTTGCCAAACTTGACTAAGGTTAGTTCATCAAAATGAGAGCCACAAGTTGGCAAGCCTAAGGGAATCTTGCCACACTTTTTGTGTGTATGCCATGTGGGGTCCAAGTGTGGCTTGCCTAAGATGGCTTGAACCAAACACTCACCTAAGTTGGTCAAACTTGCCTAACCTTAGGTTTGGCAATCTTTGGCAAAGTTAGTCACAAACCAAACAGCCCCATAGTGTACATAACAGGGGTACACCATAACCAGGATATATAGATTAGGAAAGTGGAACTGGCTAGAAATTACGGTGTTTTATTGCCGCTAGTAATTGAAAGCCTATCGATCACATACAGGCTAGCTCTATCAGTTGTTGACTGCAGATGACCCTGCTCCCCTTCCTGACAAGGAACATACTGTGCTTCCCATACAGAACAACGCACGGGCCACCGGCCGAACCACCGGCCCCACCGCCTGTGTTCCTCCGCCACCCCCACCCTGCCCCCACCCGTGTCGAGTTTTCTTCATTCGACGAGGCCCCACCACCACCCCCCACAACCACAGTCCCCACCCGAGCCCCTTCGATCGCACCGGCGAACTCCGGCGAGCTCTGAAAAATCGACTGATCCAATTTTGAAATTTAGTCTACTGTGATTTAGCTATTGTGGAATATAAAAGGGGAAAACCATAAGCATTGTGAGTATGGTGTTAAGCGTGCCATGGCGGATCTGAAGATGCAAACCGGACAAAGGCAACTTCGCAACCAAGACAAGATATCAGAGTAAAGCAGTGGCGATCTATTTTCTTGCTGCGATAAATAAGTTGAGCAGATACGAAAGAGTACCGCCTCTGGTGCGGCGCCGTGTACGCATCTACTGAGAATTTGACGATGTTGCGGTAGCGATGGCTGTCGGCGGCGTGGAAGTAGATCTAGGAGGGTAGACGGTGGCGGCAGGGTGCGGTGGACGAGACGGTCGTAGGAGCGGCACCGACAAGGTGGACGACGGCGGGGATGAAGCGAGAGGACAGGGTGCAAGGATCCCGGTCCGAAGCCGTGGATGAGAGAGGTCGATCTCTTGTAATGGATGGCGCCGTCGGGGTATCAGCTCCGGCATGGTGGAGGAGGACGGCGGTGGATGGGGTGGCGGACGGCGGCGGACGGAGGAGGGTGGGGTGGAGAGGGTGTTTTGGCGCCCACGGAGTACGAATGGGGAAAAGGGAGGTAGAGAGGAAGGGGGAACCATGTATTCAGGGCGCGCTTGTCTCAAATGCGAGGAAATTTACAAACTTAGCCCCTGTTTCAAATTTCTACCACATCACAGCAACACTAGTCGGTTGGGGATAGGACGGTAATCTCGCATACACCGAATATTTGCCGACGAGAGTTTGTTTTTGGCACCCACCGTGTATGAATATGAATCGGGGAGGGAGTCGATTTCGGCCGAGGACACACTATGTTTTGGTGCCCACCGTGTATGAATCTGGGTGAGAGGCGGTTACGTCATGTTTGGGTGAAATTACAAACCTACCCCTATCGAAACCTATAGAAATCCAGCATATAGGCTTTGTGTGGCAAGGATAGGCAGTAGTGATTTCCATCTCGCAGATTTTGGTTTCGGGCGGCGGTTACTGCGACTTTCCCCCCTTTGTTCAAATTTTGCAGAGTGCACATTTACCGTACCAACTCAATTCGAATCCCATTTGTATTCTATTTTTTTGGGCGGGATCCATTTTCAATTGGAATTACATTCTATATACATCATTTTTTATATATACTTTCAAAAGCACAACACCATTTATACATAAATATGGTTTACAAATGGCATGATCTTAGATTCATAAGGTTGTATCCATCAATTTGGATTTTCAAATATTTGAAACCACTTTATGTTGAAATCCAATGTATGCATTTCTCGCTAACTGTCTCCAATTAATGTGTGTTTCATGCGGGTTTCTTTTACTTCTCAAACATGTATAATGTGTTTCACACACGCAACATATAGTGTAATCCCGTTTAGACATTAGTTGCATATAAACCATGCATTGTTTGTAATTGAAGAATCTATGGATCACCAATATTGATAAACTATATAACATTACATGTGTGCCCAAATTCAAATGAATATGCATGTTTGATACACCAATTTGTGTTATGATATTATCGATGTCGTGATCTCCAGTTTAAATATTTGAATCCCCTTTAATCCAGATATTCGTCTCATATAGCTATCACTCATGCTTATATAGGACTATCTCTCTAGACCTATACTCGTTCATCGTCTCTCAGGTATCTCTCGTGCTACCTGTATGTCGACAATGATCTTTTATCTTCGTAACACACTGACGGTACTCTCTCCCTTGACCTTCATCACTCTATCTCTCTCTAAGTATATCTCGCTCCCTGCTATGTGTCTCTAACTATGATTCTCCATGTGGAATCTCTTTCTCTCACACAAACACAAAACTTTGTCTCCCGGGGTCTCATTTCTCTCTACTATTCCCATGTGTGCCACTCGCACACCCCTCATACAAAGATGTCTTTCGCTCCTTACATATGAGAACCTATGACTCTTCCTCTTCAATATATCTTTCTCACACACAAACACAAACTCTGTCTCCCAGGGTCTCATATTTCTCCATTGTTCTCTTGTATGTCGCTCACACACACCCTCTCTCCCTAGAGATATCTTGCGTTCCCTCGTATGTCTCTCTAGCTATCACTCTCATTGTGAAATATCTTTCTCTCTCGCAGACACAAAACTCCGTCTCTTTGGATCTCATTTCTCTCTGATATCTGTTTGTATGTGACTCACACGCACCCTCTCTCTATCTATCTCACACCCACACACATAACCCAGCCTTCTGATCCACTCGACTCCTATCTCTAACGCACACTAGCTAGCATCTTTATCTTTCTATTTATCTATTTCTCCATCAACCTTCTTTCTCGCCCTCACTCTTGATTCCTATCACGCACACTACATATGTTTCTCTCTACATGCAGTCAAGTGCCCTCTCACACACATATATAACTTCACCCTTTTAACCACCCGATGGTCATCTCCAACACCCAAACTAGCGGATGTCCCTCTAGCTAGCATCTCCATCTCTGTATCTATCTGTAGTTTCTCCGTCAACATTTCTTTCTCGTACGGAGTCTTGCTTCCTATCACCCACACTATATATGTCTCTCCATACATATGCATTTATAGGTTGGTCTCTTTTGCACAATCGTTGCGCCTCACTCCCTCTGCTCGCCATAGATGCATGCTCCAGCCCACGCCACTATCTCTTAAAGACAAAAACATATGCTCAATTGCCGGGACTTCTTCCATGCATTCTCACATGCATGCATATTGTCATACCGATCCGTCTCTCCCATGTCGTTGATCTTATGACTTATGTCTTCTTTCTTTTATCTCGATCATGCGCGCGCGCACACACACATCCCATGTATACATGTATACCTCTCACACATGCACGTTCAAGGTCTCTATGTCTCCATATGTAGTTAATTACCCTCAATCCTAACGCCACATTGAATCGTTCTCCTCTTTTGTGCACATAACTTCCGCATGGATGGGTAAAACACAAACTCACACTTAACAATCTCCTTCTAGCTGCCCCCCCCCCCCCCCCCCGCCTCTCACTCTTCCCCTATATCCCCGAAACCAATAAGACCATCCCTTAGTTTAATTCCCGCCTACATGCACCATCGATATATAGTAGTCTTCCTCGGTGTCTCTCGAACAAACACGTTCTCTCGAAGTCGACTCCTCTCACGCGCACACACCTTCTCTTCCCTCTCTATGGGCATTTTCTCTCTCGCACCCCATCGTTGGTGGCCTCTGCCATACACATCACCTCTCTATGATGAAAGCCATGCACACTTAAATTACATCCGCCGCAGAGGACCCCGCGACACACACACACACGCACCCTCCCCAACACACACACACTAAGACTCCATCTCTCTCTCACACACACACAAACACACACACGCAAGCACGCACACCCCCCCACACACACTAAGACTCCATCTCTCTCCCTCTCTCTCACACACACACAAACTAAGACTCCATCTCTCTCTCCTCTCTCTCTCTCTCTCACACACACACACCCACACACACACTAAGACTCCATCTCACACACACATGCTCTAGGCAGAGCATTTGTTCCTACCACCCTTCATCCAACCTTACCCGTATGATAAACAATCACCTTTACTTACTTGCATAACATGGAAAAATTCCACTTTACTTTAGTAGTCAGCAAACTTATCATCTGTACCATTATAAAAAACGAGTTGGTGGTGATGGTGTGCCTGCCATCTTGTAATACAGACCGTATGATCTATATCTGAGGATAGAAAGCAAACTATGATAATTTTACAAAAGATACGGGCACCTCTCTCCACATCATTATCTCTAGCAACCTCATTGCTCAGCAATTAAAAAAGGAATAAGTCTCTGGAACAATCTAGCATGCATCGTGGCCACTGCCGCCTGCCGGCGCCGTCCATCCCCATGCCTCCGCCAATTCCGACCACCAGTCACCACCACTCTCCACTCCTCCTCGCCTTATCTCTCATCTTTCATTTTTTTTCGATGACATTCTCGAGATACCAGTTTTCCGATAAAATTCTTGAGATATCATTAGTTTTTACACATGGGATTACTCCTGCATGGGTCAATCACAACAGGTGTTCTGTAAAAAAATGCATATTGATGTTCCGTGCAATGCATGAGAATCTTGCTTGTAATTATATAACGCAAATCACGAGCAGGAAGTGACATTTTTTTGACACAACCACGTTAACATGACCACATAAATCACTAGCTAAAGTAAATACCATTATACTTATATCCTGATGCAAAAGGTTGAGTACATGTCCGAAGAGTAGAGTCGCACACACGCACTCTGTCTCTCAGAATCTCTCACACACACACACCAGTTACGTGACGCCCACTTAAGCAGACACGTATGTTACAATTTGTGCACCGGCGGGTACACGTGATGCTGCGCATTTATTTAAGCCAGAAGGCGAACCCAGACAGTAGTTGCATTCATTCCTCTCCTGCTGCCTCTTCTCTGGTCATCGTCGCCCGGTAGCCATGGGCCGGCCGAAGGTAACAACATACGCCATACTCCCGCTGGATCGGCGCTTTAATATGGAAATTTTAGTGGTCATGCATGCATCTTTTTGTGCTAGCACTCCTATATAAGGGTTGACCGGTCGCTTCCCGCGGACGTGCGCGGGCGGTGGAAGAGGAAGGAGAAGGGAAGTGGGCTGTGGAGTAATGTTTTTACCAAAATTTCTTAGGAAACTGAGTGCAATAATTGAGTAGTTTTGCAAACTACCAATACTACACCTGAAACGGTTCAAAACCTATACTCCCTTGTCAGCGCGCGCTTCCCGCATGAAACGGTCAGTGTCTCCCTAGAGCATCAGTACCACATTAATGCCCGGCCAGAGCGGAGGCAACCTCTCACTGGCGCCGGCTATGAAGTGGCGCGACGGCCGAGAGAGCACCGCTTCCCGGTGCACGCGACTGCTCCGCGTCGAGACTGGCCATAGGCCCTGTTTGGATCCATGGGTTAGAGTTAGTTTGAGCTAGTTGGGGCTCAAATAGCCCTAAACTATCCAAGCATGAGGGTTTAAATTGGAGCAAGTTGCACCGAACCCACCAAAAAAAACTATCCCAGCCAAGAGGTGCTAACTGGAGATAGTTCTCATTGGGACCACTGAAAAATCACTTTTCTCTCTCCATGAAGTGCATTTATTGTCAATCTAACCCTGTCACCCAAACACCTCTTTGGCTACAGTTAGTTCAGGGTTAGTCATGAGTTAGTCTAACCTCTAACTAAGTTAGAGTATCAAATAGGAGCAGTATAGGACATGCAAGTTGCTTAAAGCATACAGGCAAATTCGTACGTGAAAGGATTTTTTTGTTTTTGAAAACGGAACGTGAAAGGAATTTTTTTAGAATGCTCTTGGCATGTCTCTAACATGTGATAGTTAATCGACCTCAATAGAGGGCAGAAACGCCAGCCCGCCCCACTTTGATAGAGACGAGGACGGAGAAGCGATACAGGCTGCTGGATTACTAGAGATAGGTGTCGCACGGAAGCCAAGAAATATGGTGATAGCGTGGGTTAGCCATGTACTAGTATGATACTACACTGGGCTGCCGTGTTTCGTACTATTCCAGTCCACTGTGGAGATGATTGGTTAATTTTATATCGCTGAATAATATTAAATATTATGAGTGCAGATGCTCCACCACGAGGTTCCTTGCTCCTTCTCGGTCGTCCGGAATCTATGTTCTTCCACTCTATTTTTTACGTGAGCTTTGTTCATCCTTTTGCCAACACGCGAGACATCTAGCATCAAGGTGCACGTGTTATGCAAGGATCGTTCCATCTATATGAAGAATACGTGGGACTGGAACTACAAGACGAACATGTACCCAGGAGTGGACGTACGAACCTGAGTAATGTAGCGTAGTAAGTGAAGTAGAAAGGCACAAATGGTATGAACATGTGTGGCATATAGGGTGTGTTTGGTTGCGTTCTCGTCTCAGCATAGTTGTTCCCTCTTCATGCATGCTCAACTCAACACCCCTCTTCATGCATGCTCTCTTCATGCATGCTTCTAGTGTATTTGTGCTAAACTAGTGTGGACTCATGCACCCTCCATACACTCTACCAAACACCCAAAAGTAGGTCGAGAAGGGAACTCTTGGGCGGCATTTGTCTCTTACTACGTACTACCACTAAATGTTGTACGTGCAATGCACGGTGATGTTATGGAGTACGTGCCTAAGTACTCTACTACTACTATATTAGTTGGAGGCACATACTAACTTTTATATTTGTTTACGTGTATGTGCCCCGAGACCTTCCAACTAAACATGTCTTTGTCTCCAGGTCGCACTTTGTATCGTTCATACCACTAAGTACTACTACGTGTGGTCTCCGACCCAGAAGTGGAAGAAGTGGAGACGCTCTACCATGCTGTTTTTTTACGCTGGGCTCTACCACATTGTTCATGTCCCACTCCTTTCGCTGACGTGTGGGACATCCAGCACATGTCATGTTTGGCACCCTTGGTCGTAAGAGTTGAAACGCCAGCATTCATCAGAAATAAAAAATAATTATAAATTGGCAGTGATACTATTTTTTGTGAACCAATCAGCAGCGATACTATACCACGCGGTTTCCTTGCTCCTCGATATCGAAAAGAATACTTCCGTTCGCCAACATGTGGGACGTCGACCATCCTGGTCCACTTGCCATGCACGCAGAACTCCAACGGAGTCACCTAGGTTGTCGCGCCGCAGTAACAATGACTAATGAGCCGTCAAATCACAGGCCCACTTCCCACTTTGAAGTTGCTTGGACGAAGGAACCATCATGACTTCGTTGAATTCCGCTTCTTGAAGAAAACTACTGTACCAGCAGTACTGCTAGCTACAGTAGTTACTCCAACAAAGGCCTCCTTTCGTTCATAGGATAGGAATATGAAAATCATAGGAAGTGAGATGACATGCATCTCAATTCCTATAGAGAAAGAGATGCCATTTGATGCTTAGGATAGGAATTTTTCCATTTAGTCTAGGCTAATGTACTTGTAATTTTCTCTAAAAACTACAGTAGTAACTAGTAGTACTGGTACATGCTCGTACTCAGACACACACACACTAACTAATAGTACTACTACTTCTCACATGCTGGCCATACGCCATCGTTCTCCTTCCTGGCTTTGTCAGCGACATCCCACCGTGCTTGGATCTCCGCCGACCTATCTGCAGCAGCGCGTGCGTCCTTTTCTTTGTTGCGGGGCCAGGCCTCTCTTTTCTTGAGTGCTTTCTGACTTTTCCGCTCCCTCTATGCGGCTTTGGCAGCCTCTTGCTCTATCGCCCATTCGGCCTTGGCATCTTCAAATTCCTCCCACATAGTTGTGAGGTCGCGAGCGGCGATGAACTCGACACGGAGGGATGCCATCGCTTCCCTACCATTTTGTGTGTGGTCGTGGGTGGTGAGGAACTCGGCGCGGCGGGATGCCATCGCTGCCTTACCGGTTAGTGTGCGGCGCAGTGGCATGAACGACGCTTGGTGAGAGCTCTGGGATGGAGTGGCCGGACAACCGTATAGTGCATTGGTTTGTCAAGAGCTCAAGGACAGAAGACGAAGAAAATTTGGATTCCCCTTCAATCCTGGTCATTTATTACCGAGTAAAATGCATTGGCGGTCATCGAACTTGTCTTGATAGCTCAATTTGATCATTGTATACGAGATATGGTGAATATACGGTCACTGGCTCAGCGTATAGCTCCGTATTTGTCTGGTTGACCAGTCAAACAGTCCGCATGCGCCTCATCATCTTGTGTTCTATATCTATCTACGCGGGCCTACCTGTCAATGGAGAAAGAAATACTGTAAAAACCAAAATTATGCTAGAGTCCGGACCGCTTCCGGAGCCTGCTCTCACCGCCCTGGCCCCTCAAGACGCCAGCTGCCCGCCGCATGCATGCATAGCAAGTGGTACTCCTTATGTGGAGGAGAGAGAGGCATTGACAAAGTCAAGGAGTGGGCTCTGCAAGAGCCCGTCTCTACACGTGCTCCTAGGTATAAAAAATAATTCTAAAAAAAGGCATTAAAAACAATTGTGTCTTAAAAAAGGTAAAAAAACATTTGAGAGGAAATAGATAGAGAGAAAGTGAGAAAAAGCTATAACCTGGGCATTACATGAGGAAGGAGGGAGTGGTGCATGTGCAAGTTCACTGGGTTGCCGTGTTTCACACTCCTCCATCGTAACAGTGGAGACAATAGCTTTCATCAAAAATAAACAATGAATACTCGTTGCTCGTCCTCTATATCAGAAAGAATACTTTCATTCGCCGACATGTGGGACATCGACCATCCTGGTCCACCTGCCATGCACAAAATTATCCTGGTCTACCCCGGTCGTATCGCAGGCCCAACCTTTCCCACTGTAAGTTGTTCGGGCGAAGGAACCATCATGACTTCGTTGAATTCCGCTTCTTCAAGAAAACTTACTGTACCCGCAATACTGCTACCACATGCGAAGACTGGACGGCATTGTACCACGTCATATCACTGAAACCCACTAGGACAAACTAGCCCGCCTAGGTCATCTATTTTCGAACGGAGGGAGTACGTCTCTGCACTGCTATGATTTTGTGTTGCACGTCATATCACTGAAACCCACTAGGCCAAACTAGCCCGCCTAGGTCATCGATCACTAAGCCTACAATTTTAGGAGCTAGGGCTAGTGGTCGATCGACGAGGGATAAGTATAAGCGTACCACGAGCTCATCAGCCCCAACGTTTCTCTTTGGTGAGTGTTTTGCAAGTACTATAGCTCGCACAGTAGCTATCCTACTAACACCAAGAATCATCAAACAAGCCCTGCTGATATGATAAACAGTTCAAACTTACATCTAATCATGCCATATATTACATCAAAAGCTGGTGAGGACACATTTGTTTCCATAACTCGGAGAGGGTTCGCATGATTCATCGCATGATTCACTATCAAACAAAAGTAGCAAGATCCGCCCACACAAGACAGTGCACTAGCCCTAAGATGGTTTGATAACACACATCATTCTGGTAAGTAAACACAGGGCAATGCAAACTACCCTGAAGGATTAGCACGACCAACTATTTCTTGTCATAGATCTCTCGGGCAATGACCACAGCACGGACAGCGGCATGGGAATCGATTTCTGGGGCGATGTCCGCAGGACTGACCGCGACATCAGAATCGATCTCTGGGGCGATGTCCACAGGATGGACAGCGGCATCAGAATCGATCTCCGGGGCGATGCCAACAGGACGGGCCACGACATCGGAATCATCAAGGACGTCCATCGGCACCTGCACAACCCTAACATATTAGCAAGCACATTGCAAATAATCAAAAACCACAACTATGGTAATAAGCCATTATTTTTTACCTTGTGCAGCTCACCGGGGGATCTCATCCCTCCGGGGGCCATCTCCTCGTCCTCGATGGGGGCCATCACCTTGCCAGGGGAATACTGCTTCTCAACGGCGACTATCTCCTCAAACTCGGTCTCAAGCCTCACATAGGTGGCAATCAGAGTTCCTGGGGTAGGCATGGTGGGGCCCTTGCTGTTCTTCCAACTTCCTTTGAGGAGTTCGTCCGCCAACGTCCTCAACTCTTTCGCCAATGCTTGTTTCTTGGAGTTCTTCGTCTCCATGGGTTGGCCCGCCAACATGGTCAACTCGTTGGTCGGTGCTTGCTTCCTGGAGATCGCTGTCTCTAGTGGGTTGTCCGCTGGCAACTCTTTGCCTAGTGCTCCAGGATCCATCAATGAACTGACAAACAAAAAGCAATCGAAAGGAAACCACAATCGCAATGAAAACAAAAAAAGAATAGGATGTGAGAATCGGTCGGTGCTTCGCAAAAAGAAGATTCTTAGAATGAAAATATAGCAGCATAACTGATTTGCCCACCTTTCCTTCGTCGGTACAGAAGAAAAATGGCAGAAGTGAGTAGCCTGGAGTGAGGTTTTCTTCAAGAAAGGGAAGAAAGGGCTTGAACGAGCATTTCAGTGAAATGATGGTTGCTTCGTCTAGTCCAACTTGGAGGCCACCTTACCACTGCTGGTAAAGGTGTGGGGTTTGTGATATGATGGGTCATGACGGCCACACCGGGGTTACAGGTGAGTCTCGACTGTAGCACCTCGCTGTGATTTGGTGGATGGCACGCGGGCCCGGATTCTTTGAAATGTCCCGCATGTAGATAGAGCGGCTAGTCATATAGGAGTGCTCAATATTGTGCACCGCGACCAAGGCGGAGAGGAAAACAAGAGAACTACGTAATTAATGCATGAGTTTAATTACGGTAGTTTTGTAAAGTACGAGATACATTCCTCCAATCGCAAAATGTCTTGGTTCATGAGATTTGAGATTTGACCCTATAAACCGGAAGGGAGGGAGTACTGCACACGGTGTAGTCTAGTCACTTGTTGAAATCTCTAGAAAGG
Organism: Triticum urartu; assembly: GCF_003073215.2. Lineage (NCBI taxonomy): Eukaryota > Viridiplantae > Streptophyta > Magnoliopsida > Poales > Poaceae > Triticum > Triticum urartu. Next base: position 340,170,254 of record NC_053025.1, on the reverse strand, counting down.
CAAATACTCCTTTCCAGTTTACAGGGCTATACTACTCCCTCCGTCTAGGTGTGTAAGTCATCTTACGAAAACCAAATAGTCCCAAAACACTTAGGCGCGGTGCATTAACTTCTACCTTGTTTCTTGTTTCTTGACATATCAACCAATAAGAGATGAGAGGTGTGCATGCTTTTAATGACTTGTAATGGCTAGTTCATTGCATGCAATGCTATTAATTAGCAAATAGACATTGGTGACCCCACGAGGAAACGATGCTAAGCGCGTGGACCTATGCAGAATGAGTATCAACCAATGGATAATGGAGTTTAATTGTTAAACAATAGCAATTTTGTCTCATGCAAGAGCCTGGCTAGTACTCCAAGGAACCGCACCACGCGAGCGTTCGCAACTGCCATGTTCGGGTTGCGCTTGGCTCTTCGCCTCCTCGAGAAGACAAACAATAATGATGTTACTCCTACTTCTATAGTATCGAATCCACTGTTGCATGTCCGTCCACCTCGTGCGGGAGGGATAGCGAAAGCTTCAACTTACTGCTCCTGCCTTTGCGTCCATGACAGGTGGGCCCAACAGGTGGTTGGCCCTCCTGTCATGCAGCCAAAGGCAGGTGCAGTTAAGGCACCGAAGCTCAGTCCGCGAGGGAGAGGGCGTTGTAGTAATCAAATTTCTCGGTCTTGTACGAGTTGACGAAGATAGGGGTTGCTTGCTTGCTAGGGTTGCTCACTACGTATATATAGGTCCGAGCCTCCACGCTTGCTTGCTAGGGTTTCTCTATTCACACACTCTCATCCTCTCCAGATTTAAACAAGATAGGGGTAGTAACACTGTCTTTCTCCCTTCAAAAAACACTGGCTTTCTATCCTCACCGCTGGTTACAGATCCGGATGTATCCCCCTCCACCGGTGAAGGGGAGGAGGGGCAGCGTTTAGGCCATCGTCGACAGTGAGGGAGGAGACCCACTGCCGGCCGCATTGTTATCTCTGGCCGAGCGCCGGCGCGGGAGGTCCTCCGATCCCTTCGTCGTTGCATGTGGGCGGATCCGGCCTCCCGCCGCCCACCTATCCACATCCCGATGACCTTCAGGTATATCTTCGTTCAAAACCGCCTTAGCTCTACTTCCCTAGCTCGCTACGTCGCTGCATGTGCATCATTTTCTACCTCTCAGCCACTCTCGATCGGATGGTCCAACGTCACATTTTTTTCTTCTATTGTTAGAGGTAAAGCTACTTCATGGAGTCGAATCTTGTAGTACTTGGTTCAAACAAGAAATAAAGTGGGGTGGGGGAATTTAGTATGTACATCGGACTTGGTACAAACAGGAAGGAAAGGGGGTGAAAGTAGTACAGACTGGTCATCCAACCGGTCTCTTGGTCGAAAAGGGAAATATAGGGGTAACGCTGTACACAGTGGTATGACCAGGACTAGATTTGCTATCCACACATAGGAGTAGGTGGCTAGAGTGAACAAAAATGGGACCAACCCAGATATGTTTCTTGGATGTTTGTTTCTCGGGGCAACAAACTATGAATCACCACTTTATGCCCCTGTTTACGTACATGGTGCTGGACTGCTGGTGCACCCACTGTTATAAGCCATGACAAGTTTAGCCAAATGTTTTTGCCTGTAATTGTTTGAGACTCTGACTGTTTCCTCTGTGCCTTTTTGTGCAAACAGGGATATCCAATTCACCTAGTTGCTGTTGTGACCTTTTGGTGCACTTCACAAAACTCTTCTTAAAAGAAGTGACTTTTGTGTTGTTTAACTGGAATGTCAGAATGGAACAGTTGGTTCATTTTGGTGGAACTGCACAAAGGGAGATCTGTGTTCCAATCCTCATCATCCATATTGGTGCCATAACCTTCCTTTAGGTAAGAATGATATTTAATGCATGTGTTCATCTCTATTTTCCGACTGTCATGAGAAAATAATGTTGTTTTTTACTAGTACACTTGTACTCCCTCACTGACAAAACCAATTCTGAATTAGAAGGCCAATCATGTACTTGGTTTCACCAACTAGTGAGGAGAAAAAGAAATAGAGCATGAAGAGGAAGAAGAAGAAGAAGAAGAAACAGTGCCAAAGGCGATCTTGCTGAAGCCAGAGGCCTCAGTCGAGGCCATTCAAGGGCTCCGGCAACGACTACCTTACATGTGAGACGATCCTCCAGGGAGCCCTTCCACTTCTGCTGTCTCACTTAATTAATTAGGAGTACTTAAGTACCACTAATTTATTACTGCCTAATTTTCCTGTTGGAGTTAAACAAATCTTTAGTAGGACCCTATGCTGAATCATGTACGTGTGTATGTTTGGCTATGGAGGTGAATCATGTGGTGGAGCAGGGAGGGAATATTATTAGTGTCATGACATAATAGTGCTATTGTTTTGCATGTCAATTTATTGCCATTGATTCAATGAGGCAATGTTTTGCGTATTGTCCATCATGAATTTGATGCTACTGGTTGAGTAATATGCTAATGTGTTCCTATCCTTTCTCACTAAGCTAATGAAGGTTTCACCTTTTTCCTACTTGTGCAAACAGGGATCATGTTGTGCCAATCGTACATTAAATGGAACTACACAAGACAATACAATGAACTATATCCTAGCCAGCGCATTAACTCTGCTGGAAGTTCTTGATAATCTTTCGATATAATCTCAGCATTGGTAAACAAGAGTGATTTCAACCATACATTTGAAGTGCACAAAAATATATACTATTGTGTGATTCCAGTGAGTGCTTTATCATCTCTTATGGGACTACATGAATAAGCTTTTTTCTCAGGTTGGTACGGTCCTAAGGCCTTCATCCATATTAGTTTGTTGTCATCCCTATTTGTATTGTGCTACTGTCATGAGAAACTCATTTATCTTTGCACGTTAAAGTTTTGCAACCTATGATAAATGGCAATGCTTTGAGTGTTGAGTTGAGCTAATTGGCACTTATTAAATAAACTAATACCTCTCTTTAAGCAAGACTACTATGTTGCTAACTTTACCCATTAAGATAATGAGGATGCTTCTATTTGTTGGTGTATGTTTCATAAACTAGTCCCACTATTACAGTAATCTCACTCTCTCAATATATGTGCCAACAGGGATGCTCGATTTTGGTGGAACTGCACAAAAACTTTGGGTGCTTCATTGCCTCGACAGCTTCCGTCCTTTCCTGTCAGTCGCTAAACTCCGCATGCTTTCTTCCTTTGATGTCAATCGCTTGGCTTATCACGGCTTCCAGTCAAAGGAAATAGTAATTGATATGCTACCTCACACAGGTTGGTACCGGTCTTTATCCTGATTATTTGTAGCGACCAGACCTCAAAGGGTCCAATCTCTGTGCTCAGGTGTCATCCCTGGATCAGTAATGCTGACAACACACAGTACTTGAAGGATTTATAACAGAGTATCAATCACACACTTATTACATCGAGTTTCTCAAAAGAGAACTTATTACAATAAATATGGCTTAAGGCCATCTAATAACGATAACAGCGGAAGGCTCGGAAGATAAGTGAGTCCATCAACTCCAACGGCATCACTGAGTATAGAACCACGACCTAAAAGCACCTTAATCATCGTCTGAAAAGTCTGCAACATTAACATTGCAGCCCGAAACGTGTCAGCACATGGAATATGCTGGCAAAGTAACACATAGAGAGTAATGGAATGAAATAGGCTATTCTATATGCATATTTGGCTGGTGGAAAGCTCTATGGTTAAAGTTTTGCGTAAAGCCAATTTTTCCCTACTGCAAAGGAATAAATTTTATTTAACTATCATGGTAGTTGTTAAACATTGAGAATGGTTGACAACATTCTCAATCCCAATTAAGCATCATCATTAAACATAACCCAACAAAATTAATTTTAGAGTAACATGATGAGATTCACATGATAATCCAAGTACTAGATACTCAAGATGTCCATAACCGGGGACACGGCTAATCATGATTAGTTTATACACTCTACAGAGGTTTGCGCACTTTTCCCCACAAGACTCGATCGCCTCCGTTTGGTTTCTCGCACTACATGGTGTTTGAGAAACGGATGACCGAGACATAGTCTTTCAGAAGCGCTAGCACCTTCGATCGGGTAGACCGTTACACCTACTTTCCCCTACATCTGCTAGTCTACCACTGTAAGAGTTCTCACAACTTAATCAACTATGCTAGAGCCCATAGTAGCTTGTGGCTGCACACGGAAGTTTCTAGCATGAATAATCTCATGATCCCTTTGAGCCTGGGTGGCGGTCCAAAAAAAACAGGCAATCGTTGGAATACCCAGGTGCCTCAATCCACCCAGATGTGTATTTAAGTTGCCACCTTAGATAAACCATTAATTTAACAATCTCACATCTTCATGGATACACTCACCCAATCCACGTCTACTAGCATAGCATGGCACAATAAGCAAACATAGAAGTAAATCCCAAAGGTTTGATAATAATAGGTAATAGGTACTACCTCAACTACTTCCCAAGCCCACAATTTAATTAGATCCTAATCATGCAATGTGTGAGGATTTATCTAATGCAATAAAACTGGGTAGTAGGAGGTATGATCAAAGTGTTACTTGCCTTGCTGATGATCCGCAAAACCTAGCGATTCAAAGTAGCAAGCGGCGCACTCCGGATACTCTATCGCAAACAAACAAACATACAATAAGTACTCAATTAGTGCACAGGTAAAACTCGAATAAAGGATCTAACCAGAAAGTTCAACTTAAGAACTCTGGTTGGCAAAAGAAATCAAATCGAACGAAGCAACGAAAGACAAATGGCAACAGAAACAGGCTTCGTTTACTATTCTGGATCTAGGGCAATTTTTACAGTGGCAAAAACTTGTTTGAGTTGGTTAAATGGAAAGAGAGTTTCGAGACGAAACTCCAGGCGCTTGAATCGCCTGATTCCGCTAAACGAGCGAAAAGTTAGACTAAAACGAAAATCGGATCAGGAATCGCGATCTGAAAAATCACGGATTTAATTCGAGAAAAAGAAAAACGACGAACGTTCGTTGAAATGAACGAACGGACGAACGCTCACTAATTAAATAAACCAGAAAAACCGATCTATTTAAAAAAATCGAAACTAAAAAAACGAACAAAACCGACGGAAAACCGATCGGTTTTCTAAAAAAACGGCGGCGAAAAAACTACCTCCGGCGGCGGCGCGGCGAGGTGGCGGCGCGGAGCGGCGGGGTGGTGGTGTGGTGAGGTGGCGGCGCGGAGCGGCGGGGCGGGGCGGCGGCCTAGGGTTAGGGTTCGGGGGCGGCGGCGACTTGGGCTGGCCTCGGGCCTCGGGGCGCTATATAAAGGGCCCGGCCACGCGGAGTCCTGGCCAGTTACGGCCCAAGGTCGGTTCGGACTCTCTTTTAAAAAATATATAATTACGTTCAGAAAAAAAAGGAAAACTAAACGGACTCCAAAAATCCCGAAATAAATTTTCCCTGACTTCTAAAATCAAGCCGCACAGGATGAACATTTATTTGGGGCCTAAAAGCAATTTTGTAAAACGCGCATTTTTCCTAAATTCAAATAAAATAGCAAATAAATCCAAATAAAATCTTATTTGATTTTTTTATTAAATCCTCAATATTTCTTTATTTTGGGAAAGTCATTTTATTCCCTCTCTCATATTTTTGTAATAGAAATAATTGAAGATAAAATAAATAAATCAAATGATTCTATTTTCAAATTTTGAGAAAACTCAAATACGAAAATAACGAAATCCCCAAATCTCTTCAAGGGTCATTGAGTTGCGTAGAATTTTCTAGGATCAACCAAAATGCAAATAAAATATGATATGCAATGATGATCTAGTGTATAACATTCCAAATTGAAAAATTGGGATGTTACATTATTGTGCCTGTCATATGTATTGGTAATTTGGTATTGTGCTACTTTTTGCCGATTTCATAAAGGAGCAATTTGCAGCCTGAACTCGCAGGTAAATCGTTACATCGGGTGATTTCAGTAGAACAACACAAAATGATCAGATGGACAGGTACTTATGTTGTTGCTATGTACTCCAAAGTTCACTCAGACAAGCATCGATGTTGACAAGAAGTGCCTATATTCATTCGAGTATCAACCGGCATCAATCAATTGTCAAACTCCAAGTGTTAGGAGAGTGAATACCAAAAATGTTGCTTGGTGCATAGCCCAGAAGAACGCAGTCCAGTCTTTGGTCCCAACTTGTGCCTTTTGGTTATCGACACATATGGTAGCGAACTATATGGCATGGAGTCTAAAGATTCCACACAAGTTGGTTGACGCGTATATTCATCTGGCACTTAATCAGTCTGCACGCCAAGGATGCTCCATTTCAGTTGAACTACACAGAAAATTTGGGTGGTTCATTTTCTCAACCGCCTCCTTTCTCGTCTTCAATGTAGAATTTTGGCGAGATACAGGACCAAGATGACCCAGTAAACTGGTTGGATGAAAGTAGTGGACAAGTTGCTCAAACGTCCCTCGGCACGAGGCCACTATTTGAGGATAAACCTACAAGCAAAGTTCAGATTGTCTGTGTTGCCTCTTATGTACTCGAAAGTTTACTCGTACAAGAACTAATTTTAGCAAGAAGTACCTCCGATTGAACACCATTTACCAGTCTGTACCCTAGGTAATTAAAGTTCGTCCATGGATCATATTGGCTGTGATCTCAATCATTTGGATGCATAAACATACTGAACATGTGTATATCTAAATCTTTTTGTAAATTATGTATGAATATTGTCATGTGATCTATCAATCATTTGGATGCATAGATATGCTGAGATTGTGTATATATGAATCTTTTGAGTTGTTGATTGTGAATGTTGGCTATGGATATGAACGTGTCCTGTGAACCTGAGTTTGATATGAATGTTTACCTTTTCTGTTGTATTTGTGTGTGAACTTCTTAGTATGCCTACTGTGGGGTATAAAACGTAGGTCTCTTATAAAAGTAATGATGTGTCCAATTTATGTTTTCCCTTCTAACCACATTATATATATTTATATTACTACTATTATCGTATATTTTATAGAGACTTATATATACATTATAAAAACATCCCAACTTATAAAAGTAAATGTTTAGCGGAAGTTGGCAAGGAAAATCCTGGTTGTTTTTTACTCACAGGCAAGGAAAATCCTGGTGATTGCGTACAAATACTTGCAAAGATTTTAAGGACCAATTTAATAATAACGTGATCATTTTTATTTTGAGCAATAACTCGCTAATTTCTTAATTATATATATATAATGTGCCTCTCCGGTTTATTCTTTGATATTAATTGCTCCTTCTAACATAACATTATACTCCCTCCGTTCGAAAATACTTGTCATCAAAATGGACAAAAGGGATGTATCTAAAACTAAAATACATCTAGATACATCCCTTTTATCCATTTTGATGACAAGTATTTCCGGACGGAGGGAGTATATATAACGAGCCCACCTAATACGTGTATTTCAAGGAAGTGCAAATGGGTTGGGATTTCTTAGAAAATATAAATGGGCCTGATTGACGCGAAATTATTTGTTCACCCAGCCCAGCAAATGGACTGTACATTCTAAAAAACATGGGTTAAATATATTCCACCTTTTTGCAGGCTGACATGTGGGCCAATAGGTCGAAGCCTACGCAGGGCGTTGTCAACTTGGTCAACAAATGATTGTGTCATCCACAGCCATTGGATTTATATCCAACGGCCGGCATGCACCTTCAATCTCTCGTCTTCTTCCTCCAGCGTTGCCGGGACCGCCTGGTCCGGCCTCCGGCGGCTAGCGGCTCTGCTTAGCACGCATCGCTGCGAAGCGCTACCCCACCGCCGGCCAGGCTCTCCCTCCACCCCTCGACACCTCTTGTTATTCTCCACAGACTACAGCCCCACGCCGCAACAGAACCAGTTATAACCCTTCTCTTCCTCTCAATCTGCGATTCCACTGCTGCGTTTTCCCATCTCCGAGTCGTTCCCGTCCGGGGCCTCGCCGTCGTCCACCGCCTCGCTGCGTTTGGTGCGGCATGGTCAACAAACAAGAGTCATCGGAAGAGGACTTTACGTGGAGAGCCTGACGGCTGGGACCCATGAGGTCCATGGTCGCACGCAAGGAAAGTTCCTCCTTATTAAGCTGAAAAAAAATGTTCCCTCCACCTGACAGCTGGGACCCACTAGTTGTATCTTCACACGGAAGGAAGTGCCTCCTTATTTTGCAAAAAAAATTATTCATCCCGTTGACAGCTAGGACCCGTCAGATTTGGTGACTGACTTGTGGGCCTACTAAGCGGACGTGTACGCATGGCTTTGTCAACTTAATCAACAAATGATTCTAGCAGCTGGACCATTGGATGTTAATCCAACAGCCGTGCTCCTTCTTCAACCTCTGTTCTTGCTCCTGTCTCCCGTGGGCGGCACCGCGGCCGTGCTGCCGCGCACCCGAACCAGTGAAGTTTCCCACTCCTCTCCATCTGCGACTCCACTGCAGCTTAATAAATAGTAACGTCTTCGGTTTTAGCCCGGTTTTCCATAGATTAACCAGGCAATTCTCTTCTTCTTAATTAATCGACGAGGCAATTCTTTTGCCTCCGTTTCAAAAAAAATAGTAACGTCTAACTGAGCCAGTTAGTTAGATGCGTACACTTGGTGTAGTAGGATCTTTATTTAGTTTGATGCATACACTTGTTCTTTTTTGGTAGCCCTTTTGTAATGATGGCTGATGTTTGGTTTGGAAGAGAGAGTTGCTTCTTCACTCTTCTGGCCTGCTTACTGCTTCTGTTGCACCCCCAGCCCTGGTTGCTGCTACTGCTGTTTTCAATGTACAATCAGTAGTATATTTCGTCTGTTGGTTGAATAAATGTGTTGTTAGAACGACAAACACAATGTTTTGGAAGTCGTTGCACGGTTCGATCCTTTAGTTCCCCGTACCGTACGTAGCGCATACTATTTATCGTGCGGAACACATTTTTTTTTGAAACTCGGAACACATTTTCCACTTCTTGATAACATGCAGCCCACTGATGAAGGCCCAATAGAGAAGTCCATAATTAACTGGAAGGGAGGCTCTCACATGAATCCGGCCCAGGTACATGCTCATGGTCCCCTAAACATAAATAAGTAAGTAAATAAATAAATAAAGCTAAATGCTCATGCACCACTTCTTTGGGAAAATAGGTAGCCCAGTATTTCTTTTTGAAGAATACCCAAGCTAGGCCTATTTGTTTTCTCCAAATTACCGGGCTGTAAATCTTTCAAGACGAGGAGGGATGCATTCTGGCCTGGCTTAAGAGTATGGTCAATGTCTGTTAAAAGTAATATCAAAATGGGTTGAAAATTCCAAAAAAATTTATAGCAAATGGGATATAAGTTTCTTTTTTTGTTTTTGTTCTTCACTGATATCTTATACGTATTTCATTGGATTTAACATGACATAATACTAATTTATTTTTAAATTTGTTTTAGTATGGCTATTAATTTTTGGATTAAGAATATTTTGTTCCCCAGCAAAAATTTGCGAATTTTCAAAATTTCCCACATATTTAGTTAATTTTTTGACCCTGGTACTGACCAGAAAATGGCCAGCAATTCTAAAAATGGAAAACGGGCTGCAATAAATTCCATATAAATTAGAAAATGAGTAAAAGTTATAAAAATAATAGCAAATGGGTTGTACACGCCACAGATTTCGAGGCTGACTTGTTTACACAAGGCTTTGTCAGTGAACACACGATTCTAGCAGCAGTTAGTGTTGGATGTCCATCCAACGGCCGACGTGCTTCTTCAATCTCTGATCTTCCTGCTCCAGCCGCCTAAACTAGCGCCGGCGGGACTGCCTGCTCCATCCTCTTGTGGCCCGCTGTGATGCCGCGCAGGCTTCCCAGGCCCACCCTACTCCCTCCGCTGGCCTGGCCGCACGCAATGAACTGCCTCCTTATTAAACGAAAAAAATGATTCCTCCCACTGACATCTGGGGTGCACCGGTTGGGAGGCTGACCTGTGGGCCTACTAAGTTGACGCGTATGCAGGGCTTGTCAACTTAGTCAACAAACGATTCTAGCAGCAGTAACCGTTGGATTTGAATCGAACGGTCCTGCTGCTTCTTCAATCGCTGCTCTTCTTGCACCAGCCGCCCAAACCAGCGCCGGGGAGACCGCCTGCTCCTGCCTCCAGTGGCCGGCTGTGCTGCCGGTGAGGCCTCATCGCCCCCTACAACTCCCACCGCTAGCCAGGCCCTGCGGCGACGGCAGCCTCACACCGTAGCCGAACCAGTGAACCCTTGTACTCCTCTCCGCGTGGGCATCCACTGCCGTGTCTTCCCCGGCTCCGTGTCGTCCCCTTCCTAGGCCTCACCGTCATCCACCGCATTGGTGCTCTCGGCGCGGCGTGGTCAACGTGGTCAACAACATTCCATCGGAAGAGTATTGTACATGGAGAGGCTGACAGCTGGGTCCACGGCCACAGCCCAGTTTTTTTTATTTGCAAAGTAAGTTGCTTTGTCAGGCCTGTTGGGCTGCAAATCTTTCAAGACGAGGAGAGCTTTCATTCGGCTGGCCGAGAAAATGGCCCATCAGTAATGAGAAATGGGATGTACATTTTTAAAACACATCAAACCGGCAATTAGTTTCAAATATCTTTTTTCATTTTGAGATTTGAAATTACATTAATTTTTATGCGTGGAGAATTTGTTGGATTTTATATTGATATACATTTATTTTTAAAATCAGTTTGAATGTGAGTCAAAATTTCGGGATTAAAAACAGTTCAGACCGCACCGAAATATGCAAAATTTTGTATAATTTTTTAACCGTGGCCACAATATGGGCTGTAATGCTAACAAAAAGAATATGGGCTCCAAAAAAACCTTAATAATTAGCAAATTGGCTGTAAATTATTAGAAATAATGGCAGATGGGTTGTATGCTGTTTTCCACAGATTTGAGGCTTTCCTAAAAAAAGGTTGATGCACAAGCAGTGACTGCCGTCGTGCTTCTTCAATCTCTGCTCTTCCTGCTCCAGCCGCTCAAACAGGCGCCGGCGGGACTGCCTGCTCCCTCCTCCCCGCGGCCGGCTCTGCTGCCGCACAGGCCTCACCGCCCCACTGTACTCCCATCGCTGGCCTAGCCATCCCTCTACTCACCCACACCTGCTATTATTCTCCGGCGACGGCAGATGAACCAGTAAACCCTCGTACAGTCGTACTCCCCTCAGCGTGGGAAACAACTGCCAAGTCTTCCCTGCCTCCGTGTCGTTCCCTTCCTAGGCCTCGCCGTCGTCCACCGCCCTGGTGCTCTCGGCGCGGCCTGGTCAACATGGTCAATGACCGACATGCATCTGAAGTGGACTTTACATGGAGGGGCCGATAGCTGGGTCCATGGCCGCACGCAAGGAAATGCCTCCTTATTATGCGCAAAATAATGATTCCTCCACCTGACATCAGGGACCCACCGAAAGGGCCTCTATATTTCGCAAAAAGAACGTTACCGCCGCTGACAGCTCGGACCCACCAGCTATATCTTCGCACGCAAGGAAGTGCCTTCTTATTATGCACAAAAAATGAATACTCCCCCTGTTAGCTGGGACCCAGTGTAGTGGCAGGCTAACTTGTGGGCCTACTAAGTTGACGGAGACGGAGGGCTTTGTCAACTTAGTCAATATGCATGATTCTAGCTCCAGTGATCGTACGATGTCCATCCAATGGCCGTAGTGCTTCTTCAACCTCTGGTCTTCTTGCTCCAGCCGCCCAAACCAGCGTCGGTCGTGCCTCGTGCTCCTGCCTCCCGTGGCCGGCTGCGATGCGGTGGAGGCCTCACCGCCCCCTACTACTCCCACCGCTGGCCAGGCCATCCCTCTACTCACCCACACCCCCTGTTATTCTGCGGCGACGGCAGCCTCACACCGCAGCGAACCAGTGAACCCTCGTACTCCTCTACGCGTGGGCATCCACTGCCGCGTCTTCCCTGGCTCCGCGTCGTCCCCTTCCTAGGCCTCGCCGTCGTCCACCGCCCTGGTGCTCTCGGCGCGGCATGGTCAACATGGTCAAGGAACGGCTTCCATCGGACGTGGACTGTACGTGGAGAGGCTGACAGCTGGGTCCACGGCCGCAGCAAGGAAGTGCCTCCTTATTACGTGCAAAATAATTATTCCTCCACCTGATAGCGGGGACCCACCAGACAGGCCACCGTATTTCGCCCCCTGACTGCTGGGACCCACCAGTTACATCTTCGCACGCAAGGAAGTGCCTGACAGTCGGGACCCACCTGGTCGAAGCGTATGTAGCGTTGTCATTCTGGTCGCGAACGTGTACATACGGGTGTAGAGGCGGCCAGGGTGCAAGAAAGAAAATACGGCCATGTATGTGTACATACGGGCGGGGTCTCGAACGCCTACTAGCGCATACGTACGGCCAGGGCTCGTGTAGATGGTTGGGTCGTAATGGAGAACAGTGTCGTCGTCGTGTTCATGGGGAGGCAACGGAATGCGTCGTGTTCATGGGGAGGCAACGGAATGCGTCGTGTTCATCGGGAGGTCTTGGACGGAATAGGCGATGGAAACGAGGCCTGGCATACCACAGGATACTGTTCATCTCCACCGTCGACCCCCTCCAGCCTCCACGAGCTATTGTTCATCCACCGTCGACCTCCTCCAGCCTCCACCTGTGACTGTTCATCCACGGGCTCCTGTTCATCCAGCCTCCACCGCGCGCTACTCCACCGGCTACTATTCAACCAGCCCTCTCCACGGGCTCCTGCTCAACCACCCCTCCACGGGCTACTGTTCATCCTTCCCTCCACCATCTACTGTTCATCCTGCCCTCCACGGGGTGGTCCTGTTCATCCAGCCCTCCACGGGGTCCTGTTCATCCAGCCCCAACCGGCTCGATCGATCGGGGTCCTGTTCATCTAGAGGCAACACCACGGGGTCCTGTTCATCCACCCCCACCGGGAGGCAGCATCGATCAGCTTCAGTTAGCAGCAGTCGCGAAGGAATCGCTCGATCGGGTTCAGTTAACAGCCATCGATCGATCGCTCGGGTTCAGTAACGCGTAGCCTGCAGTGCAATCGCTCGGGTTCAGTTAGAGCCCAACGCCTCGCTCGGGTTCAGTTAGAGCCAACGCCTCGCACACACGCGCGTACGTGTACGAGAGAAGCGCGCATCGCTCGGCCCCCGACCTCCCACCGTAACCGGGAACTCCCCGAAATTTTCCTCGCCCTCGCTTCTACCACGGTTTTTTCCATCATGGACGCCCAAAGAATGTCATGCAGCTGCGTCTCCGGCCCGCCCAGGATGAAAAGCCCATTTTCTGTCATGATTTTTTGTCATAGAAGTAGGAGCCCACCACATTTATGATGATACCGGGTTTTGCCACAATTATCGTCATAGAAGTGTCATATGTATGACAGAAAAAAAAATTGTTCGGCCCAAAATGTCACAGATGTGTCTTTTTTTTTGTAGTGACATCTAGGTGGACTGGTTTGTGGGCACCTGGGGAACCCAGTGTTGTCCAAGGAGATCCCGAGGAATCCGTGCGATCATCTGATGGTTTGCCACCCAGGCTCAAAGGTATCATAATGTTATTCATGTTGGAAACTTCCGTGTGCAGCCACATGCCATTATGGGCTCTGGCATAGTTGAGTATGTTGTGTGACCTCTTTCAGTGGTAGACTATCACATGTAGGGGATTGTAGGTGGTACGGTCTACCCGTCATAAAGAGTTAATACTTCTGAAAGACTGTGTCCCGGTCATCCGTTTCTCAAACATCATGCAGTGCGAGAAATATAATGGAGGAGATCGAGTCTTGTGGGGAAAAGTGTGCAAACCTCTGCAGAGTGTACAAACTAATCATGGTTAGCCGTGTCCCCGGTTATGGACATCTTGAGTATCTGGTGCTTGAATTATTATGTTGATCTCATCACTCTACCTTAATTCATTTGTTGGGTTATAGATTATTATTTGTGATTGAGATGGGGTTACCATTCTCAATGTTTATCAACCAACTTCGTAGTTAAATAAAATATATTCCTTTGTTGTAGGAAAAAAACTAGCTTTCTGCAAAATGATAACCATAGAGCCTCCACCAGCCATACATGCATATAGTTCTAATTGTTTCATGTTCATTGCTCTATAGTGTTATTTTGCCAGCATATTCCGTGTGTTGACCTACACAGGCTGCAACGTATTATGTTGCAGAGTTTTCAGACGAAGAGTAAGGTGTGCTAGGTCGTTGTCGTGCACTCAGCTATGCCGTTGGAGTTGGTGGACTCATTTACCTTCGAAGCTTCCGATGCTATCTTATTTAGATGGCCTTCAGCCATATTATTGTAATAGGTTCTCTTTTGAGACTTTCGATGTAATAAGTGTGTGATTGAAGTCTGTTATAAATCCTCGAGTATTGTGTGTGTCAGCATTGTCGATCCAGGGATGACACTTATACACAGAGATTTGACCGTCTGAGGTCGTATCGCCATAAGATGGTATCAGAGCACACGCTGACTGTAGGACGCGACCACTAAGATAAGCCATAGGACCCTCTGTCTACTCATTTCTGACCCTTCTCCATTTTCTACTCTATAGATGGCGGACCCAAGGAACAAGTTTGCTCAACCGGATGAAGACACCCCTTTTGGACTACACTTGAAGGAACCCCCTAAGTACCTAAGCATTGGGATACTAAGCTTCACCGGGACTTACACCGCCACTTTACCAGAGGAGGAGCATTGGACGATTCGATTTCATGTTCCAGGAAGGACATTCACGCCAGTTACTGAGCCCATAGAGTTTTCCTTTGATGCACCAACCTGGAGTCTAGGAAAGAGCACGGCAGCCCACATCGCCATGGGGCGGATCGGTGCAGTTTATCACAAGGATCTTAAGGACACCATCTACCAGATATGTGGACGCCAAGATGAGAAATGGGAGATGATTTGCACGAGGAGGGATAAATCCATTGCAGCCTACATCCAGGAGTTAAACCAACACATTCGTCGTCAGGAGAACCAGATGTGCGCCAGCATGATCGACATGAAGAAGTTGATGACCAGGAACATGGAGCTAGAAGAGGAACTCAAGTCTACACGTGATGGATACGAAGAGGAAATTGTAGTGTTATTGGAGAAGAATGAAAACTAAAGAAGGAGCTAGGAATATTCATGGGAGACCCCGCGCCAGGAGAGGACAACCATCCCGAAGACTACATCATCATCGACGACACCGACTCCGACCCTGATAGTGATGATGATTACGAAGACGAAGCTGGAGCAGATATCATGGGGTCTTCCTCCGATCAAAATTTCTAGTCGACCACCAGATTATCAGTAGTATTCCCGCATGCATATAGTAATAGTCCGAGTATTTTGTAACATAGCTAGATCGATTGTATGCCCTTGTTTGAATTGAGTGGTGTGATAATGAATGTGTTTTGTCTCATGTGCATATGGGTAGTGTTGTCCCTTTAGATCTCACTCTATTCTATTCTCACCCCTCTAAACCTATCAGATGCCTCTGAGATGTGACCCCGGATTTGTCTTCCCACCGGAGCTCACCCAGTTGATCCAACAACAGAATGCCTTGATGTAGCTACTGGTCCAGAACCAAGGCAACAACAACAGCAACAACAACAACAAGGTAGCCACGTTTTCCCCTCAGACCTAGTAATTTTGGAGTCACAAGGATTGGATATAATACTAGGCATGGATTGGTTATCGAAGTACGGAGGAAACATCGGCTGTGCTAGTAAGTAAATTTTACTCATCACCCGAGAGGGAAAGAGGATCAAGTATGTATCCAGTCATGCGCCAAGGAGGACCCAAGTAAATTCTCTCTCGGGAGTTCTTCAGGAAGAAGTGCCTGTTGAGAAGGATTACCTGGATGTGTCTCCAGAGGAATTACCAGGCATGTCGCCAGATCGAGACATAGAGTTTTGATAGAACTTTTGCCAAGCACCGGACCAATATCGAAGAGACCATACCGGATGCCCGTCAATGATCTGGAGGAAATTAAGAAGCATATTAAGGAGTTATTGGAGAAAGGTTATATTCGACCAAGTTCATCACCGTGGGGAGCCCCAGTGCTCTTAGTTGAAAAGAAGGATGGGTCTTTGAGAATGGTTGTTGATTATCGGGCACTGAATGAAGTGACGATGAAGAACAAATACCCACTACCGATGATCAATGATTTGTTTGACCATCTGCAGGGAGCCAAAGTATTCTGCAAGATTGATCTTCGATCAGGATACCACCAGCTGAAAATCCGAGAACAGGATATACCTAAGACAGCTTTTACCACAAGGTATGGGCTATATGAGTACACGGTCATGTCTTTTGGATTGACTAACGCCCCTACCTATTGTATGAGTATGATGAATAAAGTATTCATGGAGTTCTTGGATAAGTTTGTTGTGGTGTTCATTGATGACATTTTGGTGTACTCGAAGAATGAAGAGGAACACAAGGAGCATTTACGCTTAGTTCTCGAGAAGCTCAGGGAACATCAGCTATACGCCAAGTTTAGCAAATGTGAGTTTTGGTTGAAGGAAGTTGGATTTCTTGGACATGTTATATCAGGAGAAGGTATAGCAGTAGACCCTACCAAAGTTCAGTCTGTCACTGAGTGGTTGGCACCCACCTCAGTAGGAGAGATCCGCAGTTTTCTAGGACTCGCAGGATAATATAGGAGGTTCATTGAGAATTTTTCCAAGATTGCGAAACCCATGACAGAGTTGTTGAAGAAGGACACCAGGTTCAAATGGACCGAAGATTCTGAAGCCAGTTTCAGGAGTTGAAGAAACGTTTGGTTACAGCCCCAGTGCTAATTCTTCCGGATATACACAAGGATTTCCAAGTGTATTGCGATGCTTCTCGCCTAGGACTTGGAGGTGTACTTATGCACGGCGGAAGAGTTGTTTCATATGCCTCACGGCAGCTTCGACCTCATGAGTTGAATTATGCCATGCATGATTTGGAGTTAGCAGCCGTAGTGCATGCGCTCAAGACCTGGAGGCATTTCCTTATTGGAAACTGTTGTGATGTGTACATGGACCATAAGAGTTTGAATTATATTTTCACACAGAAGGAGTTGAATCTCAGGCAAAGGAGATGGTTGGAGCTCATAAAGGATTATGATATGAAGCTACTTTACCATCCAGGAAAGGAAAATGTCATAGCAGATGCTTTGAGCTGCAAAAGTTATGTCAATACACTCATAAGCGGAGGATTGCCGCAGGAGATAGTCGAAGATCTCAAGGAACTTCGATTGGAGATAGTTCCAAGAGGTTTTGTTGCAGCAATGGAGGTTTAGTCCACATTATTGGGAAATATTTGAGAAGCTCAGAAGGATGATCAGGAAATTGCTGAGCTAAAGGAGAAGATGAGCAAAGGAAAATCCAAGGGTTTTTGTGAGGATGAGAACGAAACATTATGGTTTGAGGATCGTGTATATGTTCCCAATAACACGGAGATCAGGAAGTTAATACTTCAGGAAGATCATGACTCGCCATACTCGATTCACCCCGGAAACACCAAGATGTATTTGGATTTGAAGGAACATTTCTGGTGGACAGGTATGAAGAAGGATATTGCCGAGTATGTAGCAGTATGTGATGTATGTCAGAGAGTGAAGGCAGAACATCAGAAGCTAGCAGGATTACTTCAGCCTATGCCAATACCTGAATGGAAGTGGGATAAACTTGGCATGGACTTTATCACTTGATTACTCAGAACACGATCGGGATATAATTCTATCTGGGTAGTAGTTGATCGCTTGACCAAAGTGGCTCACTTTATCCCCGCCTCCACCTCACCCCGCCGCCCGAAGCCGCCCCGCCTCTCGTCGCCGTAGCCGCGCCGCGCCTTGCCGCCCCGCCAACACCTGCTGCTACGCGCCGCTGCCGCCGTCGACCGTCACTGCCGCCGAAGCCCCGCCCCGCCGATTGCTGGAGCCGCGCCGGACTTGCTGTTGTCGCTGGCATTTTTCTCCGGTTAACCGGTAAGAAAACTTCACGATTTACTCCCGATTTTCTCTCAGTTTTTTTAGGGTTAGGGTTTTCCTGGTTTTTCTGATCAGATCTAATTAGTGGACGTTCGCCCGTTAATCCGTATTAGCGAACGGTTTTCGTCAGTTTAGTTCTGTTAGCAAACATTCGTTCGTTAGGTTTTTTGGCCAGGGACCTATCCGCGAATACTTTTATCACAAATTAGTCCCTGAAGCCCTTGTTACATTTTACTCCTTTGTCCAAATCCAGTGAAACCAACGCCAAAATCTTCGTCTTGTTCCCCTCTTTCCAGATAATCAACTTGAACATGGTTTTGACAAATTAAACTTTGGTTTCAAGCAGATTTGAATTTGAACTTCTTTTGATCATAGTTTGAGTTTTGTAGCTCCGATTCGATTCATTCTTTTTGCAAATCGAAGCTCTTCTCTTGTACTTTTCAGCTTGGATCTTTTCTTTTGAGTTTTACCATGCATCTTATGCTTGAGTGCTTATGTATGCTATTGTTTGTTCACGATAGAGTTTCCGGAGTGTGAAGCATGCTACTATGAGTCACTAGGGTTTTCAGATCATCAGCAAGGCAAGTAACACTTTGATCATACCCCTTTATTACCCAGTTTTTATGCATTAGTTTCAACTCTCAAACACTGCATGGTTAGGACTTGATAACTTGTGGGTTTTGGGAAGTAGTTGATGAGGTAGAACCTATTGCCTTGCATTCAAACCTGGGGAGTTACTACGTATGTTTATACTGCTATGCTATGCTGGTAGACGTGGTTTGGATTTGAGAGAATTAATGACAGGTGTGAGAGATTATTGGTAATTGAGGTTTAACTTAAGGTGGCTACTTTAATACACATCTGGGTGGACTGGTTTGTGTGCACCTGGGGAACCCAGTGTTGTCCAAGGAGATCCCGGGGAATCCGTGCGATCATCCGATGGTTTGCCACCCAGGCTCAAAGGGGTCATAATGTTATTCATGCTGGAAACTTCCGTGTACAGCCACATGCCATTATGGGCTCTGGCATAGTTGAGTATGTTGTGTGACCTCTTTCAGTGGTAGACTAGCACATGTAGGGGATTGTAGGTGGTACGGTCTACCCGTCATAAAGAGTTAATACTTCTGAAAGACTGTGTCCCGGTCATCCGTTTCTCAAACATCATGCAGTGTGAGAAATATAATGGAGGAGATCGAGTCTTGTGGGGAAAAGTGTGCAAACCTCTGCAGAGTGTACAAACTAATCATGGTTAGCCGTGTCCCCGGTTATGGACATCTTGAGTATCTGGTGCTTGAATTATTATGTTGATCTCATCACTCTACCTTAATTAATTTGTTGGGTTATTGATTATTATTTGTGATTGAGATGGGGTTACCATTCTCAATGTTTATCAACCAACTTCGTAGTTAAATAAAATATATTCCTTTGCTGTAGGAAAAAAACTAGCTTTCTGCAAAATGATAACCATAGAGCCTCCACCAGCCATACATGCATATAGTTATAGCCTGTGCACTCACCGTCGAGCCTATCCATGCACAGCTCTGGTAGCCCAGCGTCACAATACACACTAGCCGGTGGAGCAGCTCCCTCCTCTCAGCTGCTCAATGGCTTGCAGAGGCGTGAGATTGCTAGGAGTTCAACGTGCAGAACCGTGCATGTCAAAGTTCCTGCACCTCCAAGCAAACTCCAGTGAAGGTGTGACCAGTTCAGTGAGATAAGATAAGCATTTTTCAAATTATTAATTATGTGTAGTGCACCATAGAAATACAATAGTTCAACTTTCCTATATTTCTGCAGTTCTATGATTGGAAAAGTTTGTGTTTGGTATATTTTCATTGAACTACAGTTGAAAATGCCAAAAGGCCTACTGTAAAAAATGAAATGTTTGCATTATTTTTTAACATAATGTGACAAATCAGTTTACTTTCTCAATTCAGCTAGTCTTCCTCTTCAAGTTCGATCCCATCTTGTTTTCTAAAATGTTAATGTGGTAGCTGTATTATACTCATGTCCTACATGGTTCGATCTAAGATGTAGGATCAAAGTGTTTCAGTGTGTGCTCAAATGTTGGTCTGCTAATCCTTGTGCAGGTAATTACACAAGTGAAGATCCATCCGACACCAAGGGCCGAATTAATAAAATATTGCTGGCAATTTGCTCCCGTGCCATGGAGATTTGAGCCCCCCGAGCTTGTTGATGCACAATGGTGATTTTCACTACTGGTCGTGTGTGCGCATTGGTGTGCTGTAGAGTGATGTGAAACACTCAGTTCAATTTCACATTAACTATCTCGTCACACACTCAATTCAATTTCTTGATTTAATTTCAGTTCAAAGACTGCGAATCTTTGTTGCCTGGCGCCACACGGTGGTAAGCTTATTTCGTGAGTTTCCTGATGCAAATGCCCCTATCCACCCTCACGCCACCGCAGCTCCCAGGCCGTTCACCGCCGGTGCCATAGTCCGTTCACTGCCGATAGATGAGGCCGTTCAATGACGTAGCAATGAGTTCTTGCCTTCCCCATTCATGTTTTCATGTATCTTTGTATTTTGTTTTAGTTCATCTACTTGCCGATCATAAATTCAATTTCATTTGTGTTTCCAAGTTCTTGGTATAGCACAACATGGTATTTGTATTCTGTTCAGTTCATCTACTTGCCGGTCGTAAATCCAATTACATCTGTTTTTTCATGGTCTTCCTATAGTATGAGATGATTTGAAGATGCGCATCATAGTTTGAGCTATAGTAGTTTTATGTGTTCAAACTTTCTAATAACTTATATTGAATAGAGACAGAAAGTTTTCAATGCTCGATCAGGTCGGTGATTTCTATTTTCATGTTCTCCTCTACTGAATACAGCTAAACAAAAATGTTCTGACCAGTCAACGCTGAATCATGATGTTGATTAGTGCCACAGATTCACTTCAACTATTTACATGTGAAGCTTGGCTAACTAACGGAACTATAAGTTCATCACTGTGACTTGTCTTTTGCATATTTCAGTCAGACATCATGTACTATTGGTAGATAATCTCAGTAACTTGTTGCTTCATTTTTCTATCATACTATGCTCAGCAGGCAGAGTCTTTAGTGCGTATATGCATGTTTCAGTTTTCCCATAGCAAAAAGTTCATGCTTGCAAACTTTGTACGTTCATACATAGAAACTTAATAAGTTCAAAAAAAATTCAAAACAAAATGATGTTGACTGTACATTGCTAACAATTCAGTTGTTCATACCGAAGCCTTGATCTTTTATTTTTATCACAATAGGGGGCTATAAGATGTTGACTGTCATTGCCCTTCCAAACATGTCGTTTGTGTCGAACCATTCACAGTGAGTTTCAGTCCATAGGCTACTCGTGATCCTTGCTCCTTCGGTTCCACTTTGTTGTAACATCCCAAATTTTCAATTTGGAATGTTATACATTAGGTCATCATGCATATCATATTTTATTTTGCTTTTGGTTTTGATCCTAGAAAATCCTAAGCAACTCAAGGACCCACGGAGAGAGTTGGGGATTTCATTATTTACGTATTTGAGTTTTCTCAAATTATGTAAACAAGATCATTTGATTTTATTTATTTTATCATCAATTATTTCTATTACAAAAACATGAGAGAGGGAATAAAATGACTTTCCCAAAATATAGAAATATTGAGAATTTAATAAAAAATCAAATAAGTTTTATTTCGGAGTTTTTCGGTATTTTATTTGAATTTAAGAAAAATGCGCGTTTTTCAAAGTTGTAGTTTGGGCCTAGCTAAATGTTCACTTTATTGGGCTTGATTTTAGAAACCCGGCAAAATTTATTTCGTGATTTTTGGAGTCCGTTTAGTATTTCTTTTTATTTTTCTTCCGAGCGGATTTAAAAAAAATGCGAACCGACTACGGGCCGTAACCGGCCAGGACACCGCTGGCCGGGGGCCTTTATAAGGCGCCGAAGCCCGAGAGGAGGAGCCCAGCCACCAGCCCCAAACCCTAGCTAGCCGCCGCCCCAGCCGCCGCCGCCGCCGGAGCTGCGCGACTTTCGAGGTTCTCCGCCGCCTCGTTTTCCGTGCATTTTTTTTAAAAAAAATCTGTTCATCGTTTGTCTTTTTCGTCGGATTTTCCGCGGTTATTTTCTGATCGCGATTTCTGATCCGATTTTCGTTTTAGTATAACTTTTTGCTCGTTTATCGGAATCAGGCGATTCAAGCGCCTGGAGTTTCGTCTCGAAACCCTATTTCCGAATAATCAACTTAAACAAGTTTTTCCTACTGTAAAATTTGCCCTAGATCCAGATTGCTAGAACGAAGTTGTTTTCTTTCGCCGTTTGATTTCTTTTGCTTCGTTCGATTTGATTCTTTTTGCCAACTAGGGTTCTTAAGTTGAACTTTCTGGTTAGATCTTCTATTTGAGTTTTACCTATGCATTAGATGAGTACTTATTGTATGCTTGTTGTTTGTCTGCGATAGAATATCCGGAGTGCGCCGCCTATTACGTTGAATCTCTAGGTTACGCGGATCATCAGCAAGGCAAGTAACACTTTGATCATACCTTTTCTACAACCCAGTTTTATTGCATTAGATCAATCCTCACACATTGCATGATTAGGATCTAATTAAATTGTGGGATGGGAAGTAGATGAGGTAGTACCTATTACCTGTTTATTATCAATCCTTTGGGAGTTACTTCTACGTTTGCTTATTATGCCATGCTATACTAGTAGACGTGGATTGGGTGAGTGATATCCATGACAGATGTGAGATTGATAATTAATGGTTTATCTAAGGTGGCAACCTAACACACATCTGGGTGGATTGAGGCACCTGGGGTTTCCAGGACTTGCCTGTTTTCTTTGGACCGCCACCCAGGCTCAAAGGGATCATGAGATTATTCATACTAGAAACTTCCGTGTGCAGCCACAAGCCATTATGGGCTCTAGCATAGTTGACTAAGTTGTGCGAACTCTTATAGTGGTAGACTAGCAGATGTAGGGGATGTAGGTGGTACGGTCTATCCGATCGTAAGGTGCTAGCGCTTCTGAAAGACTATGTCTCGGTCATCCGTCTTCTCAAACACCATGTAGTGCGAGAAACCAAACGGAGGCGATCATGTCTTGTGGGGAAAAGTGCGCAAACCTCTGCAGAGTGTAACAAACTAATCATGGTTAGCCGTGTCCCCGGTTATGGACATCTTGAGTATCTAGTACCTGGATTATCATGTGAATATCACCATGTTACTCTAAATTAATTTTGATGGTTTTTAATGATGCTACTTAATTGGGATTGAGAATGCTGTCAACCATTCTCAATGTTTAACAACCACCATGATAGTAATTAATTTATTCCTTTGAAGTAGGGAAAAATTGGCTTTACGCAAAAACAGTAACCATAGAGCTTTCCACCAGCCAAATATGCATATAGTATAGCTGTTGCATTCCATTATTCTCTATGTGTTACCTTGCCAGCATATTCCATGTGCTGACCCGTTTTCGGGCTGCAACGTTAATGTTGCAGACTTTTCAGACGATGATTAAGGAGTTTTAGGTCGTGGTTCTATACTCAGTGATGCCGTTGGAGTTGATTGACTCACTTATCTTCCAAGCCTTCAGCTGTTATCGTTATTAGATGGCCTTAAGCCATGTTTATTGTAATAAGTTCTCTTTTGAGACACTCGATGTAATAAGTGTGTGATTGCTACTCTGTTATAAATCTTCCGAGTACGGTGTGGTGTCAGCATTACTGATCCAGGGATGACACCGGAGCACAGAGATCAGACTGTTTGAGGTCTGGTCGCTACATTTGTCGGTGGCGTTAGTCCACCGGAGTAGGGGCGGCCTGCCCGTCAACTATCATATAGTCTTTCATGATTGCTACCGCTCAAAGCATATTTTTAGAACAAATATCATCCATTGAACACAGAGAAAGATAGGGGCTTAATGTTTCGCCTCCCAACTTACTTATCATATAGATAATTGTCAATAATAATAATTCATGATCAAATATATTTGAATGAACATATATGCTTAGATCTTTCCCCATCACATGATGCTTGCCAACTAAAGAGTAGGTTGGAATGAGAAGGAGTACTACTGACTCTTGCATAAAAGTAAAAGATAGGCCCTTCGCAAAGGGAAGCAGGGATTTGCAGAGGTGCGAAAGCTCGAAGCTTTTAAAATAGAGATGAAAATAATTTTGAGAGGTATGCTTTCATTGTCAACATAACAACCAAGAGTTCTCACTATCTTCCATGCTAGACACATTTTCAAGTGCGCCTTCATGGTCTCATCAGACAAATTCCTAGGCTTTGTCATTCGACATCGGGGAATAGAAATCGACCTGAGTAAAATCAAGGCCATACTCGAAATGCCTCCTCCTAAAAACCTTAAGGAGCTATGTTCACTTCAAGGACGCCTGGGGATTTTCTACAAGAGGTTTTTCTTAAAAAGGGTTTTCTTTAGTGAGAAGTGGAGAGGTTGGATTAAACAAGTGGTAGAAGGACGTGCAGTGAGTATCAATATTAATGGAGAGGTTGGTATCGAAGATCCAGAAACGATGCGATGACTCCTGTTCGATCCTTTTCCGATGAAATGTGCTATTGGAGATGCGCAAAAAATATCCATCGGGAGATGGCGCTAACGCTCGCAAGGAGGTTTTGCAGGCAATTTCAAAAAATAGTTTTTTTTTCATTGAGCTCACAACCCGGTTTGGGCCTATTTGACTCTGAGAGCGATCGAGGGGTCGTGGGCTCACATGAAATCGAAGCATTGTCATTGGCTTGAAGATCAATTCATATCGACAAGACTTTCCTTTCATCTTTTTGTTGATATTTGGATTCCGTTTTCAAATAAAGTCATCAAGAGAACCTTGCACAAAAAGGGCTTTGCTTTATGGTATAGATTAGGAATTGGAATAAGTAAGGCTAACTAAAAGAGAGAAGAGGGTCTACAGTCACTCTATCTCAACACTGAAGAATAAGATGCTTTTTTGCTATCCATCTTGATCAAATAGAAGAAGGGGAAATTCAGACTAGGCAAAACACCTCAAAAAGTGAAAAAAGATAAAACAACTTTTTTATTGTCACTGCTGATCGTTGACGCCCGCAACTGCACTTATGGCTGTACTTGTGAAAAGAGATAGAGCCGTCTCGCTATGACTCAAAGATGGTCAAAAAGCCCTGGTCTGATTCATCTTTGGAATGTAACCGGACATATTACAAGGAGAAAAAACAGTGATTTCATCTATTCCGGATTGCCCAATGTCTCCCTTTCCCTCTTTCCTTTCACTTTCCTCGCATAACAAAAGCATGATTTACCCGAGCATTTGCAAATACAAACTCTATTTCATTTTCTTTTTACTTTTGTGCTAAGGATAAGGGAACTTAGAAAAAAAGAACTGGCTTGGCTGGTACATCAAGCAAATGACATATTGCTTGTTCGGTGTGGGCTTTTGACTCCAGAAGGCATTCTTCTGCCTCTGCTTCTGTTACTCAAGAAATGAAAGAGTTAGGTAGTCGAGGTATTCTAATATTTCCCTGTTACTTCCTCGTAAAGTTTCTATTCCCCCACCACCAACAAGCATATTCCACGGCTGGTCCGAAACAACAAGTATTGTCCAACTATCAACAATCCTGTGGGAGTTTTGTTTGCAATCATATTTTGATTTGATTTGAGCATGGAACTAGGCATCCCGGCCATCAGCCATTTTCTCGTGAATGATGAGCAGAGTCCACTCATCATGAGAATAACCCACCTAGCATGGAAGATACTGATAGCCCCCAGTCGCTAGATAAGCGATTCGGGCATACAAACAGATTATTATTTGAAGGTTTAGAGTTTGGCACATGCAAATTTACTTGGAATGACAGGTAAATACCGCATATAGGTAGATATAGTGGACACTCATGGAAGAAACTTGGTTTAAGGATTTTGGATGCACAAGCAGTATTCCCGCTTAGTACAGAAATTTTGGCTAGCAAAAGATTCTAATAGCAAGCACCACATGTTGGAGGATCCATATCAATACAACTTCTATACAAATATACCTAAGCATAACTCATTATGTTGTCTTCCTTGTCCAACTTCAACTAATTTGCTCAAGTTTGAAAATAATTAATGGGGCTCACAATCATACAAGATGTCCAAGATAGTATATTTATATATGAAATCTCTCTTTCCTTTAATATTCTTTCATGAATTGTTCAAGTGACCAATACTATGTTTGCTAAATTTCAATAAATTTACCACTTCTACTTCTTATATGTGAAGTCATTACTCCCCATGGGATAAGCATATGAAACATATATAAATTCAGATTTATGATATTCAATTCATTCAACCAGTTACTCGTAGGATATAAGTGAAGCACGAGAATAAATGACAAACTAATCTAAAAAGATATAAGTGAAGATCAATGAGTAGTCAAATAATTATTTAGTTATGTGAGGACTCTATCTCATTTAAGTATTTCAGATCTTAATATTTTATTCAAACAACAAGCAAATCCTAATAAAATAAAATGACGCTCCAAGCAAAACACATATCATGTAGTGAATAAAAATATAGCTCAAAGTAAGGTTACCGATGAATAAAGATGAAAGAGGGGATGCCATCCGAAGCATGCCCAAGCTTACTTCCTTGGTTGTCCTTGAATATTATCTTGGGGTGCCTTGGGAATCCCCAAGTTTAGGCTCTTGTCACTCCTTATTCTGTAGTACATTGAATCTTTACCTAAAACTTGAAAACTTGAAAACTTCACAACACAAAACTTAATAGGAAACTTGTAAGCTCCGTTAGTACAATAAAACAAATCACCACTTTAGTACTGTTATGAACTCATTCAAAATTTATATTAGTGTTATATCTATTGTATTCCAACTTCTTCATGGTTCACACTCTACGATATTATTGAGGAACATAGGATGGAATTTCAAAAATATTCCTATAATCATGCAAGACCTATCTAGAAGATGCATAGCAACGAGAGGGGAAGAGTGTGTCCACGTACCCTCATAGACCGAAAGTGAAAGCGTTAGGTTAACGCAGTTGATGTAGCCCACTACTGGAATAAAGGATTTTGCCGTCTGCCAGTCTTTTGGCGTCTGCTTGCGGACCACAAAGAAGGTCTTTGCCATCAGCTACCAAACAACAGACGGCAAAGAACTGGCGACGGCAAAGGTCTTTGCCATCTGTTATTTCTTTGCCGTCTGCTGGTATAGGTGCCAACGGATGCCAGTACACTGTAACGTTCCACCCTCTTTTTGCCATTTTCTGGCATACGACAAAGATTTTTTGCCATCTCCTGGCAC
Organism: Triticum urartu; assembly: GCF_003073215.2. Taxonomy (NCBI): domain Eukaryota; kingdom Viridiplantae; phylum Streptophyta; class Magnoliopsida; order Poales; family Poaceae; genus Triticum; species Triticum urartu. Next base: position 340,143,007 of record NC_053025.1, on the reverse strand, counting down.
ACGGCAAAGAGGGGGCTATTTTTTTTGCAGGTATAAAAAAACCGTTGCCGCCACCTCCTCTATCTATATGCCCTCTCTCGGATCCGCCCCTACCCCATAGCCGAGTGCCGCCCGACCCCGCCTCCCTCGACCCCGCGCCGCTGCGCCACCTCGCCTCCGCCCGCCGGTGCGCGCCGCCACCTCACCGGACCCCAGGAGCCCCGCCGCCTCGCGCTACTGCCTGCGTCGCATCACGCGCCGCCACCTCCCCACAAGCTCGCCGCCCAGCCGCGGAAGCCTCGTCGCCGGTCGCTCCGACCTCGAGATCCGCCGCCGCCATGGGAGCCGAGCACCGAGCTTCTCTGCGCCCAGCCCGCGTCGCCGCCGCCGCCCCACGCTGCCTCGCGCCCGTTGCGCCGCTGTACGCTGTGCTCAAGCCCAGTTTTCCTTCTATTTCCCTTTCCAAGTCTTCCTCTCATCTTATCCATTGGAGGCCGCAGCCGTCAGGTCGCTGCTGCTGGTGGCGTGATTGCCATCGCTGTGAGATTGCAGCTGTTCTTGGCGCCGCTTCTCGTCGTGGTCGCTGCCATGTGGAGGCTGCTCCCACTCCCCTGCTCCTTGCGTCGTCGTGGCCGCCGCTGCTGCCAACGGAGCACGGGCTGCTGCTGGCCATCGGCCCACCTCCGGTCTGTTGCTTCTCCAACTCCTTGTGTCACTCTTGGTTCGATCTTTAGCGCTGGAGCAACATAGTTCCTGTAGGTGGGTTAGCATCTTGGCTGGATTGTTTGATGTGGCCTGTTTTGCCTGTTCAGGTATGCCAACAGCTTGAGGAACATGTCTATATGCGTGTAAGCAATTAAACCTGGGGAGAGGAGTTAGTTTGGAAGTTATAATTCTGTTTTATCTTACACGTGAGGATTAGAAATGCTCTTGTACACTGGTTTTCCCTTGCTGTACATCACCGAACTTGGTTCAGTTAAAAACTGCAGTGCCTGACAGTTCTGGACAGCAAGCTTCTATCTAAAAAATGAGTTAGCTATGCCTATAATTTAGAGTTGGCCCCTTTACATAAGTTTTAGATAAAGTTCCAAGGTTTCCGTAGAGTACTTATTTGCTTCGTTTGGATGTACGGATTGAGAGCAGCCATCATTTTAGTTTTCTGTCCCGAAATTTATGTTCCTGGGGTGCAGAATTTGTTGTATGGCAGTTTAGGCCATGCGAGAGGTTTAATTAAATTAAAGTCACAACACAAAAATTGTAGAGGATATTCTGCAGATGCTTAAACATATATTATTTGTTAGATTTCGTGTTATACACTAAATCCTATGAAATTATTAAGATGATTGTACTATGTTGGACAGAATTTTACGTTTGACTTGGTGATTGTAACTAGACTTATACTCTAAGATTTTGTCACCGTTGATGATATGAAGACTTATAATGTGATAACGTACGTATGAGCTGGGGTCTTGTGCGTAGGAGCGCCACTAAATTATATATTCTTATGTGTTGAGACCATGCTTTGCTGTGACTGGGATATATGCTTGATGACAAGTGTGGGTACTTTGAGTTCGGAACCATTTGCCTCACAATTTGTGCCCCGTGGTTGAGGCAAGTTCACAATGGGATAATGACTTGCATAATCTCTACATTCCATTTTTATATATGATATCTTCCATGTCAATGATGTTAATTATGATGGCGATGGCGATGGCGATGACCATGATATGTTGATTCAAGTACTATGCTTGCATTTGCATACTTGCACACATGATGATAGTGAATGAAGGTGTGCACTACCTTGGTGGGCATATTGGAGTGAGTGGATGTCGACGGGCGTTCACTCAAGCTATACCGGTATACGCAATGAAATGAGATGAGCATGTAGGCATGTAGGGCACCATTATATGTGTTGAACACTAATGCGTGTATGGTGTTAACCGAGTCTTGGTATATTGATATGAGTATTGTTTATTATTCCTTTATGAACTTGCTGATTCTTTGTACTCATCCTTGTTGCTTATATGTTTTAGGTAAATCCTGAGGATGACATGCATGGGAGTCTTGGGAGTAGCATCCTCCTCGCTGCACGGGCCTCCTCCTCGCCGGAGTGACGCCCCTTGCTGGAGCAGCGCCGGCCAAGCCCATCGGCCACCAGTTGCGTCCTTGGATCAGTTTCCCACAGGCAGCATGTTGTTCCTACTCCTCTACCTACTACAGCAGCACAATGTTCTTCTGTATTGCAATAGAGTAGGAGTATTTGCTAGAGTAGCTAGGACGTACAACTATGGTTAATTGCCGTCATGTGTATTGTTTTGTTAGAGCAGATGGCTCCCATGATCCCATCAATTTCGCATCGCTGGATGCTTTATGTACACATGCACGGATCTGTCATAACTTTACACTAATTTAAGATTGTCTTGATCTGAAGTGCTGGCTCCTACAGTATTGCATTTCACCAAGTGAAATGCTACATTTCTACTCCTAACCCATTCTCTTTTTCTTAGTGTTTTTGTTATGCAGGTCGGAAGAAAAGAAGAAGATCCAGAGAAGATCTTTGTAATAAGATAGTTTTGACTTTGTGAAACTTGCTACCTATGGATGAAATTGTGTAATATTGATGAAACTATGTATATGTATGGATGAAACTTGCTACTATTAGTAACATGTGTTGGATATTTTTTTTAGGTAATGGGCAGCTACACCTTTCATTCATTCATAATTAGTTCATTACAGATAATGGTCCTAATTACATCAAGGAACTCATTAATCCAGGAGGACCAAACATCATGCTCTGCCGATTTCGCTAGAACATGTGCTGCCTCCTCATTACAAGTACGATTGACATGAATAAAAATACAAGATACAAACTTTGTGGCACCTTTTCTAATATCATGGACTATGGCTTCAATAGGGGACCTATCAAAACCTAAACCTTGACCTTGTTGATCAATGACAGGCAATCAGATGCTACCATGATGTTCTGTATGCCAAGGTTATTGGCAAGGATTAATGCTTGACGAAGTGCCATGGCTTCTGCTACTTCAGGAATTTGAATTCGTTCAAAGTAACCTCTATTCGCAGCCTACACCCTTCCCCGGTGATCATGTATTACCACACCAAAGCCCGCTCTTGCAGATTGGGAGAATGTCGCTGCATCCACATTGACGAGCATTGACCCATTCGGCGGCGGAGACCATTTTTGGTTTGACTTCAAGGTCTCACGTCTAATGGAAGTGGTCGAACTAAAAGAATGCATATTGATAAATTCAACATAAGCTTTGATCTTTCCCACCACACAAAGAGGATGATTTAAAGCTTCACCATTACGGTAGGCATTTCTATTTTCCCATATGTGCCATATTGCCACTGCCATAATCATAGATTGAAAATCTGTAGTGTTATGTATCCACTCTAAAACCCATTGCCTAATGTGAGTAAAACTTTTCAGTTTCAAACAAATGGCATACTCTTTCTTAAGCTCTTTCCAGATTTCTTTAACATAGTGGCACTGCAAAAAGCATTGTTCAACGGTTTCTTCCCTACTGCAAAAATGACAATCATACCTTGTGGGGATTGATCTCACTTGAAGTTGAGCGCCTGTTGGAAGACAGTTATGGGCGAATCTCCACATAATTACCTTCATTTTATTTGGGCATTGGATTGCCCAAAGTTTCCTCCAAATTTTCTCCATTATCTTATGATCTGAAATAGCCCCTTTGTCATTTGTACTCCTGTCACTCCAAAAGTTTAGTGTTCTCAGAAAATTATATGCCGACCTCACTGTATAAACACCATCTTTTGTGTGGGGCCATGACAAAAAATCTGGGCATCCTTCTATACTCAACGTAAGCTAAGTATTTTTATCCTCTGAGAAAATATTTCTAACGGTTTCTTCATTCCATTTGTGTTCGCCTTCTATTATCAAAGAACTCACCATATCATTACCACTTCTAGGGGGAATATGTTGTAGAGTTGTAGGGGCAATATCAGGGATCCAATTATCTTCATATGTATGAATTGTGTTGCCATCTCCCACTCTCCATAGTAGGCCCTTCCGCAACAATTTTCTCCCATATATCAGAATACGCCAAGTATAAGAAGATGATCTCGGACATTTAGCCGTCCAAAAGTCGCCTTCCGGATAGTATCTTCCTTTTAATACCTTGGCACACAATGAGTTCGCATTTGTTAAAAGGCGCCAACATTATTTACCCAGCATGGCTTGATTGAATATTGCCATGTCTCTAAATCCCATGCCACCTAAATGTTTCGGTGAGGACAACCACTTCCAAGATTTCCAATGTAATTTCCTTTTCCCATCTTCTACACCACACCAATAGTTGGAAATAGGCTTTCTCATCTTTTCACAGACACCAATAGGGATCTGAAAACAACTCATTATGTAAGTTGGTATTGCTTATGCGACTGACTTTAGTAGAACTTCTTTCCCAGCCCTTGACAGAGGTCTATCACTCCAACCGTTGAGTCTTTTCCAAAGTCGACCAGTGAGAAAGTTAAAGTTGTTCGTTGGGGATCGTCCCACCCAGGTCGGCATGCTAAGATAGGTAGCTTGTAGTGTATCATCTTGAATTCCCATCTTCTGCTTTACCCTTTCCTTTATTTGCTCATTGCAGTGGGTGCCAAAAAATATAGATGATTTCTAAGTGTTGATCTTCTGTCCAGACCCTTCACAATATGTTTGAAGAGTTGATTTTAGAGTATCAATACTTCTATCATCTTCTCTGGTAAAGAACACACTGTCATCAGCAAACGGTAGATGAGAAATAGGAGGGCCCTTTCTACCATTGCATATCCCTTTTAATTCAACAGAAGCTTCCTTTTGCTGCAGTAAACAAGATAAGCCTTCATCGCACAACAAGAAAAGGTAGGGGCTAATTGGACCCCCCTTCCTAATTCCTCTAGTGGGTTTAAAAGATTGAGTTAATTCTCCATTAACTCTAACCGCATATTTCACAGAGGTTACACATCTCATAACCGTCTCGACCCATTTATCATTGAAACCCATTTTCAATAAAATACCCTTGAGGTAGTCCACTCCACCCTATCATAAGCCTTTGTCATATCAATTTTGAGTGCAAAGAACGGGTGTTTGACTTTCTGCTTTCTTATTGTATGGAGACATTCATAAGCTATAAGCACATTATCAGTAATTAGTCTTCCTGGCACAAAAGCACTCTATTGTTTAGAGATTATTTTCGGCAATTTTTTTGAGACGATTAGCTATAACTTTGGAACCAATTTTATACATAACATTGCACAAACTTATTGGCCGAAAATTAGAGAGCACATCAAGAGAATTTACTGTTGGGTCTAAAACAATTACCGAATCGCTGAAGCCTTCTGGAATTTCTGATCCCAAAAGAAAACCCTTCACTGCAGCACAAACATCCTCTTCTAACAAGCTCCAATGTTTTTGGTAAAAAAGAGCAGGGTAGCCGTCAGGTCCAGGGGCCTTGATGGGACCCATTTGGAAGAGTGCGGTCTTGATTTCTTCATTTGTATATTCTCGACACAGAGCTTCATTGATTTCTTCATTCACTTTAGAAGGAATTGCTTGAAGCACTGCATCTAATGAGGTACAAGGTTCAGAGTGAACAGTTTACCATACAACTCATATACCATACTCTTGATAGCTTTGTGATCTTCACATCTTGTTCCGTCGGCTTGCTTCAAGAAATTAATTTTATTAGTTCTCCTCCTTGCTGAAGCTCGGGCATGGAAAAAGGAGGTGTTGTGGTCCCCCTCACGAAGCCAATCAACCCTTGAGCGTTGATGTAACGCCTTCGATGCGGCTATAGCTCCCACGTGTCGAGGCATGACTTAGAGACATAACCGCATTGAAAGCAATGTCGCAAGTTAGGCAATCTTCACAACATCCCATGTAATATAGATAATAAAAGGGGAGATACATAGTTGGCTTACACTCGCCACGTCAATCAAAGTACATAAATAGCATTACAACATTCAAACACTCATGGCCCGACTACGGCGCCAAAATAAAAGATAACCCAACAAGCGACACGGTCCCGATCACCCCAACTGGGCACCACTACTGATCATCAGGGAAAGACACTTAGTAACGGCGTGAGTCCTCGTCGAACTCCCACTTGAGCTCAAGCGAGTCATCTGGAATGGAGTCATCAGGCCCTGCATCTGGTTTGGAAGTAATCTGTGAGCCATAGGGACTCAGCAATCTCGCACCCTCGCGATCAAGACTATTTAAGCTTATAGGTAAGGGCAAGGTAAAATATATGTGGAGCTGCAGCAAGCGACTAGCATATATGGTGGCTATCCTGTTCGCAAAAGAGAGCGAGAAGAGGAGGCAAAGCGCGAGCGAGAAACTAGAGGGCATCCTGCGGCAAGCATTACTCCAACACCGTGTTCACTTCCCGGACTCCGCCGAGAAGAGACCATCACGGTAACTCACACAGTTGATTCATTTTAATTAAGTTAAGGTTCAAGTTATCTACAACCGGACATTAACAAATTCCCATCTGCCCATAACCGCGGGCACGGCTTTCGAAAGTTCAAATCCCTGCAGGGGAGTCCCAACTTAGCCCATGACAAGCTCTCATGGTCAACGAAGGAATAAACCTTTTCCCGAGACATTCCGATCAGACTCGGTATCCCGGTTCTACAAGACACTTCGACAAGTTAAAACAAATCCAGCAACACCGCCCGAATGTGCCGACAAATCCCGATAGGAGCTGCACATATCTCGTTCTCAGGGCACACTCAGATTGTCTTAACTTCCGGTAGGCCAGCCCAGAGTTTCCCCTGGTGGCCACCGGCGGCTGACGAGTTGGACCAACACTCAGAGGAGCACTGGCCCGGGGGGGGGGGGGTTTAAAATAAGATGACCCTCGGGCTCCGGAAACCCAAGGGAAAAAGAGGCTAGGTGGCAAATGGTAAAGCCAAGGTTGGGCATTGCTGGAAAAGCTTTATTCAAGGCGAACTATCAAGGGGTTCCCATTATAACCCAACCGCGTAAGAAACGCAAAATCCAGGAACATAACACCGATATGATGGAAACTAGGGCGGCAAGAGTGGAACAAAACACTAGGCGAGAGGCAGAGCCTTCCATCCTTTACCAAGTATATAGATGCATTAAGATAACAAGGCAATATAATGATATCCCAATAAGTAAATAATGTTCCAACAAGGAACGGTCTCCAATCTTCACCTGCAACTAGTAACGCTATAAGAGGGGCTGAGCAAAGCGGTAACATAGCCAATCAACGGTTTGCTAGGACATGGTGGGTTAGAGGTTGAACATGGCAATTTGGGAGGCATGATAAGGAAGTGGTAGGCATCGTAGCATAGGCATAGCAAAAGAGCGAGCATCTAGCAAAGCAAAGATAGTAGTGATTTCGAGGGTATGATCATCTTGCCTGCAAAGTTGTCAGAGTTGCCTGGATCCTCGAAAGCAAACTCAACGGGCTCCTTGTTAGCGAACTCGTCTCCCGGCTCTACCCAAACAAGACAAACAAGCAACAAGGACACAACCAATCACGTGCAAACTCAAACAACATGATGCAAACATGGTACGCTATGCGGGATGCAATATGCGATGCATATGCAAGATTTGACAAGGAATGCATGAACCTGACCTCAACATGGAAATCCAAGTGTGCCACTGGAAAGGTGAGATGAAATCGCTTGAAAACGATATAAAGAACGCCGGAATCGGAGTTACGGTTTGGGAATGGCAAGCAATTCAAATATGACCACGTTTTGCGATTTACAGCAAGTAACCATCTAAATGCAACAAGATGAACATGCTACAACACCCAAACATGGCATCAAAATACATGGCAGAGATCCATTCATGAAGATCAACAAAATACTAGCACTGAGCTACGGCCAAATCATCCATTAACAGGTTCAAACAAGCATGGCAAATATGCATTTGGTAAACAGATTTCAGACTTAGTGAAATTAACACTTGTCTGGAATTTCAGATCAGATAGCACACTTTGGAGCATGAAAACTATATGCTACAGGACCTGAACATGGCCAAGTAAAGCATTGGCATGGAGCTACTCAAGGAGCTTAACAAAAGTCCCTTACTGACCTTGAGCCAAAAGGAATCAGAAAATACATTTGCAAGCATGTGAACATGGCAAAAACATAATCAGTTCTCAGACTTAGTGAAAACTGGAGCATGCTGAAACAGATATCAAGTAGGCATGTTTATGAGCTCGATGCACTCACTACAGAGCAAGTCATGACAATCTAAGCATACACCCATCAAGAATACACAAAATACAAGCTAGACATGGCAAGAACAATAACATAGCATGTACGGATCAACTACAACATCCTCGGCAAAATTGCTAACAAGTAGACAATCTGTCCAGATTCATGAAATAGCAAAAGTAGAGCTCGATTGACTCAAGCTAGGGTACTCTATAATTGAAAACAAAGACATGGATGGATAGAGCACTACAATATTAACAAAACATCCTTACTGATCATCCTAAAAAGAGGCACGGATCACTAGGAATCAACATGAACATATGGCATAATGAGATAAACAGCTCAAGGACTTGGTGGAAATGCTAAGTCCCTGAAATCAGCATTAACGAATGCACCACTTTGCAAGCTTGTGCTAGTCACCACACACATCACAAAAATACATGGGTTGCACCTCTGGATAGATGGCAAAACATATAACAAAACTCATGAAGAGCTCAGGGGCATAACATGCACACAATAATCATGGCAAAAATGACAAATATCTAAATGGAGCAGCAGATCTGACAATTATCTCAAATAGCATTCTTCTAACAGTATTTCGGGCATCAAGATGAACTCAAATGAAAATGATGCAATGAGAAGAAATGATGTGCTCTCTGAGGCGAACATTCTGATATGCTATATGCCCAAAACGGAGCTACGGATGCAAAGTTACGATGCGATGAACATAGCCAAAATATCTAGGGTTTCTGATAAAAAGTCAACCGAGGCTAATCCAGATCCAGATCCGGATCGGCGCGGATTACGAGGTTGGCCGGCACCGGAGTTCCTGTTCACCGGAGGGAGGGAGGTCGCCGGAGGGAGCTGTGGCCGGGGCGTGGAGGAGACGGCGGTGGCGGCCGGCGACGAGGGGCGAGGCGTGGGCACCGACGGGCGGTGGGGCGAGCTCCGGCGAGATGAGGCGGCGGCGAGCTCGCGCTGGCGCGGGGGCGTGTCGGCGGAGGTGACCGGCGACGTGGCCGGCCTCGGGGGAGAGGATCCCGGGTGGCGGCGGGCGGCGATGGGCCTCGGGGGCCCCTCCTGGGCCTCCCGGGCCGGCGGCGACGAGGATGTGGGGCGGCGGCGCGGACCAACCGGCGGGCGACACGTGGCGGCGGCGGGGCTAGCCGGATATGTCTGTCGGCGCGGATTGTGTTCGGCGCGCGAGGAGAGGGAGTGATCTAGGGTTTCGGGGGAAGAAGAACGAGAATTTCGGAGGGGGGGGTCTATTTATAGGCATAGGAGGAGCTAGGAGTGTCCAAATGAGGTGCGGTTTTTGGCCACGCGATCGTGATCGAACGCTCTAGATGATGGAGAGGGTTCTGGTGGGTTTTGAGTCAAAATGGAGGGGTGTTGGGCTGCAACACACACGAGGCCTTTTCGGTCCCTCGGTTAACCGTTGGAGCATCAAACGAAGTCCAAATGGTACGAAACTTGACAGGCGGTCTACCGGTAGTAAACCAAGGCCGCTTGGCAAGTCTCGGCCAATCCGGAAATGTTTAATCCCCACACATGAAAAGAATGTAGAAATGACCACCGGAGGAGAACGGAGCGCCGGAATGCAAAACGGACAACGGGGAAAATGCTCGAATGCATGAGATGAACACGTATGCAAATGCAATGCACATGATGACATGATATGAGATGCATGACAACGATAACAACACACGAAGACAAAAACCCGAACCCGAGAAAATAAAAGAACTTAACGCCGGAAACAGCAAGAGTTGGAGTACATATTGGGAAAATCATATCCGGGGTGTTACAGCTTATGTGCCATAATCTCTTCTCTATCAAAAAGTTCACACAGACGTTTTTCAATCTGCTTCTCTTCAACACAGCTATCTGTCACCAAACTATTCCTTCTTAAATCAGCCAGGCGTTTCTCAAGTCTTTTGATATCTTTTCTTATTTGTCCAATTGATGTCTTACATTAGGTCTGCATAGCTTTGGATAATTTATTTAGTGCAGACCATGTGTTGTTCAAGGAAGGAGCACCATCTTTCATATTTTTCCAATTTTCCTCTATCATTTGATTATAATCTAGAGCCCTCATCCATGCAGCTTTTAAATCTCAAAGAGTTATGCACCGGACTGGTAGCAGTCTGATCACCAATCTTAGCTATTGTTATCAATATTGCCAAGTGGTCTTAAGATGTAGTCATAATGTTTTCTACAGATCAATTATCAAACCTTTTAAGAAACTCACTATTTGCCAATGCTCGATCTAGTCTAACTCTTATGTTCATCCCGACATGCTGTCGGTGACTATTGTTAATATGTGTTGGATATGCTATATTGGTCATATATATATATGTGTGTGTGTGTGTGTGTCTGTGTGTGTGTGTGTGTTTGATTTTCTGTGAAAATGAATTGATATAAGAAAAAACAGAATTAAATGGGGCAATATAGGCTCTTTCCCATCTGCTACCAGATGGCAAAGAGCCTGCAGCATTTGCCGTCTGCCAGCAGAGGGCAAAGAGCCTGCAGCCTTTGCCGTCTGCCAGCAGATGGCAAAGAGCCTACAGCCTTTGCCGTCTGCAAGCAGATGGCAAAGAGCCATGGCCTTTGCCGTCCGCTGGCTGACGGCAAAGGCCTTTGCATCTTTGACATCAGCCAGTAGACGACAAAGTGCCCTTTGCCGTAGCTCGTTCAGCCAGACGTTTTGCTGTCTGTTGGCTAGCAGCAAAGGCCTTTGCCGTTCGCAAGGCATGCCTTTGCTGTCAACCATGGCAGATGTCAAAGTTCCTGATTCCTGTAGTGGTCAAACATCTTTGCGATCTAACAGATCATGTACCGAACGTACGACACCTCCGAGTTCAGCACACCTTCAGCTCGATGACGTCCCTCGAACTCTTGATCTAGTAAAGTGTCGAGGGAGAGTTTCGTCAGCACGACGACATGGTGAAGATGATGGTGATGTGATCCGTGCAGGGCTTCGCCTAAGCACTACGACAAAATGACCGGAGGATTAAACTGTGGAGGAGGGCACCTCACATGGCTAAGAAACAACTATTGTGCTTTGGGGTGCCCCCTGCCCCCGTATATAAAGGAGGAGAGGGAGGAGGCCGGCCAGGGGGCGCGCCATAGGGGGGAACTGACTAGGACTCCCAATCCTAGTCGCCCCCGTCCCGTTTCCTTTCTTTCGGAGGGGAAAAGGGAAGGAGAAGGAGAGGGAGAGGGAGAGAAGGAAAGGGGGCCGCGCCCCCTCCCCTTGTCCAATTCGGACTCCTTTGGGGGGGGGCACCACCCCTTGCGGGTTCCCCTCTCTCTCCACTAAGGCCCATGTCGGCCCATTACTTCCACCGGGGGGGGGGGGGGTTCAGTAACGTCCCGGTACTCCGAAAAATACCCGAACCATTCCGAAACCATTCCGGTGTCTGAATATCATCGTCCAATATATCAATATTTACCTCTCGACCATTTTGAGACTCCTTGTCATGTCCATTATCTCATCCGGGACTCCGAACAATCTTCGGTCACCAAAACATGTAACTCATAATACAAATCGTCATCGAACGTTAAGTGAGAGGACCCTACGGGTTCGAGAAATATGTAGACATGACCGAGACACATCTCCAGACAATAAGCAACACGAGAACATGGATGCTCATATAGGTTCCTACATATTCTACGAAGATCTTTATCGGTCAAACTGCAATGACAACATACGTCATTCCCTTTGTCATCGGTATGTTACTTGCCCGAGATTCGATCGTCGGTATCTTCATACCTAGTTCAATCTCGTTACCGGCAAGTCTCTTTACTCGTTCCGTAATGCATCATCCCATAACTAACTCATTAGTCACATTGCTTGCAAGGCTTATCGTGATGTGCATTACTGAGAGGGCCCAGAGATACCTCTCCGATACTTAGAGTGACAAATCCTAATCTCAATCTATTCCAACCCAACAAACACCTTCGGAGACACCTGCAGAGCATTTTTATAATCACCCAGTTACGTTGTGACGTCTGATAGCACACAAGGTGTTCCTCCAGTATTCGGGAGTTGCATAATCTCATAGTCAAAGGAATATGTATAAGTCATGAAGAAATCAATAGCAATAAAACTTAATGATAATTTATGCTGAGCTAACGGATGGGTCTAGTTCATCACGCCATTCTCTAATGATGTGATCCCGTTCATCAAATGACAACACATGTCTATGGTCAGGAAACTTAACCATCTTTGATTAATGAGCTAGTCAAGTAGAGGCATACTAGGGACACTCTGTTTTGTCTATGTATTCATGCATTGTAAGGGCATATTTATCCCTAAGGTGTTTTGGTGATTGATGACAATGCTTTTGCGGACTAACCGCGTGCCTTGAATATTTCATTCGTTTCATCACTAGGCACAAGACAATATTTGTCCCCCTCGAAGACTATTGAAGACGACGTTTGTCTACGTTTCTTTTCCGTGGATTTGAGTCGTAGGAAAGCCGTACTATTAAGAGGGGGTCCGCATTGGTGAGGCTAGGGTGGAATCAACACGTACACATTCCTTGTGCACCCTCTGAGCTTTTCTGTTTCGTTGAAGGCTTCCTTGCTGCCTCGATTCAAGGGTTCTCCTCTCGTGTCGGCTTTTGCGGCACTAGCTGCGACAGTAGTGGCGGAAGTACCGCTCGCGGGCGGTAGTACCGCCCTGGGTCTAGATCCTGCTCTGCGCCTTACGGCATGGTAGTACCCCGAGGTTGAAGGGTAGTACCGCTGGCCACGGCGGTAGTACCACCCACCCCTGCGGTAGTACCGCCCTGTGCGGGGCTGAGCAAGGGTAATGGTTGGATTGACTTCCCCACTTATAAAAGGAGGTCTTCTTCTCCAAGTTGACCTACCTCTTTTCCCCAAGCTCCATTGTTCCTCGAAAGCTCATTTTCACCCGATCTCTCTCCCTACCCAATCAAACTTGTTGATTTTCTAGGGATTGGTTGAGAAGGCCCAGATCTACACTTCCACCAAGAGAAATTTGATTCCCCCACTCATCCCTTGTGGATCTTGTTACTCTTGGGTGTTTGAGTACCCTAGATGGTTGAGGTCACCTCAGAGCCATATTCCATTGTGGTGAAGCTCCGTGGTTTCGTTGGGAGCCTCCAATTCGGTTGTGGAGAGAGCCCCAACCTTGTTTGTAAAGGTCCGGTTGCCGCCTCCAAGGGCACCAATAGTGGAATCATGACATCTCGCATTGTGTGAGGGCGTGAGGAGAATACGGTGGCCCTAGTGGCTTCTTGGGGAGCATTGTGCCTCCACACCACTCCAACGAAGACGTACTTCCCCTTAAAAGGAAGGAACTTCGGTAACACATCCTTGTCTTCACCGGCTCCACTCTTGGTTATCTCGTGCCTTTACTTGTGCAAGCTTATGTGTTGTATCCTTAGTTTGCTTGTATTTTTTGTTGGTGCATAATATAGGTTGCTCACCTCGTTGCATATCTAGACAACCTACTTTGATGCAAAGTTTAAATTGGTAAAGAAAAGCTAAAATTTGTTAGTTGCCTATTCACCCCCTCTAGTCAACTATATCGATCCTTTCAATTGGTATCAGAGCCTTGTATCTTTACTAAGGACTTTGCCGTCCAAATAGTATGGTTGACACCGTAGACGGTGCGGAGGAACACTCCGGTGTGAATCCAATCTCGTCTACGGCCGATGGGGGAACCGCGTTCTCTCGTGAGGAATTCAATGTGGCCTTGGACACATTGAAAACCTCCATGACGACCGAGGTTGAAACCATGTTTAATAAATTCATAGAAGGGCTTAAACTATCCACCACACCGTTGAGAGTGGGTGATCCCACTAACAAGGTGATGGATGCTAACTCCGACAAGGGGGAAGCTACTAGTGATCAAGTTCCTTCTACTAGTGGTAAAAATGGCACCGACATCTTTGCCCATGTGGAGCCTCCACTTGTTTATGGTGGACCAATTCCTTCCACTCATTTGAATCATGCCGGTCCTCCTCCCAAGATTGTGAAAATGAGGACTTTGATTCTTGGGTCTATCGCTTTAAGCGTCATTTAAATCATGTGAATACTAATCTTTGGAGAATCATTGAAGAAGGTTTCTATCCGCATGACCGAAGCAACTTCACTCCTAGATAAGCCGTGGATAATCAATTCAATGAGAATGCTCTCTTCATCATCCAAGATGCAATTCCACCCGAAGATCTTCCTCATCTCCGGCCATTCGCCATAGCCAAAGATGCATGGCATCAAGTTGTTTCCCTATACAAGGGAAACACAAGCATACAACGCTCCAACTATGAAGTGGTGCAAGATGAAGCCGATGAGTTTGCAATGAAAGATGATGAAGAACCTCGTGAGCTTTATCGGAGGGTAACCAAACTCGCGGTCTCACTTTGAGATCATGGGAGCAAGGACACGGATGACAATTGGATCAACCACAAATTCCTCAAGGCAATGATGCCTTACCACAAGGCCATGTCCTCTGTCATTCATCAAAGGCTGGACTTCCACACCTTGTCCTCAAGTGAAGTGTTGGATGAGTTTGTGGCCATGAGCATCTTGTACAAGACCACCGACAATGCGGTACTACGTTCTCAAAGAGCAAAGAAGCCCAACCTTGCATTAAAGGACAAGGTTAGTGTGGAAGAAGAGGACAAAGAAGAAGAAGAAGAGGAGAGCAACCCCGAAGATACAAAGTATGCCTATCATGAACACATGGCTCTTGCTTCAAGGCAGTTTTGGAGCAAGAAAAACTCAAGGCCCAACTTCAACAAGAACAACTCAAGTGGCACGAAGGGCAAGCAACGTGTGTGGACTTGCTATAATTGTGGCAATGTGAGCCATTTTGTTGCGGAGTGCCCATATGAGAAGAGGGAAGACAATGGTGGCAAGCTCATCCGAAAGGACAAAGCCAAGTCTTTCCCAAACAAGAGCAACTTGACCAAGAAGACTCCTTCCAAAGCATTGGTGGTACAAGAAGAGTACAATGAGGATGATGATGAGGATGAGGATGAGTTGGTTGCCATGGCCTCCGTTACCATTGCGACGACTCCACAAGTGTCACTCTTCGACTCACCCAATGAGAGCATCACCGCCAAGTGCCTCATGGCTAAAGCCACCAACAAGGTAACCCCCAACATCAAAACTACGATCATTAATAATCCTTCTTTGACAGATTGCATTGATGAACATGATGGATCTAATGTGGAGGAGAATGAGTTTGAGTCTTTTATGGGCAAACTCAAGGGTAAATCCAAGAAGCACTTCGTTGCTCTCTTGGAACAACTTGGTGAAGCCAATGACATGATCGAGGCTCACGAAGATACCATCTCTAAGATGGAGGGGCATAGTCATGACTATGCCGATGAGATTTCAGACCTTTCCAATGCTCTTGAGAAAGAGCATGGTCTTTGTTTGGCTCTTGAGGAGTCACACAATGATGATCACGATAAGTTAAAGAAAGATCTTGATCATGCCATTATTGTTTCTCATGTGCTAAACTCCGAGAAGGCCAAGCTTGGGGTTGATCATGCTAGACTCAAAGTGGAGTTTGACCTACTTGACAAGGCTCACAAGGTCTTGAAGGGTACTCATGATAGCCTCAAAGAGTCTCATGATCAACTTCAAGTAAAGCTAACCAATGAGAAAGCCACATTTCCTCATATGGTGTTAATTGATAATGCAAATGCTACTAACCCATTTTGTGAGCATGTGCATCTTGTTGTGGAGAATGCTAAGTTGAAGGAGCGACTTGAGAAAGGCCTTGTTTCTTGCATACAAGGTGAGAAAAACCTCAACGACGTTTTGAGCAATCAAAAGGGAGTTGTGGCCAAGGAAGGGATTGGGTACGCACCCGAGTCCAAGAACAAGAAGAAGAATGACAAGGCCAAATGACCTCCCCCTCTCAAGCAAACCTTTGTGAAGGAGGGAGAGGGTGCTACTAAGGAGAAGAAGAAGAACATCGGGAAGGGTGGTGATGCCAAGAAGGGCAACACTTCCCTTCCCAACCAAGCCGGCGACTTTAACCCTTCTTATGTGTTGTACCGTGCTAGTGATGGACATGTTTATGCCAATTGTTGGATCTCCTTATGAGTACATTGAATGGTCTATTTGGGTTCCTAAGACCCTTGTTACTAACATCAAAGGACCCATTACTAAATGGGTACCTAAAACCAAGCATTGATCTCTTGTAGGTGTTTGCTTCCGGTGGGGGATCATGGTTGCTCGATAGTGGAGCCACTAATCATGTGACCGGAAGCAAGGACTTGGTGGTGGATGTTCACAAGATTCCATCTACGCCCACCAATGTCGAATGGGGTGATGCCTCGTCCTCTAAGGTATTGGGGCTTGGCAAGGTTGTCATTTCTCATGATCTCATGATCGAGAAGGTCATGCTTGTTGAGTCCCTTGCATACAATTTACTTTCCGTTCGTCAACTTGCACTCATGGGCTTTGCCACTTTCTTTGATGTTGATATCGTGGCCCTCTTGTGGAGCAAGACTCTTAAAGTAGCCTTTTTTGGGCATGTTGAGAACGATCTCTATGTGATTGAACTCCAGCTGGAATGCTTGCAGCTCGATGTTCCATTCGGCGACTCTCCCAATAGCGTTGGGGCTCCTGAGTACCCTCTCCAGCGGGTAGGCCGAGACGACCTTGATTGGGTGACCTTGGAACTAGTGCCACAGTTTACGTGAGTCGACCAAAAACACGAGCAAGAGCTTCCGAGGCATGGGTTACCGTGCCCTTGCATCCTGCAGTACCATGCTGGCGAAATACATTGGGTGCTCGACAAGGGCAGGAACATTGATGGAGCTTGTGCCTGCCGGCAGTTGGGGCATCTCCTGAGTTGATGGGACCCCAATAGCCTGATCGCCTGCTGGGGCCTCTACCGGCCCGCAAACGCCGCCTTGCTAGGCATGGTCACTCGTCGGCATTGCTGCAGCCCTTGCGGTGCCTTCTGGGTCTTGTATTGCCTCGGCTGGTGGTGCGGCATGGCGTGGCAGCCCCTTGGCCTGGTGCTCTTCTCGAACCGCCACTGGGGCTGTGCTAGCAGAGTAGGGGGTGGCGGCAAGGTAAAGCACCAGGGGCTCGAGAGGGCGAGGCAAGACCATCACCGGAGGACTGGTCAGGTATCTCTTGAGATCTTGAAACGCTTGGTCAACTTCTGGGGTCCACTCAAACGGGCCCTTCTTCTTCATCAGCTTGAAGAATGGCATGGCGTGCTCTCCTAGCCTGGAGATGAAGCGCCCCAGCGAGGTCACGCAGCCTGCCAGCTTCTGCATCTCCTTGAGAGTTTCTGTCGGGCTCATGTCTTCTATCGCCTTGACCTTCTCCGGGTTCGCCTCGATCCCCCTATGGGACACGAGGAAGCCTAGCAGCTTGCCGGAAGGGACACCAAACACGCACTTCTCCAGGTTGAGCCGCAAATCCACCTGGCGCAAGCTTGCAAAGGTCTCCTCTAGGTCCTGAATCAAAGTTCTTGCCTCCCGAGACTTCACCACAATGTCGTCGACGTAGGCTTCTGCGTTCCTCCCGAGCTGCTGGCCCAGGGCGATGTGCATCAACCGTTGGAAGGTCGCGCTAGCGTTGCGCAGCCCGAACGACATGCAAGTGTAGTGGCACACCCCATACGAGGTCAGGAAAGCCGTCTTCTCCACATCCTCTACTGCCATCTTGATCTGGTGATAGCCTGAAAACGCGTCCAGGAAGCACAGCAGGTCGCACTCGGGGGTGGAGTCGACGATCTGGTCGATGCCGGGAGAAGGAACGGGTCTTGGGGACAAGCCTTGTTAAGGTTGGTGAAGTCAACACACATGTGCTCCTTCCTGCCTTTCTTCGGTACGACGACGGGGTTCGCCAGCCACTCAGGGTACCGATCCTCGCGAATGACAACCGCCGCCTCCAGCTTGCGGGTTTCCTGGACGATGAAGGACAGCTTCTCCGTGGATTGTCGCCGCACCTTCTGCTTCACAGGGCACACATTGGGGCACACCATCAATTGATGCTTGATCACCCCTCTTGGGACCCCTACTAGCTGCTTGGGTTCCCAGGTGAACACATCCTTGTTCTCGCGCAAGAACCTCACCAGTGCCTCCTCTTGATTTGGGTCGAGGTTGGCGCCTATGGTGAAGGTGTCTCCTGAGGACCCATCTTCCTCGACCGACACCTGCTTGGTTTCGTCCTGATCTTGAGTGAACAACTGCTTCTTCTTTGCTGGCGCGGCCTCCTTAGCCCCTGGGGTGGCCTCGTTGGCCGGTCGTGCCACCGCGACGGTTTTGAGGGTGCACTTGAGCGCCGCTAGAGCCTCCTTGGTATCTCCAACTACGGAGAGGATGTCCTTGCTCCCGGGCATCTTCATGAGGTTGTAGGCCAGATGGGTCGCCACCATGAACTGAGCCAGAGCCGAGTATCCGAGGATGTTGTTGTACGGGAGGCCGATGCGGGTGATGTCGAAGTCGATCAGCTCGGTGCGGAAGTTATCACGGGTGCCGAAGGTCACAGGAAGGCGGATCTGCCCCAAGGGGCCGGTGGAGCCGCCGCTGACCCTAGAGAAGGGCTTGCCGGGTCGGAGCCATTGGAGTGGTACATGAAGAAGGATGAAAGCCTCCACGGAGAGCACGTTGAGACCGGTGCCACCGTCGATGAGGGTCTTGGTGACAGCTACGCTGCAGATGGTGGGCGTGCACAACATTGGGAGCACGCCCGAGCCGACGGTGGTGGCGGGGTGATCCCCCGTGTCGAAGGTAAGGTCGGCCTTGGGCGCCGCCCAACCCGAGGGAGCTCCTTGCCGCGCGGAGGTGGCGCCAATCTGGCGAACGAATGGCTTGTTGTGACAGTCCAAGGGTGGTGCTCGCTATCCGCCGAGGAGGGTCGCGACGACGAGGGGCGCCGGTGCCGCGAAGTGCGCGACGAAGAGACCGCGCAGCTCCTCCCAGGAGGTCGCCGAAGTCCCTGGTAAGATGAGTAGCCAGGCGCGTGGTGCGCCGACCAGAGCCAGGGGAAACCAGTTGGCCATGACCTGGTCCTCGCCTCTGGCTTTGAGGACGACCTTCTCATATGCCTGCAGGAAGGCCACCGGATCTACCGCGCCATCATAGCGGGGAGGCATCTCTGGCTTGAACTTGCGCGGCCACCGCACCTGCTGCAAGGTGGTGGTGAAGGACCAGACGCCCGGGGCGCCTCCGCAGGCGCCCGCCAGCCTAACTAGAGGGGTGCGTCCTCCATGAAGCTGTACGAAGCAAGCGGAGAGGCGGAGCTTCGGCACACCCCTTACCTGGCGCGCCAAATTTTGGATTTCGGGTTCCGGCAAAACCCTTGAGGTTCAAACACTAGGGTGTGCACGAAGATCTCTCCTCCCTCTAGCTCACGCCTTCACCGCGATCTCAAGGCTTAGCGTGTCGAACTCGCAAAACAAAGGGACACAAGATTTATATTGGTTCGGGCCACCGATGTGGTGTAATACCCTACTCCAGTGTGGTGTGGTGGATTGCCTCTTGGGCTGAGGATGAACTGTTACAAGGGAAGAACAGCCTCCTGAGGAGAGGTGCTCTTGTGCTTGGCGAGTTTGTGTGGTCGCCTTGGTGGAATGGATCCGGTCCAAGATCATCTCCCTACGATGGTGGCTAGTCCTATATAGAGGCCCGGGTCCTCTCCCCAAATATTAGGCAGGAAGGGATCCCACAACGACCCATTTGGAGGGGGACAACTAGTACAAGCTATCCTGGCAAAAGATGGTCTTCGCCTGCCAAAGGCTTTGGTGATGACGCCACCCTAGGCTCCAGGGTGACCTCCATCCTGCCGTCCTGCTGGTCTTGGTCTTGTTGCACCGATATGGAAACCTTTGCTTGACGCCTCGGGACACCTTGCCTGCGCTTGCCTCTTTAGCACCAAAGAGGAAACGAGGACACTACGCGCGCTGGCGCCCGCCTGGCCTTGGTCATCATGGCTTGTGTCACAGGGGCCTCGCGAGGAGCCCCTTGCCTTGATCTCTTCACCCCTCGCGAGCCAGCCTGGTGAGGCCGCCCCCGAGGAGGTCTTGCATCATCCGCCTCGTGAGGCTTGGCCCCACGCGAGGGTCTTGAGTGTTTTACCGGTGAAGACATGCCATACAGGGCCGCTGGTGGAGCCACATCGTGGGCCACAGGCACGCAAGTCTAGGGACCCCCATTCCCAAGACGTCAACATTCGGTTTGATCACGTCAAGGATAAGGTTTTCTCTTTCCAAGTCTCATGCAAGCAAGTTGGTTTTCTTGTTATGGATCTTCATTCTTTAGCTTGTGATATGTTCAAATGCTACTTCAACAATGGAGGGCCTAATTGGGTTAGAGAACTCAATATTTGGCGTAAAGAATGTGACGATGAATGGATTCTGTTTAGTCCAACTAAGCGTAGATCATCCTTAGGATTATTGACCATGCACAAGCCTCCGATTAGATCTTCTCTTAAGTTGGCAGGCACTACAAAGAAGAAACTATCTTTTGCCACTTTTGAACACTACTTTGCTTGCAAAGCATATAGATATCCGACAACACAAAATTGCATTGACATGATCACGGATGGGGTTTATGATCTATCTGCTCATGTGCGTGTTGTTATTCGGCAATCTCCCCTTTAGATTTGCGTTGGACGGTGGCTAGACCACATATAGTGTTTGGTACAGTCATCCCGCTGCCAGAGTTGCACCGCCCGGTCACCTCATCGCCGGCGTGTCATCTGGTATCTGTGAATATATTGCCCGTGAATGCTGGTAATCTTTCGACGTGATTTACGGAGGCGGGACTCTCTCCGCTTCAAAATGACTGCTCTGTTACTGGCCCATAACTTTCAGAGATTCAACCGAGTGGCAGCCCATTGCTACAGACTTGCCCAAATTCTGATGGGCCTGCTACTTCTCAGAATAGCCCAATTTTTGATGGGCATGCTACTACTCCTAACCCGAGCCCATTGGTCACCTCATAGGAAATCCCTACCTCGCAAGGGGCAGCTCGACAATTTGAAGCCATGGTCGATGACATGGTGGACCACATGTTAACTTGCACTGTTTGTTCCCAGAGGGGCCACCTGACAACCGCCTGTGGAATGCGAGCGGTCTGCTTGTCTTGCTCTCGCTCGTGTCACTCTAGGAAAGATTGTAATGAGTTTGCGCGCTCCAATGGATTGGTTTCGAGGCCAATTTCTTTGCAACAAAGTACGAGTATATCGGAATCCTCTGCCTGTCATGGGAAGGGAGCCGGAGTTATTGGGATAGCTTGTCCAGTCGCATCGCCGCCGCCCACATTGCTCCAATCTCCTCCTCTTCCTTCTAAAGAAAACCCCAAGCCATCTCCTCCATTGTCATCCATGGTGAACTACGAGCTCGACCCGCATTGCTCTGTGCTGGCTGGTCATCACATCATCGATGGCGGCAACCGACGTCTTCCTCGCACCTTCTTCATGCCAGCAGCTCATCCTCATCGCCGCCATGAGGATTTCATGGTTGCCGAGGTCATGCCCGCTCCGGAGGGACCGCTATGCCAGTGCGGGAGGAGATCGTTCAGTTTCTTCAGAACAAAGGTACTCTGGTTCACTCTGCTTAGCCATGGTTCCATGGGGTTGGCTTGTTCCAAGTTAGGGATCCTACTATTAGATACACGTAGATTCAGCATGCTCCATTTCCACTGGGTAACGATCATTTTGTTAGATTCATGAAGCATGACGAGGTAGAAAATTTCAAGGGGACTCATGGTTTTCGTAAGGGCTGGCTCATGTTCATTGGTATTCCGCTAGATTACCGCACGCCATAGTTTATCTCGCAAGTAGTAGGCACTTTTGGAAAATTTCATTCTTGGGATAGTGAAGATCCTTACCTGGTTCATACTCTGGTTGAGGCTAGCTTCCCAGATACACCTCTTGTTACGCACAATGTGGTCTTTGGAGATTATGCTGAATGGGGTGGAGCTCAGGTTTCTTGGACTGCTGCATGTTATGTTCTCAGACCAGATTTTGCTGACCAGATGCCAAATGATGAGGACCCATTGCCTTTGGACAGAAACCCTCATCCTATGCCTGCAAATTTGATACCTAATAATTTTCCTTTTTTCCTCCCTCCATATCCGATGCTAGGGTGGAATGATGCACCCCTAGTTCCTCCACCACCGCCTGAAAACATTATGGATGCTGGTTGGGGCAATGCCCATTGGGGAGACAATGATGAGGAGCTTGATTAGCCCCCACAACCTGTAGTGCCAGAGCAAGACCAAGTGTCAATTGTTAATGATCAACCAGAGGGATCTTTGTCTGTGGAGCAGCAATTGCAAATTCAGAATGACCAGTAGCAACATCAGCCTTTACATGAGCAGCAGTTACAAGTTGAGGAGCAACATATACATGCTGAGTAGCCTGCTCTTATGGAAAATCCCCTGGCAATTGTACCCTATCAGCCCCTGTCATTCAGCAGCACCAGATCTTTATTGGTATGGCTCGGATCACGGCTGGGCCACCTCTTCCTCCTGATATGGTCTGGAAAAGGTCCTTCCAAAACTTGATGTTTGATTTCTCTGTCAAGGACATGCCCAGGTCAATCTTCTTCAAGCCTGTAACACCCCGAGACCGATGTGCCAGGTGTCCTCCAGTTATTCGCTATTGTTGCCTTGTCATTGCTTGCGTGTCATGCATTGCATATCATGTCATCATGTGCATTTCATTTGCATACATGTTTGTCTCATGCATCCGAGCATTTTCCCCGTTGTCCGTTTTGCAATCCGGCGCTCCTATGTCACCCGGTGTCCCTTTCTACCTCTTTTCGTGTGCGGGTGTTAAACGTTTTCGGATTGGACCTAGACTTGTCATGCGGCCTTGGTTTACTACCGGTAGACCACCTGTCAAGTTTCGTATAATTTGGACTTCGTTTGATACTCCAACGGTTAACCGAGGGACCGTAAAGGCCTCGTGTGTGTTGCAGCCCAACACCCTTCCAAAGTGGCCCAAAACCCACCAAAACCTCCTCCATCATCTCGGTCGTTCGATCGCGATCGCGTGGCCAAAAACCGCACCTCATTTGGACTCTCCTAGCTCGCTCTACCTATAAATATGTGGCTCTCCCTGAAAATCCGCGCAGATGAAACCCTAGCCCTGCTCCTCACGCCGCCGGACAAATTCCCCACCGCCCAGACATGTCCGCCCCGCCTTCGTCCAATCCGGAGCCGACATGTGTCCACCCGCGCCCCACTTCGCCGCCGGGCCCGTGGAGCCCATCTCCGGCCCGCCCCGGGCCGCACCAGGCCCAAGGAGATCCGCGCCGCGCCATCTCACTGGACCTTTGCCGCTCCTTCACCGGAGTTCCCCGCCGCCACCTCGTACCTCGCCGCCGGCCACCGCACCTCGCCGCCTTTCGTCGCTGCTCCAGCCACCGGAGTTCTGCCGTCGTCGAGCCCTCGCCCAGGCAGTGCCCCGAGCCTCCTCTTCCCCTCCATTCTCCCGTGCTCTCCCTCTCCTCTAAGCTCGCGTGGCCGCCGCCATTGTTTTTTTTGTAGGGCGGCCGTCGAGCTCGTCGTGGGCTTCCTCGGCCTCTTCCGTCGTCGGATCCGGGGACCCCACGCCCGGATCCGCTCATTCCCGGCCTTCCACGACCTCCTCCGCCCTCCTTGCCGCTTAGGCCGCTGCCTCGTCGTCGAACGGCGTCGCCGCTGCCCTGCCTCCCTCGATCCAGGCGGGATCGAGGAGGAGGACGAAGCTCCCGGTCCGCCTGGGCCTTCCCTGCCTAGCGGGCCTCGTGGGCCACGACTCGCAGGCCCAGTCCCCGCCGGCCCCTCCCTCTTCTGCAGCTGGGCCGAGCCCACGGGGTGAGATCCAGCTATCCTCCGCCTGGGCGTTGTTTAGCTATTTGACGCTCGCTGAAATTTCATCTAAGTCCCTCAGTTTTCAGTATTTTTGAGCATTTTCATCGCATCATAACTCATCATCCGTGGCTCCGTTTTGAGCGTGTAGCATATCGAAATGTTCGCCTCGATGAGTACATCATTTTACCACATTGCATCATTTTCATTTGAGCTCATCTTGATGCCCGAAATGCTGTTGGAAGAGGGCTATGTGATGAATTTGTCAGATCTGTTTCAGCAAATGGCATTTTGTCATTTTTGCCATATTTAATGTGTGCATGCTATGACACTGAGCTCTACATGTGTTTTGTTATATGCCATGCCATCTTTGCAGAGGTGATTGCCATGTATTTTTGTGATATTCATGGTGACTAGTACAAACTTGCAAAGTAGCGTAATCGGTAATGCTGATTTCAGGGACTTAGAATTTCACTAAGTCCTTGTCCTGATTTTGTCGTTATGCCATATGTTCTTGTTGTTTCGTAGTGATCCGCGCCTCTTTTGAGGATGATCATTAAGGATGTTTTGTTAACATTGTGGTGCTCTATCCATCCATGTCTTTGTTTGCATTTATGGAGCAACCTAGCTTGAGTCAATCGAGCTCTACTTTTGCTATAAAATATTCTTGGCAGATTGTTAACATGTTTAGCGATTTTGCCGGGCTTGTTGTTAACATGTTTAGCGATTTTGGCAGATTGTTAAAATGTTGTTGTTCTTGCCATGTATAGCTTCTATGCTATGTTTTCTTGATGGGTGTATGCTTAGTTTGTCATGCCATGCCTGGTGTTCAGTGCATCGAGCTCGTAAACATGCCTACTCATGAACTGATTTGCATGCTCCAGTTTTTCACTAAGTCTGAATCTGTTTATGTTTTTGCCATGTTCACATGCTTGCAATTGTATTTTCTGATCCCTTTTGGCTCAAGGTCACTAAGGGACTTTTGTTAAGTGCTTTGAGTAGCTTCATTCCATGCCTTGCTTTGCCATGTTAAGTTCCTGTAGCATGTACTTTTTCATGCTCTAAAGTGTGCTTCCTGATGATAAATTCCAGACTTGTGTTAATTTCACTAAGTCTGAAACCTGTTTTCATTTGCTCTTTTACCATGCTTTTTTGAACCTGTTAATGAGTGAATTAGGCGTAGCTCAGTGTTCATCTTTTGTTAAGCATCTTGAGTGGATCCCTGCCATGTATTTTGTTGCCATGTTTGAGTGCTGTAGCATATTTAACTTCTTGCATTTAGATGGCTACTTGCTGTTTATCGCAGACCGGTGCCATATTTGTTTTGCTTGCCATTTCCAAACCATGCATCCGATTCCGGTGATCTTTATATTGATTTCAACCAAAATCATCTCACCTTTCCAGTGGCACTCTTGGATTTCCAAGTTGAGGCCAGGTTCAATCATTCCTTTGCAAATCATCCATATGCATCACATACCGCATCCCGCATATCATACCATGTTCATGTGTTGGTTGTTTACTATGTTGTGTGCTTCTTTCTGGTGTTTGCTTCTTCGGGTTGGTTCCGATAATGTCGCGTTTGTGAGGACCCGTTCGACTACGTCCGTTTGTCTTCTTCATGGACTCGTTCTTCTTCCTTGCTGGATTTCAGGCAAGATGACCATACCCTCGAAATCACTTCTATCTTTGCTTGCTAGTTGCTCGCTCTTTTGCTATGCCTATGCTGCGATAGCTACCACTTGCTTATCATGCCTCCCATATTGATGAGCCAAGCCTCTAACCCACCTTGTCCTAGCAAACCGTTGTTTGGCTATGTTACTGCTTTGCTCAGCCCCTCTTATAGCGTTGTTAGTTGCAGGTGAAGATTGGAGCTTGTTCCATGTTGGAACATGTATATTTTCTTGGGATATCACAATATCTCTTATTTAATTAATGCATCTATATACTTGGTAAAGGGTGGAAGGCTCGGCCTTATGCCTGGTGTTTTGTTCCACTCTTGCCGCCCTAGTTTCCGTCATATCGGTGTTATGTTCCCGGATTTTGCGTTCCTTACGCGGTTGGGTTATAATGGGAACCCCTTGACAGTTTGCTTTGAATAAAACTCCTCCAGCAAGGCCCAATCTTGGTTTTACCTTTCGCCACCTAGCCTTTTTCCCTTGGGAGTCGCGCATCCCGAGTTTCATCTTTATTTTAACCCCCCCGGGCCAGTGCTTGTCTAAGTGTTGGTCCAAACTAGAGCCCCTTGCAGCGCCACCTCGGGGAAACTCGAGGGC
The DNA here is from genome assembly GCF_003073215.2 of Triticum urartu. Lineage (NCBI taxonomy): Eukaryota > Viridiplantae > Streptophyta > Magnoliopsida > Poales > Poaceae > Triticum > Triticum urartu. Next base: position 340,116,720 of record NC_053025.1, on the reverse strand, counting down.
TGGTTTTAGTTGTACGGATTGCTTATCCGGTGTTGCCCTGAGAACGAGATATGTGCAGCTCCTATCGGGATGTCGGCGCATCGGGTGGTCTTGCTGGACTTGTTTTACCATTGTCGAGGATGTCTTGTAACCGGGATTCCGAGCCTGATCGGGTCTTACCGCTAGAAGGAATATCCTTCGTTGACCGTGAGAGCTTGTGATGGGCTAAGTTGGGACACCCCTGCAGGGTTTTGAACTTTCGAAAGTTGTGCCCGCGGTTATGGGCAGATGGGAATTTGTTAATGTCCGGTTGTAGAAAACCTGAAGTTGACCTTAATTAAAACACATCAACCGCGTGTGCAACCGTGATGGTCTCTTCTCGGCGGAGTCCGAGAAGTGAACACGGTGTTGGAGTTATGCTTGACGTAGGTTGTTCTAGGATCACTTGTTGATCATACTTTTATCGACCGTGCTTTGCCTTCTCTTCTCGCTCTCATTTGCGTATGTTAGCCACCATATATGCTAGTCGCTTGCTGCAGCTCCATCTCATACCTTTTACCTTACCCATAAGCTTAAATAGTCTTGATCGCGAGGGTGTGAGATTGTGAGTCCCCGTGACTCACAGATACTTCCAAAACTAGCTTGCAGGTGCCGTTGAATCGTGCAGATGACGCAAACAAGCTCAAGGAGGAGCTCGATGAAGATCTTGTCCTTTGCGTTGTTTCGTTCTAGTTGATTAGTAGTGGAGCCCAGTCGGGACAATCGGGGATCTGTGTAGCATTTGGGGTAGTCTTCTTTTATTTTTGTTCCATAGTCGGACCTTGATTGTATCTAGATGATGTAATGCTTTATTCATGTATTGTGTGATGTGGCGATTGTAAGCCAACTATGTATCTCTTTCCCTTTATGTATTACATGGGTTGTTTGTGAAGATTACCTCACTTGCGACATTGCTTTCAATGTGGTTATGCCTCTAAGTCGTGCTTCGACACGTGGGAGATATAGCCGCATCGAGGGCGTTACAAAGCCCTTGGGGAGAGTTACATATTCCAAGCGCACGTGGTCGATTGCATTTGATGAGTCCCGAAAGATGTCTCTGTTGGTGGCAAGTTTGCCCAGCGCTATGCTTGTGAGAAAAACTTTTGTGGCTAAACGCCCAGTGGCCAGAGCATTGTTTGGGGGATTATTTGAAGATGTTGTATCTGGTTCTGAAGATGTCATTCCTGAAGATGCTATGCCTAAATATGTCATGCCTGAGGTCTCGAATGAGGTGCCCTTGTCCTCACCTATGGTCCTTTCAGCAGAGTCGTAGGTCAAGGGAAAGAAACTGAGATGGAGAAAGAAGACTTCTGCACCTCTGGTGGACACATATGTGAGGAGGGGCACAAGAAGCATGACAAAGCTTGATGGTTTCAAATAGGTGGTTTTTGAGTAGCTCTTTCTCTCCAGCCCACGAAAAGGCATCCTCTGTCCAAGCCCATGGATGCCAAGGCCCAGCCCACTACTGAAGATGCTCACAGCGAGGACAAGACTGAAGATGTATCTACACACACTCCACTCAAGGTGCTGCAGGCAATTGGCATGGAGCGTGAGATCGACCCTTCTCAACTCTCCAAGGAAAAGCTTATGGCTGATCCCAAGGACGATTCCTCCTCCTCCAGCGTTTAAATGTTGATAATTAAAACTTCATTTAGGTGTAGAGAGCCTGTTAAATCTGCTTCTTGTTATGTCGTTCTGGAACTTGTGGTGTATGTTGTAGACTAGGTGTGTTTTATTTGCTATGATCTGGGATGTATGGCATTGCATGTCATGCAACTTTTGCTACGACTTTATTTGTTCTTCTATGAATTGAATGCCCATGCGTAACTGGAAATCCCTTTTATGGAATGTCATAGGTGTGAATTCTGACACACAGCTGCTACCTCTTGAGCAGTGCGTTGGCTTTCCCTTGAAGAGGAAAGGGTGATGCATTAAAGTAGCGTAAGTATTTCCCGCAGTTTTTGAGAACCAAGGTATCAATCCAGTAGGAGACTACATGCAAGTCGCCTCGCACCTACAAAAACAAATAAGAACATCGCAACCAACGCGATAAAGGGGTTGTCAATCCCTTCACGGTCACTTACGAGAGTGAGATCTGATAGAGATAATAAGATAAATATTTTTGGTATTTTTATGATATAGATTGGAAAATAAAGATTGCAAAATAAAATAGATTGGAAACTTATATGATGGAAAATAGACCCGGGGGCCATAGGTTTCACTAGTGGCTTCTCTCAAGATAGCATAAGTATTACAGTGGGTAAACAAATTACTGCCGAGCAATTGATAGAAAAGTGCATAATTATGAGAATATCTAGGCATGATCATGTATATAGGCATCAAGTCCACGACAAGTAGACCGAAACGATTCTGCATCTACTACTATTACTCCACACATCGACCACTATCCAGCATGCATCTAGAGTATTAAGTTCATAAGAACAGAGTAACATATTAGGCAAGATGACATGATGTAGAGGGATAAACTCAAGCAATATGATATAAACTCCATCTTTTTATCCTCGATGGCAACAATACAATACATGCCTTGCTGCCCCTGCTGTCACTGGGAAAGGACACCGCAAGATTGAAACCAAAGCTAAGCACTTCTCCCATTGCAAGAAAGATCAATCTAGTAGGCCAAACCAAACTGATAATTCAAAGAGACTTGCAAAGATAACAAATCATACATAAAAAGATTTCAGAGAAGAATCAAATATTGTTCATAGATAATCTTGATCATAAACCCACAATTCATCGGATCTCGACAAACACACCGCAAAAAGAATTACATCGAATAGATCTCCAAGAAGATCGAGGAGAACTTTGTATTGAGATCCAAAGAGAGAGAAAAAGCCATCTAGATAATAACTATGGACCCGAAGGTCTGTGGTAAACTACTCACACATCATCGGAGAGGCAATGGTGTTGATGTAGAAGCCCCTCATGATCGATTCCTCCTCCGGCGGAGCTCCGAAAAAGGCCCCAGGATGGGATCTCTTGGGTATAGAAGGTTGTGGCGGTGGAAATAGGCTTTACTGGTGCTCCTGGATGTTTTCGCAGTATATGGATATATATAGGAGGAAGAAGTAGGTCGGTGGAGCTGCGAGGGGCACACGAGGGTGGGGGCGCGCCCGGGGGGGGGGGCAAGACCGCCTCCCTGCCTTGTGGCCTCCTCGCTCCTTTCTTGACGTCTACTCCAAGTCCCCTGGATCACGTTTGTTCCAAAAATAACTCACCTGAAGGTTTGATTCCGTTGGATTCTGTTTGATATTCCTTTTTTGCGAAACACTGAAATAGGCAAAAAACAAAAATTTGCACTGGGCGTTGGGTTAGTAGGTTAGTCCCAAAAATAATATATAAGTGTATAACAAAGCCCATTAAACATCCAAAACATATAATATAATAGCATGGAACAGTCAAAAATTATAGATACGTTGGAGAAGTATCAAGGATCCCCAAGCTTAATTCCTGCTCGTCCTCGAGTAGGTAAATGATAAAAACAAAAATTTTCATGTGGAATGCTACCTAGCATAATTATCAATGTAATTTTCTTTATTGTGGCATGGATATTCAGATCCGAGAGATTCAAGAAAAAAGTTTAATATTGACATAAAAATAATAATACTTCAAGCATACTAACAAAGCAATCATGTCTTCTCAAAATAACATGGCCAATGAAAGTTCATCCCTACAAAATCATATAGTTTGGTCATGCTCCATTTTCATCACACAAGAATGCTCTCATCATGAACAACCCCGATGACAAGCCAAGCAATTGTTTCATACTTTAGTAATCTCAAACTTTTTTCAATTTTCATGCAATACATGAGCGTGAGCCATGGATATAGCACTATGGGTGGAATAGAATATAATGATGGGGGTTATGTGGAGAAGACAAAAAAGGAGAAAGTCTCACATCGACGTGGCTAATCAACGGGCTAGGGAGATTCCCATTAATTGATGTCAATGCAAGGAGTAGGGATTGCCATGCAACGGATGCAATAGAGCTATAAATGTATGAAAGCTCAACAAAAGAAGCTAAGTGGGTGTGCATCCAACTTACTTGCTCACGAAGACCTAGGGCATTTGAGGAAGCCCATTGTTGGAATATACAAGACAAGTTCTATAATGAAAAATTCCCACTAGTATATGAAAGTGACAGAAAAGAGACTCTCTATCATAAAGATCATGGTGCTACTTAGAAGCACAAGTGTGGAAAAAAGGATAGTAGCATTGTCCCTTTTTATTTCTTCTTTTTTTGGGCCTTTCTTTTTTTATTTGTCCTTCCCCTTTTTATTTTTTATTTGGGACAATGCTCTATTAATGATGATCATCACACTTCTATTTTTTTACAACTCAATGATTACATCCCGATACTAAACAAAATATGACTCTATATGGCTTCCGGCAGTGTACCGGGAAGGGCAATGAATCAAGAGTGACATGTATGATAAATTATGCATGTTGGCTTTTGTAACGCACCGAGACCGTTGCGCAGGTGTCTTCCAGTTATTCGTTGTCACTACCATGTCATTTTCTTGCGTGTTGCATCTTGCCATGTCATCATGTGCATTGCATCATCATGTTTTTTCAAAACTTGCATTCGTCCGGGTTTCGCAGTTCTTTCCGTTGCCCGTTTTGAGCCCAGACACACTTGCACGCGCCCGCGGAACGTCTGAAATATTATTTTATAAGTGGCCGGAAAATGTTCTCGGAATGTGTTGAAAGTTGGCGTGCAATGTTGTTTTGTTGTCAGTAGACCGCCTGCCAAGTTTCATCGCATTCGGAGTCCGTTTGACGCCCCAACGGATAACTATAGCGACATTTGCTTGCCGGGTCTCTCTCTCTCTCTCTCTCTCTCTCTTCTCTTTCTCTCAGCCTGAGGCCTTCTGCACAAACCACTACCCCACCTAGGCCCAACCAACCTCCCGTCTCGACCGGTGCGTCAGATCGCGATCGGAGGGCCCAAAACCCCTCCTAATACCCCTAACCCTAAACCTTCCCTATATATAGACCCCTCCTGCCATTTTGGGCAACCTAGACCCCTCCACCTACCTCTAGCCGCCCCCCCTCAAAATCCATGCCTCCCCAATCATCTGCGCCGCCACTTGGCCACCATTTCCGCACCTCCCCAGCCGCCGGCCGCCACTTGGCGCAATCTGAGTGGCCGCGCCGCCACCCAGCGCCTCCGCAGCCAACGCCGCGCCTCCACGTCGCCCCTGGCCTACCCGCACCGCCGCAGCCTGCGCGAGGCTCGCGAAACCTATATCAGGGCCCACCCGTGGTGGATCTGGGCCTGAGTGCCCGCGCGTGCTCCACCCGCTCCTCCCGAGCTCCACCGCCACCTTGGTCCTCGCCGGGCCGCTCCGTCACAGCATCAGCCAGCCGCGCCGGCGAGCGCCAGGCCAGTCCTGTCGCCCTGCCTCTCTGCTTCCTTCTCCTCCTCCTTCGACCTCCCTCTCTAAACTCTCTCTCTCTCTCTCTCGCAGCAGAGATCACCGTCGCCGGAGTCGCCCATTCCACCATCGTTGAGGGCGTTTCAGGCCTCCTCGCCCTGAAACATCATCGGATCCGGGACCCCCTCTCCAGGATATGCCCGTTCCCGACCTCGCCGACCTCGCCCGTCGTCATTTCCCCGTGCTCCGGTCTTGCCAGAGTTCGGCGGCTACCACCATGGCTCTCCGTTGACCGCGCCCTCATCGACTGCGCATGCCTGGGCCGCGTCTTGCATCCGCGCAGGCCAAGCTAGCCCAGTTTCTCCTCCACCAACCGGGCCTTGGCCCAGGGTGAGCACCCGCCCTCTGAATGCCCCTGTTGGGCCAACTGGATTTCGGCCCATGGCATGTTTTTTTTTCCGTTCTATGATTTGTCCTCTTTTCCAGAGTTAACTGTTTTGCAGAAAACACCCTAGTCTTCATGCATATAATAACTCATTAACCGAGCATCGAATTAAAATTATTTATATATGAAATATGACTAGAATTTCATCTAGTTTAATAATATCCAACTTTCAATCATGTTTAAAATGTTTAAACTGCTATTTGCATTGATTTGCTCCTATGCCATGTCAAAATGATTTAATTCATAACTAAATAACCGTAGCTCCAAACCAAACAAACTTTATATGTAAATGGGGTAGAAAAATGCCTAGTTTAACATGGTAGCACTAGTTTGCATGTTTAACAACTATAAAATATGGTTTAGGGCAGAACAGTACCAAATCCATAAATTGCATATGAGGATTTTCTGGAATTGTTGTTTGTTGTTTCCGGCCTCATTTAAACTTGCCTAGTTAGGTAGTTTTATTATGCTTCACCTCTTGCCATGCTAACCAAAATTTAATATTGTTGAGTACCTAAACGGGAGAGAACTAAATAATTGCTGTGGTGTTTCGTCAATATGCAACGAAGTTGCATATCGAGCTCCATTTAATTTGTAGGATTGTTTGTGCACTTTGCCATGCCATGCTTCATTAAACTGGACATGCATCATACTTGGTTGTGCATCATGCCATGTTATGCTTGGTGGTTTACTATGTTGTTTGCTTCTTTCCGGTGTTGCTTCTTCGGGTTAGTTCCGATAACGTCGCGTTTGTGCGGATCCGTTCAACTACGTCTATTTGTCTCCTTGATGGACCCGTTCTTCTTCCTTGCGGGATCTCACGCAAGATGACCATACCCTCGAAATCACTTCTATCTTTGCTTGCTAGTTGCTCACTCTATTGCTTTGCCGTGATACCTACCACTTGCTATATCATGCCTCCCATATTGCCATGTCAAGCCTCTAACCCACCTTTCCTAGCAAACCGTTGTTTGGCTATGTTACAGCTTTCGCTCAGCCCCTCTTATAGCGTTGCTAGTTGCAGGTGAAGATGAAGCTCGTTCCATGTTGGAACATGGATTTTGTTGGGATATCATTATTATATCTTGTTTACTTTAATGCACCTATATACTTGGTAAAGGGTGGAAGGCTCGGCCTTATGCCTGGTGTTTTGTTCCACTCTTGCAGTCCTAGTTTCCGTCATACCAATGTTATTTTCCTTGATTTTGCGTTCCTTATGCGGTTGGGTTATAATGGGAACCCCTTGGTAGTTCGCTTTGAATAAAACTCCTCCAGCAAGGCCCAACCTTGGTTTTACCATTTGCCACCTAAGCCTTTTTCCCTTGGGTTCTGCAGACTCAAGGGTCATCTTTATTTTAAACCCCTGGGCTAGTGCTCCTCTGAGTGTTGGTCCAAACTAGAGCTCCTTGCAGCGCCACCTCGGGGAAACTTGAGGGTTGGTTTTAGTTGTACGGACTGCTCATCCGGTGTGCCCTGAGAACGAGGTATGTGCAGCTCCTATCGGGATTTGTCGGCACATCGGGAGGCTTTGCTGGTCTTGTTTTACCATTGTCGAAATGTCTTGTAACCGGGATTACGAGTCTGATCGGGTCTTCCTGGGAGAAGGAATATCCTTCATTGACCGTGAGAGCTTGTGATGGGCTAAGTTGGAACACCTCTGTAGGGTTTTGAACTTTTGAAAGCCGTGCCCGCGGTTATGGGCAGATGGGAATTTGTTAATATCCGGTTGTACAAAACTTGAAACTTAATTTAATTAAAATGAATCAACCGCGTGTGTAGCCATGATGGTCTCTTGTGAGTCCGGGAAGTGAACACGGTTCTTGTGTTATGCTTTGTAGCGACCAGACCTCAAACAGTCTGATCTCTGTGCTCCGGTGTCATCCCTGGATCAGTAATGCTGACACCACACCGTACTCGGAAGATTTATAACAGAGTAGCAATCACACACTTATTACATCGAGTGTCTCAAAAGAGAACTTATTACAATAAACATGGCTTAAGGCCATCTAATAACGATAACAGCTGAAGGCTTGGAAGATAAGTGAGTCCATCAACTCCAACGGCATCACTGAGTATAGAACCACGACCTAAAACTCCTTAATCATCGTCTGAAAAGTCTGCAACATTAACGTTGCAGCCCGAAAACGGGTCAGCACATGGAATATGCTGGCAAGGTAACACATAGAGAATAATGGAATGCAACAGCTATACTATATGCATATTTGGCTGGTGGAAAGCTCTATGGTTACTGTTTTTGCGTAAAGCCAATTTTTCCCTACTTCAAGGAATAAATTATTTAACTATCATGGTGGTTGTTAAACACTGAGAATGGTTGACAGCATTCTCAATCCCAATTAAGCATCATCATTAAACATAATCCAACCAAATTAATTTAGAGTAACATGTTGAGATTCACATGATAATCCAAGTACTAGATACTCAAGATGTCCATAACTGGGGAAACGGCTAACCATGATTAGTTTATTACACTCTGTAGAGGTTTGCGCACTTTTCCCCACAAGACTCGACCGCCTCCGTTTGGTTTCTCGCACTACATGGTGTTTGAGAAGACGGATGACCGAGACATAGTCTTTCAGAAGCGCTAGCACCTTATGATCGGGTAGACTGTACCACCTACATCCCCTACATCTGCTAGTCTAACACTATAAGAGTTCGCATGACTTAGTCAACTATGCTAGAGCCCATAATAGCTTGTGGCTGCACACGGAAGTTTCTAGTATGAATAGTCTCATGATCCCTTTGAGCCTGGGTGGCGGTCCAAAAGAAAACAGGCAAGTCCTGGAATACCCAGGTGCCTCAATCCACTCAGATGTGTATTTAAGTTGCCACCTTAGATAAACCATTAATTAACAATCTCACATCTGTCATGGATATCACTCACCCAATCCACGTCTACTAGCATAGCATGGCATAATAAGAAAATGTAGAAGTAACTCCCAAAGGTTTGATAATAACAGGTAATAGGTACTACCTCATCTACTTCCCATCCCACAATTTAATTAGATCCTAATCATGCAATGTGTGAGGATTGATCTAATGCAATAAAACTGGGTAGTAGAAAAGGTATGATCAAGGTGTTACTTGCCTTGCTGATGATCCGCGAAACCTAACGATTCGAAGTAACAGGCGGCGCACTCCGGGTATTCTATCGCAAACAAACAAACAAGCATACAATAAGTACTCATCTAATGCACAAGTAAAACTCAAATAAGAGATCTAACTAGAAGGTTCAACTTAAGAACTCCGGTTGGCAAAAAGAATCAAATCAAACGAAGCAACGAAAGTCAAACAGCGAAAGAAAACAACTTCGTTCTAGTAATCTAGATCTAGGGCAAATTTTACAGTATCAAAATCTTGTTTAATTTGGTTAAACGGATAGAGGGTTTCGAGACGAAACTCTAGGCGCTTGAATCGCCTGATTCCGATAAACGAGCGAAAAGTTATACTAAAACAAAAATCGGATCAGAAATCGCGATCAGAAAAATCGCGGATTTAATCCGCGAAAAAGAAAAAAAACGACGAACGCCGATTTTTTTTACGACGGCACGGAAAACGAGGCGGCGGCGAACCTCGGGCGACGTGCGGCGGCGGCGGCGTCCGGCGGCGGCGGCACGGTGAGGCGGCGCGGCGGCGGCGGGCGGCGCTAGGGTTTGGGGCGCGGGTGGCTGGCTTCGGCTGGGCCTCCCCCCGGCTTATAAAGCCTAGTGGGCCGGGAGTCCAGGTCGGACACGACCCCTAGGTGGGTTTTTTTGTTAAATTATTCCGCTCAGAAGAAAAATAAAAAGAAATTCTAAACGGACTCCAAAAATTCCGAAATAAATTTTCACGGGCTTCTAAAATCAAGCCGCACAAGGTGAACATTTATTTGGGACCTAAATGCAATTTTGAAAAACGCACATTTTTCCTAAATTCAAATAAAACACCGAAAAACTCCAAAATAAAATCTTATTTGATTTTTATTATTAAATCCTCAATATTTCTTTATTTTGGGAAAGTCATTTTATTCCCTCTCTCATATTTTTGTAATAGAAATAATTGATGATAAAATAAATAAAATCAAATGATCCTATTCTCAAAATTTGAGAAAACTCAAATATGAAAATAACGAAATCCCCAACTCTCTCCGTGGGTCATTGAGTTGCGTAGAATTTTCTAGGATCAACCAAAATGCAAAATAAAATATGATATGCATGATGATCTAATGTATAACATTCCAAATTGAAAATTTGGGATGTTACAAACCTACCCCCCTTAAGATGAATCTCGCCCTCGAGATTCGGGTTGGCTAGAAAATAGGTGAGGGTGGTCTTTGAGCAAATCTTCCTCTCGCTCCCAGGTGGCTTCATCCTCTGAGTGGTGGCTCCACTAAACTTTGCAAAACTTGATAACCTTGCTGCGAGTGACTCGACTGGCAAACTCGAGAATCCTAACTGGTTTCTCCTCGTAGGTCAAATCGTTATCCAACTGAATAGTCTCCAATGGCACTGTGTCTCTCAACGGTATGTCAGCCATCTCCGCATGGCACTTCTTTAACTGAGAAACGTGGAACACGTCATGAACTCCTGACAATCCTTCGGGCAATTCCAACTTGTAGGCCACTTCTCCCATACGTTCCAAAACTCGATATGGTCCTACAAATCGTGGTGCTAACTTCCCTTTAACTCCAAAACGCTTTGTTCCCCGAAGTGGTGATACTCGAAGATAAGCTCTATCTCCAACTTCGTAAACTGTCTCCTTGCGTTTAGAATCCGCACAACTCTTCTGTCTAGACTGGGCTACCTTGAGCCTATCGCGAATCAACTTCACCTTCTGTTCAGACTCTTTAATCAAGTCAGGTCCAAACAACTGGCGGTCTCCAACTTCGTCCCATGACAATGGTGTCCTGCACCTCCTTCCGTACAAAGCTTCGAAAGGGGCCATCTTCAAACTGGTTTGGTAACTGTTGTTGTAAGAGAACTTTGCATATGGCAAATTATCATCCCAACTAGATCCGTAATCTAGCGCACAAGCTCTCAACATATCCTCCAAAATCTGATTGACTCTCTCGGTCTGTCCATCTGTCTGTGGATGAAAAGCTGTACTGAATTCTATCCTGGTTCCCAAAGTTTCGTGCAACTGCTTCCAGAACTTTGAGGTAAACTGGGTTCCTCTATCTGATACGATACTCCTTGGAACTCCATGCAGACATACGATCCTGGTCATGTATATCTTTGCCAACTTAGCACTGGTATAAGTGGTCTTTACTGGGATGAAATGAGCTACTTTCGTCAATTGATCAACTACAACCCAAATCGAGTCATAGCCTAAATGAGTCCTGGGTAATCCCGTGATAAAATCCATGCCTAGCTTATCCCACTTCCATTTGGGTATCGGCAATGGTTGTAACAATCCTGCTGGCTTCTGATGCCCTGCCTTTACTCTCTGACATACATCACAAACTGCTACATACTCCGCAATATCCTTCTTCATTCCGGTCCACCAGAAAATATCCTTCAAATCCAAATACATCTTGGTATTACCTGGGTGAATTGAATATGGTGAATCATGTGCCTCTTGCAAAATCAACTTCCTGATCTCCGGGTCATTGGGCACGTAAACACGGTCTTCAAACCATAGGGTGTCGTGCTCATCCTCATGAAATCCTTTAGCTTTTCCTTTGCTCAGTTTCTCCTTTATAGCGGCAATCTCTTTGTCAGCTTTCTGAGCTTCTCTGATTCTATCCATCAAAGTTGACTGAATCTCCAATGCTGCTACATAGCCTCTCGGAACTATTTCCAAACATAGTTCACGAAGATTTTCGGCTAACTCCCTTGGTATTTCTCCCGTCATTAACGTATTGACATGGCTCTTGCGGCTTAATGCGTCTGCTACTACATTAGCCTTTCCAGGATGATAATGGAATTTCATATCATAATCCTTGATAAGCTCCAACCATCTCCTTTGTCTAAGATTTAACTCCTTCTATGTGAAAGTGTACTTCAAACTCTTATTATCCGTGTACACCTCACAATGATTTCCGATGAGGAAATGTCTCCATGTCTTCAATGCATGCACTACGGCTGCTAACTCCAAATCATGCATAGCATAATTCAACTCATGAGGCTTTAGTTGTCTTGAGGCATATGAAACAACTCTCCCTTCCTGCATAAGCACCGCTCCAAGTCCTCGACGTGAAGCGTCGCAATACACCTCATAATCTTTGGTCTGGTCCGGCAAAATCAACACTGGTGAGGTAACTAAGCGTTTCTTCAACTCCTGGAAACTAGCCTCACATTCCTCTATCCATATGAACTTGGTATCCTTCTTTAACAACCCAGTCATAGGCTTCGCAATCTTTGAGAAATTCTCAATAAATCTCAGGTAGTATCCTGCGAGTCCAAGAAAACTCCGGATCTCTCCAACTATTGTTGGGGCTTCCCACTTGGTCACGGTTTCAACTTTAGTGGGATCAACTGCTATACCTTCTCCAGATATAACGTGTCCGAGGAATCCTACTTCCTTCAACCAAAACTCACATTTGCTGAATTTGGCATATAATTGATGTTCTCTGAGCTTTCCAAGTACCAAACGCAAATGTTCCTTATGCTCCTCTTCATTCTTCGAATAAACCAGGATATCACCAATGAACACTACGACGAACTTATCCAAAAACTCCATAAACACTTTGTTCATCATGTTCATAAAATAGGCAGGTGCATTAGTCAGACCAAATGACATAACGGTATACTCATACAGCCCATACCTGGTGGTAAAAGCTGTCTTCGGAATATCCTGTTCTTGAATCTTCAACTGGTGGTACCCTGATCGCAGATCGATCTTGGAAAATACCTTAGCTCCTTGCAATCAATCAAACAAATCGTTGATCATTGGTAGTGGGTACTTGTTCTTGATCGTTACTTCATTCAATCCTCGATAATCAACAACCATCCTTAACGATCCATCCTTCTTCTCCACTAGAAGTACTGGCGATCCCCAAGGCAAAGAACTTGGGCGAATATATCCTTTATCCAGTAACTCCTTAATCTGCTTCTTAATTTCCACCAAATCCTTTGCTGGTATCCTATATGGTCTCTTTGATATTGGCCCTATGCCTGGCAATAGCTCAATCAAAAACTCAATATCTCTAACCGGTGGCATGCCTGGCAACTCTTCTGGAAATACATCGGGAAAATCCCTTACCACTAGTACTTCCTCCTGCATAACTCCTGTTAGGCAATTTACTTGAGTCCTCTTTGGCACATGTCGGGATACATACTTGATCCTTCTCCCTTTTGGGGTGGTAAGCAAAATTGACTTACTAGCACACTCAATATTCCCTTCATACTTTGATAACCAATCCATGCCTAATATCACATCCAATCCTTGAGATTCCAATACTATTAGGTCTGAGGGAAAAACGTAGTTACCAATCCTTAATGGTAACCGATCACACCATAGACTAGCCACATACTCTGCTCTGGGCGAGGTTACTAACATGGGTGACCTAAGGGCTTGGGTTGGTAGGTTATACTTATCCACAAATCCCCTTGAGATGTATGAATGCGATGCACCAGTATCAAAAAGAATGAGTGCAGTAAATGACTTAACCAAAAACCTACCTATTACTGCATCGGGCTGAGCTTCAACCTCCTCCACGCTAACGTGGTTCACCTGTCCCCTATTGAAAGGGTTCGGCTTCTTCCCAAAACTTCCATTGCTATTTCCATTTTGTAATTCAGGACATTCATTGGCATAATGTCCGGTCTTCGAACACTTAAAGCAAGTGACTTGGCTCAAGTCCTTCTTGGCTGGGGTTGAGGGGTTGGTGCGGTTCTGGCCGTTGCTTCCTCCGTTGCCATTACCATTCTTGGTGCCATTGTGATTGTGCGAGCTACCTCCTCCATGGGTATGCTGAAAATGTCCTCCCGGTCTAGGGGTAAAACGTGGCTTCTGCTGAGCTCCTGAATTGTACTTTCCTTGTCCATACTTCCTCTTGCGATTCTCAATTTGCTGCTACTTCCCTTCAATCGTAAGAGCATGATCTACCAACTCCTGGTAGTTGTTGAAGGTTGCTACCATCAACTGCATGCTCAACTCATCATTCAGTCCTTCCAGAAACTTCTCCTGCTTTGCTGCATCCGTAGCGACGTCATCTGGGGCATAACGTGCTAGCTTACTAAATTCCTCCACATACTGGCCAACTGTCCTTCCTCCTTGGTGCAAGTTGCGAAACTCACGCTTCTTCATGGCCATAGCTCCTGCTGAAACATGTGCAGTACGAAAAGCCTGCTGAAACTGGTCCCATGTGACAGTGTCGATAGGGAAAGTGGCTGTGAAATTCTCCCACCATGATGCTGCGGGTCCTTCTAGCTGATGTGCGGCAAACTTCACCTTCTCCGCATCTGTGCATCCTGCTGTGGTCAACTCCCTAGCTGTCTTGTGGAGCCAATCATCTTCTACTATCGGCTCGGTGCTACTGGAAAACACCGGCGGATTCAGCCTAAGAAAACGGGCTAAGTGGTCAACAGGTGGTGGTGGTGGTGGTGGGTTATTGTTGTTGTTCCCCTGATTCTGATTCTGGACTAGCAACTACATCAATGTGTTCTACTGCTGGATCAACTGGGTGAGCTCCGGTGGAAAGGCAAATCCGGGGTCACGTCTTGGAGGCATCTGAGGGTTTTAGAAGAGATGAGATATAAGAATAGAGGGGGTCTAAAGAGAAAACACTACCCATATGCACATGAGGCAAAAACAAACAATTCACTTCAATCAATCAAACAAGGGCATACAATCGATCTAACTATCGCAAAAGTGCTCGGGCTACTATATTTACATGGTGGACTACTACTACTAATGAGGTGGTCTACTAGAAATATTCTTTGGTCGTTGACTCCATAATATCTGCTCCAGCTTCATCAACATAGTCATCATCGCTACTATCTGCTTCCGAGTCGGTTCCGTCGATGATGATGTAGTCTTCGGGCTAATCTCTTGGGGTTCTTCGTTTTCATCTACTGGAGTAGGGCCTCCCATAAATACTGCTAGCTTCATAGTTAGGTCGGCATTCTTATCCACCAATACTTCAATTTCCTCTTCATAATCTTCTCGTGTAGCCTTGAGTTCTTCCTCCAGTTCCTTGATTCTAGTCTTAGCCTTCTTCAGATCTATCATGTCGGCGCACATCTGGTTCTCCTGTCGTCAAATGTGCTGGTTTAACTCCTAGATAAAAGTTGTAATTGATCTATCCTTCCTAGTGCTGAGCATCTCCCAGTGCTCATCTCGGCGCCCACAAATCTGGTAGATAGTATCCTTGAGATCCTTGTGGTAGACTTCTCCAATGCGTCCCATGGCGATGTGAGCTACCATGCTCTTTCCTAGACTCCAAGTTGGTGCATCAAAAGAAAACTCTATGGGCTCAGTGACTGGCATGAACGTCCTTCCTGGAACTTGAACTTGAATCATCCAGCGCTCTTCTTCAGGTAAAGTGGCGTTGTATGTTCCCGTGAAGCTTGGTACTCCTATGTTCAGGTATCTAGTGACTTCCTTCAAGAGTGTCGTCCAAAGGGTGTATCTTCATCCGGTTGTGTGAACTTGTTCCTTGCATTCGCCATCCTAAAGAGTAGAAAAGATGAGAGGTCAGAAGAGAAGAGAGTGAATAGTGATCTAGGTCTTTTAGCTTAGTGGTCGTGTCCTACAGTTAGCGTGTGCTCTGATACCATCTTGTAGCGACCAGACCTCAAACAGTCTGATCTCTGTGCTCCGGTGTCATCCCTGGATCAGTAATGCTGACACCACACAGTACTCGAAGGATTTATAGTAGAGTAGCAATCACACACTTATTACATCGAGTGTCTCAAAAGAGAACTTATTACAATAAATATGGCTTAATGCCATCTAATAACTATAACAACGGAAGGCTTGGAAGATAGGTGAGTCCATCACTCCAACGGCATCACTGAGTATAGAACCACGACCTAAAAACTTGTGCTTGTGTTTGGCGTCGTGAAACAATCTATGGCTTGTAATATTTGCTTTGAATTTCCTGGAATTTGCATTTTTCTCCCCTACTTGCTCGTGCTCTACGTCGGTAGGGCCCGGCCCCGCACATACCTCACCCAATGTTAGCCCCGACCGGAAACCAGGACGGGACTAAGGAGTGAGGGGCTACGTGGCAAGTTAGGCTTCTGAGTCGCGATGCTTAGGAGTCCCCCTTGACGCACAAGCAACAAGTAGGAAAGGGGGGAACGAGGAGTGGATTGATCGTTCTGCATCGGCAGGGCCCAGCCCCGCGCGTACCTCACCCAGCGTTAGCCCCGACCGGAAACCAGGACGGGACTAAGGAGTGAGGGGCTACGAAGCAAGTTAGGCTCCTGAGTCGCGATGCTCAGGAGTCCCCCTTGACGTTCAAACGAGTTTCTATACCTTGGCTCCGCTCGGGGAGGGGTGCATGACGACCAGGTCCGAGGGACGTGGCTGGGTGGCGTGCGCTCGGGCGAGGCCCGGGCGTAGCCCCCGTGTCCAGCCCCCTCGCGTGGTGATTCCGAGGGGAGGCGTTGCGATGGTGCCGGACATTGAGCTCTGGGCTCCTTGAGGTTGGTACGGCCGGAGGCCGCCCACAGTTGTTTATCACCAGCGTGGAGCATAGCGCTTCCGTATGTGTTCAGGCATAGCCGCTCCTCGACAGTGTCGTCAGCCAGCGGAGCATGGTGCTTCCACTGGTACGTGGGAGGGGGCTCCCCTTCGGGAGGAACCCTCGCCCTGACACGTAGCCGGCACGGTAGGGCCAGGAGAGGTGTATCTGGGCACTTGTGAGCCAGCGCGGGACTCACGAGGCCCTACCTCGAGGCAGGTTGCCCCTGGCTCTGGGCCTTTATCAATGGTGTGTTCCTGCAGGGTGGTAGAATGCAAATGCTCTACGTCCTCAGGTACTGGACCTCGAGCGAGCTCAGCCGCCGCTGGTATGACATGTCGCGATGCCGTGGGTCAAGGCCAGGGGATGAGGGCTGGAGAGCCAGTAGGAGTCCATGAGTCGCGATGCTCAGGTACCCCCCTTTTAACGTGCAAGCGCTTTGCATGAAAGTGGAGAAATCCGCGATAAGCAGAAGGTGATAATTGAGCGTGAAAGAGCAAATTCATTTTAAGTAGACGCAGGAAAAGCAAATGCCGCAGGGCCAGGCCCGAGAAGCTCAGGGATGATGCAGCCCGAGGGGCGCCCCCGACAAGGTATGTAAAGAGCATAAGCAAAACAGATACATGCCGCAGGGACGGACCCACACGGCCTGGGAATGATGCGGCCCTGTGGGCGCTCCCAGCTAAAAACGGAACTTAGAAAGATGTCACCTGGTGCCGTTGAAGATGAAGTGATGCTGAAGAAGCGGGCGATGCGCGATGAAGACGTCGGCCCTCACGAGCCCCCAGGCCCAGGAGCCTCGGGAGGCTCCGGGGGCACAGGTGGGTCTCTGAGAGCCATCTCCATCTCCGCCAGGACCGCACGATGCCTGACCTCCCGAGCCTCCAGAATGCTCCTCAGCAGGCGCTGATGAGCAGCGATCGCATTCGGCAAGCCGAAAGGCATGCGAACATAGCTGTGAGGCGGACCCTCGCAACGCCCCGCGCGCGAAGGCCAGAGGCACTCTTGAGACGTGACTCGGTTGAGCCCTGGTACATCAATGCAGACGCGCAGCCCACCATCCTCGCCTGGATGTGGGGTCATGGCGGGCAAGCGGTGGCTGCTACGCATGACTTTCGACTCCTGTAGCCTTCCTATGCGAGAGAGGGTGGGGCTCCCTGATTAGGCACAGATCCTGACCCAACACCTCCAGAGGCGCCTGCCTCCTTATGGCTTGGGCCAGGCGAAGCCTTCTTCTTCTTGGGGGTCGCCTCGGGAAGTCTTCCGTTTCTGTGGTCTGGGTCTTCGATTGCCGCGGCTTGGAACGCGCGCTCAAGTGAACACACTGCGTCCCTTTCTTCACAGGGTACGGTGATGACTCCACCGCTTCCTGGCATCTTGAGGACATTGTATCCATGGTGAGTCACTGCCATGAACTTGGCCAGGGCTGGGTACCCGAGGATGGCGTTGTATGGCAGACGGATGTGGGCGATGTCGAAGTCGATGAGCTCGGCGCAGTAGTTGTTGCGTTGCCCGAAGGTGACTGGAAGGCGAACCTGCCCTATCGGAACTGTGGAACCATCGGTGACTCCTGAGAAGGGCTTGGTTGGATGAAGCTGATCGTACGACACTTGGAGATTGTCGAACGTCTCGACGGACACGACGTTGAGTCCTGCTCCGCTGTCAATGAGGGTCCTGGTGACCTGCACGTTGCTGATGACTGGGGAGCAATGCATCGGGAGGACTCCGGCCGTTGCCGCGCACTTGAGCTGATCTGCTGAGCTGAACGTGATAGCGCACGCGGACCACCTGAGAGGGCGCGTGGCCTCAAGCTTGGGGAGGACTGCATTCACCTCGCGAGCAAACTGCTTGAAGATGCGCTGTGAGGCTGGGGCCTACTCGCCACCCAAGATGCAAGCGATTGCGTGCGGCTCCTGGAAGCCCCCAGGCCCCTCGTCCTAATGTTGGTCTTCATTCCTCCTTGGCGGTGGCGGCAGAGGAGAAAGGCCTGCGCTGCCGCGCAGGCGATCCTCACGAGGCTGATCTCTCCAGCCTCCCTCACGAGGTTGGTCCTGCCAGTGATCCTCGCGAGGTCGGTCTCGCCACCCTTGGTGAGGGCCACGGTCTTCCCATCGTCCTCCACCTCTTCCTCCTCCTCGGCCATAGCCCCTGTCATTGCGCTCGGGGTGTCGGCCGACACGTCCATCTCTCACGGCCCTGAGCTCTTGACATTCGTTGGTGTTGTGGGTGTGGAGGTCGTGGTACACGCAGTACCGGCTGCCCTTGGATGACTCTGGCTGATCCCTGCCTTGCTTGGTGTCTGGCTCCGCTGCAAGCACGGCAACCCCCTTGCGCTTCACGTCCTTGGCCTTGGGCTTCTTCTCTTCTGGGTCGGCAGCCGGGGGGTTCGAGGATGGAAAGGCGCCCTTCCTCAGCCCTGGCGCACTTGGTCACCAAGTTGAAGAGCTCCAGGGATGTGCATAGGTCTTCATGGATTGCTAGCTCCTCCTTCATCTTGACGTCGTGTATGCCATCGAAGAAGGCCGAGATGATGGTTTCTTCAGTCACCTTGGGGATCTTGAGGCAAGCGTTGTTGAAGCGCTGGATGTATTTTTGCAGGGTTTCCCCTTGCTATTGCTTGATGCGGCGCAGATCGCTCACGGCCGGGGGCCGGTGTCGAGTGCCCTGGAAGTTGGCGATGAAGCGAGTGCGCATCTCGTCCCAGGAGGAGATTGTGCCAGGAGCCAAGTTCATGAGCCAGGTGCGGGCCCCGTCCTTGAGCGCCATGGGAAACCAGTTCGCCATGACCCTTTCATCTCCGTTGGCGGCTTCGATGCATAGCTCGTAGAGTTGCAGGAACTCCGTAGGGTCCGCCGTGCCATCGTAGCGAGGGGGCAGGTCAGGCTTGAACTTGCCTGGCCATGTGACGCCACATAGCTCGGGGGTGAGGGCACAACAACCTGCTGTGGCCACCGGTGCCTTTTGCTGGCACTGGGCTTTGTCCTGGGGATTACCGCGCGCCGCCGCTTGGAGCAGCGTGGGGTCTTGGCATGGAGGTGCAGGGACGCGATCTTGGCATGCCGACACCGGAAGCGCGCGAGTGCCTTCTTAGGGATGAGGGATCTCTTGGCAGCTCCTTTCTTGCTGCGCAGGCGCCGGGCGCGGAGGGTCTCGCCCCGGGGCTGCGCACCTTGGAGCCAGGACGCCTCCTTGGGGAGGAGGTGGTGGAGGCACCTCCTGATCCTCGCCTCCTGCGCGGAATGGAGGGTGAGGCAGCGAGAGGGACGGCAAGGGGGAGCCCCCTGCGGCGCTGACGAGCTCGATGATGCGCTGACGAGCCCCCTGCGGCCCAGTCTTCGTAAAGGTCGTCGACGGGGCGGTAGTGCAAGAGCTCTCTTGCCAGGAGCAACGCGGCATAAGCGTCCGTGGGGGCGCGACGGGCGTGGGATGACGAAGCGGCTGGAGTCAGTGACGGTGTGGCGGTGCGGCCCTCCTGCCGCACCGAAGGATGCTGGGAGGAGGCCTGCTACTCGTTCCCCGCCGGGCCGGTGGCGGCGTTGGCGGCAGGCGACGGGGAACAACGAGGATGTCCGCCGACGGGCGCCGTATGGGCGGCGCGGGTGGCGAGAGCAGCCCGGCGCTTGGCGCGAGCCCGACGAGCGTCACCCATGGACACAACGGAAGATCACACGCGAACGGCGGAAGAAAGATTCCGGCGCACCCCTACCTGGCGCGCCAAATGTCGGATTTCGGGTTCCGGTAGACCCTTGAGGTTCGAACACTGGGGTGCGCGCGGAGATCTCTCCCCTTCCGATCTACGTCCAATCTCCTCACGTGATCTAAGATGGAAACAACGAACAACACAAGGGACACGAGGTTTATACTGGTTCGGGCCACCGTTGTGGTGTAATACTCTACTCCAGTGTGTGGTGTGGTGGATTGCCTCAGTGGCTGATGACGAACAGTACGAGGGAAAGAACAGTCTCGCGAGAGGTGTTCTTGAGCTGGTGCGATGAACTGCTAGGGTGAGTTCAGTCGCCTCTCTCTCTCTGCTAGGGTTCTACCAGATTTTTGGGTGTCTTCTCGGTGTCTTCTTGATGTCTTCTCGATGGCGGCTAGCTCTATTTATAGAGGCCCTGGGCCTCTCCCCAAATAATGAGCGGGAAGGGTGCCAACAATTGGCCATTGTGAAGGGGAAGATATAGTACAAGTTACCCTGACCAAAGGTGGTCTTCGGCTGCCAAAAGCACTGGTGATGACGCCGTCTTGGGCTCCACGGTGACCTCCATCTTGCCGCTCTGCTGGTCTTGGTCTTGTTGCACCGGAATGGCAACCTTTGCTTGATGCCTTGGCCTGTGCTTGCCTCCTTTGCACCAAAGGGGAAACAAGGACACTGCGCAGGCCGGTGCCCGCCTGGCGCCCGCCTGGTCTCGATCGTCATGGCTTCCGTCATGGGTTCCTCGCGAGGTACCCCTGCCTTGATCTCTCCGCCTCCTCGCGAGCCTGCCTGATGAGGCTGCCTCTGAGGAAGCTTTCCGTCATCCACCCCGCGAGGCTTGGCCCCTCGCGAGGGTCTTGAGCTTGAGCTGATGAAGATGTGTCGCGCTGGGCCCCCACTTGGGCCACGCCGCAGGCCACAGGCAGGCAAGTCTTGCGACCCCCGTTCCCAGAACACCGACAACCTAATCTCACTCTCCAGTAAAAAGTGGTAGCAAATCTCATGAGCACTAAAGTTTCTGTTTTTTTACTGCAAGATCACAAAAACTTCCCCAAGTCTTCCCAAAGGTTCTACTTGGCACAAACACTAATTAAAAGCATCAAACCACATCTAAACAGAGGCTAGATGAATCATTTATTACTAAACAGAAACAAAAATAAAATTTGGTTGCCTCCCAACAAGCGCTATCATTTAACACCCCTAGCTAGGCATAAAAGCAAGAATAGATCTAGGTATTGCCATGATAATGATAGGGCCAATCACGAAAACTCATCTCGTACTCCCTACGTTGAGCGGCAAGTTTTCTTTGTGGCACACAAAAGTAATCAAAAGGGCTAAATTTAATGGGACAAAAGCCCCCAAGATCAGGTTCGGGAGGTATTGATTCCTCCTTTGGCCCCTCATATTGTACAACCAATGCATCATTATAAGCATTCTTTTGGATAAAAGTCATGAGCCTTTGTTCAAGAGAAAAACCTAACCATTTATTCTAGATGGAAAAATTATTATTAAGTTCAGAAATCCTGTCAACTAGAACGTCGGCAGGAACCTTTTTTCTAAGGTTTTCCTTAAAAGCAACACGATCTAAAGATCGTAACTGCATTATGTCTTCTTGATAAAAAATGATTGCTTCTATGGGATGACGGCCGGCGTCCACCCTATAATGCGCAAAAATTTCATTGGCTTCTTTTATTATGAATCTGAACTCATGAGCTAAAAAGATGGTAGCTGCTCGCTTAACAGAAGAATGCTCAATATTAGAGAATTCTAGAAAAATCCTTTGGATGCAAGGGTGCATATGTATAATTGTCTTTCAAGTTCAACTATGAGCAAAGATATAGCATCCGCAAAACTACTAGTTCTATGGAGAATAGACCCTCCCATAGTAGGTAAAGCACCGGCACATGTAAAGAAATCTTGAATAACTCCTTTTCCAATAATATTACCACTACCAATCCGAAACTTTCTAGTGTGTAAAATAGTAGGTTCTTCAAGAGGATCAACAAAAGCATCAAAGCTTTCCATGTTATTAACACTATCCTTATCAACGATAACCTCCCCAATTTTGGACAAGATGGCAGCAAGGGGCAAGCAAAAAGAGACAAACGGAAAAAGAGGGCGAATAAAACGACAAGGGTGAAGTGGGGGAGACGAAAATGAGAGGCAAATGGCCAATAATGTAATGCGAGGGATAAGAGTTTGTGATGGGTACTTGGTATGTCTTGACTTGTGTGTAGATCTCCCCGGCAACGGCGCCAGAAATTGCTTGTTGACGGGAGATCAAATCTTGACTTGAGTTGGTGTAAGCCTCCCCGGCAACGACGCTAGAAATCCTTCTTGCTACCTCTTGAGCACTGCGTTGGTTTTCCCTTGAAGAGGAAAGGGTGATGCAGCAAAGTATCTTAAGTATTTCCCTTAGTTTTTTAGAATCAAGGTATCAATCCAGTAGGAGACTACACGCAAGTCACCTTGCACCTACACAAACAAATAAAAACCTCACAACCAACGCGGTAAAGAGGTTGTCAATCCCTTCACGGTCAGTTACGACAGTGAGATCTGATAGAGATAATAAGATAACAAATCATACATCAAAGATTTCAGAGAAGAATCAAATATTGTTCATACATAATCTTGATCATAAACCCACAATTCATCGGATCTCGACAAACACACCGCAAAAACAATTACATCGAATAGATCTCCAAGAAGATCGAGGAGAACTTTGTATTGAGATCCAAAGAAAGAGAAGAAGCCATCTAGCTAATAACTATGGACCCGAACATCTGTGGTAAACTACTCACACATCATCGGAGAGGCTATGGTGTTGATGTAGAAGCCCTCCGTGATCGGTTCCCCCTCCGGTGAAGCTCCGGAAAAGGCCCCAAGATGGGATCTCTTGGGTACAGAAGGTTGCGGCAGTGGAAATAGGGTTTCGTGGTGCTCCTGGATGTTTTCGGGGTATATGGATATATATATAGGAGGAAGAAGTAGGTCGGTGGTGCTGCGAGGGGCCCACGAGGGTGGGGGCGCGCCCAAGGGGGCAGGCGCGCCTCCCTTCCTCGTGGCCTCCTCGCTCCTTTCTTAACGTCTACCCCAAGTTCCAAAAATAACTCTCCTGAAGGTTTCATTCCGTTTGGATTCCGTTTGATATTCCTTTTCCGTGAAACACTGAAATAGGCAAAATAAAACAGCAATTTGCACTGGGCCTTGGGTTAGTAGGTTAGTCCCAAAAATGATATAAAAGTGTATAATAAAGCCCATTAAACATCCAAAACAGATAATATAATAGCATGGAACAATCAAAAATTAGAGATACGTTGGAGACGTATCAGCAACAACGCTCTATCAGAGAGAAAGTGATTAAAAGGCAGTGTGAAGTTGTTTGCTTGCAGGAAACTAAGCTCTCTATTTGCTCTCGCACATTAATTAAGAGCATTTGCCCTGTGGGTTTTGATCAGTTCATTGAATCTCCATCGAGAGGAGCATCTGGAGGTATTTTAACTGTGTGGCGTTCATATGTTTTTAAGGGTACTTTATTGGAAGTAAAACCGTTTGGTATTGTGATTAGTTTCACCTCGGTGCATAATAATGATCAATGGTTTTTGGTAAATGTTAATGGGCCTTGTCAAGGACAAATGAGGGACAATTTTGTCAATTGGCTTTATAATCTACAGGTGGAACCTAAACAAAAATGGATGTTATTGGGAGATTTCAATTTTATTAGATCCATGGATAACAAAAATCTTCCTGGAGCAGATGTTAATGATATTTTCATTTTCAATGAGATCATAGGCCATTTGGGACTGCTGGAACTTCCTTTGAAAGGCAGAAGATTCACCTGGTCGAACATGCAGGATATCCCACTCCTTGAACAACTTGACTGGTTTTTTACCTCTGCTAGTTGGATCAACACATATCCTATGTCACAAGTCACACCACTTGCAAAAACTGCTTCATATCATGTCCCTTGTTTAATCTCTATCAGCACCTCCATCCCAAAAGCTCAGATCTTCAGATTTTAAAATTATTGGGTGCATCAACGTGGCAGATCTTCTCACAAAACCCATATTTCAGCATTTATTGTGGGCAAATTGAAAGCTCTGAGGTTTGCTCTCAAGAAATGGCAGAAAGGGTTATCCCACATCAAAAGATTGATTGAGAAGTGTAATTGGGTAATCCTTTGGTTAGATAATTTGGAGGATATGAGGCCCCTGTCCAAATCTGAATTCAACTTCAGGAAGGTGGTCAAGCTGCACCATGAGCATCTTTTGCATTTACGGTTTCTATACTGGAGGAAGAGATGCACCATTAGATATATCAAAGTTGGAGAAGAGAATTCAAAGTTTATTTAGGCAATGGCCACTGAGAGGTACATGAAGAATTCCATTTCTAGTCTGTTGTTGTCTGATGGTAATGTTTCTTCAAATCATGAGAAATGGCTAAGGAACTCTTGGTGACCTTCAAGGGTAGAATAGGTACTGTCAAACCAATTTTGTTGGGAAATGACATTCTCTCTTTAATTCCTAAAGTGCAGGGGCTGGAGGTCCTCACAAAACCTTTTGAGGTAAAAGAAATTGAGCAGGTGATTAAGGAGTTGCCCATTGATAAGGCACCTAGGACTGATGGTTTTAATGGGCTTTTTATGAAGAGGTGTTGGCATATTATTTCTAGTGATTTTATTAGGCTGGTGCAGGAATATCATGCAGGCACTGCTCATCTGGAGAACCTCAATGATGTGTTCATTACACTGATCCCTAAAAAGCAAACACCTGAGGTTGTTGGAGATTTCAGGCCAATATCTTTGACCAGTGTGGGTCTGAAGTTTCTCACTAAACTTGCTGCTAATAGGTTTCAGGAAGAGATCACAAAATGTGTTCATAAGAATCAGTATGGTTTTATTAAGTCAAGAACAATTCAAGATTGTATTGTTTGGACTTTTGAATATATCCATCAGTTCAACCAATCAAAGAAGCCAATCATATTGCTCAAGCTTGATTTTGAAAAAGCTTTTGATTCTATTTAGCATGAGGCAATTATAAAGATTCTTCTAGCAAAAGGTTTTGACAGGAAATGGATCACCTGGATTCAGCAGCTCCTGTCATCTGTAACTTCTTCCATTTTGTTGAATGGAGTACCTGGAAAACACTTTAAGTGTAAGTGTGGTGTAAAGCAAGGAGGTCCTAGCTCTTCCTTGCTTTTTGTGATTGCTACAGACATTTTGCAAACTATGATTAATAATTCCTACGTCAGGGCCTGCTATGTTTACCTCTGTCAACACATGACCCTGATTATCAAGTGGTGCAGTTATCAGATGATACATTGCTCTTTGTGGCTGCTGATAGTTCTTAGTTGGAGGTTCTTAAAGTAGTGTTGAATTCCTTCTCTTCGGCAACTGGCTTCCATCCATTGCTTCCCGGCGTCTACTAGACCACCTCGCTCGTCCGCGCAAACCCTAGCCCACCATTTTCCCTTCTCCATCGCTCGTTCTCTCCCTCTGCATCTCGGCGGCGCAGTCGTCGCCATGCACCGCTCGATCCCGCGGCCACTGGCACCCCCGAGCACCGAGACCTTGACTATGAGGTGTGCCGCCCACTGCTTCTTCGTCCTGGACTATCAGCTGAAGCCGGGAAGCTCTCCTTCGCCGGATCGCCTCGCTCCACCACCGCCGGCATCGCCACTACAGCTGCCTCGACCCTCAACTCCGGCACCCCCGACCTCTCCAAGCATGCCCCGACCTCACTGTGAGGCCTCCCCCGACCGATTCCCCTCTTTTACCCCTCGTATCCATCGCCGTAGAGACGTCGCACATCACACGGCCGGACTCACTGGAGCTTGTGCTCATAGCCGTTGACCGCGCCCTGGCCGTCTCGTGCCTGTGCCGCCCGCGCCGACAGCCTCCTCCCTGTGCGCGCGCCGCGAGCCGCCCGCCCGTGCTAGGCCGCCCCTCCCATTGTTGCCGCTCCTGTGTCGCTGCGTCTGCTCAAGCCTCCCTCTGCTGCCGCTGCTCCGTCGTGGTTGACCGCCTACGTGTCGCGAGCGTCGCGACCTGCATCGTCCCTAGCCCCCTCCTCTACCTCGCCTCGCTGCGCTCGCGCTCACCGGCGCCCTGCCCGCATCCGCCCACTTGCTCTGCTGCTGCACTCGCCCCAGCACGCTCCCGTGCTCCTCCTCCCCTCCCACGCGTGGCGCTGTTGCTGCTGCATCCTACTACTGCCGCTGCTTACTGTATTTTGTAGTTACTAGCTAGCTTTTCTAGTTTTACAATGACTAACACTCTAGACAGTCCCTAAACGGTGGCTAACCAACTACGAACTTGGGCAAAATTAATATGAATAGAAAGTATACATGAAAAACTTCATTTTATTCCACTGGACCAAATCCTTTCGATGCCTGGTTTAAATCCTATCAAAATCGCAAAATGCTTTGTTTTGTTAAAAGGGAATAGAAGTAACTCCTATCTACGTGCACTGTGTGTGTATTCTGTAGGTGTGTGTGATGTGTGTGCACGTGTGTGTGGCTGGTGTGCCCATGTGTGTAGGGCTGCCCCAAAGCAGCGTGTGTGTGTGTGCTATGTAGGAGTGTGTGTGTGTGTGATATTTGTGCAGCGTGTGAGTGTGTGTGGCCGATGTGCCATGTGTGTGGGGCTGCCCCAAAATTAGTTTAGGTCTAATTTAATTAGATGGATTAGTTTTAGGATTATTTTTGCCCCTTAGCTAGTTTTATTAGTGCTAAGTTACTTTACTAGTAGATGACATGTGGGTCCTCATTTAGATAAGTTAGGTTTATTTATTTGTTTAGGAAAATAGTCTATGACATGTGGGCCACACATGCCCTTTTGACTAGTCAAATTGACTTGGTCAATTTGGATTAAACTAAATATAATAAATCCAGAAATTTCAGAAAATACTTAAAACTTTGGAAAATCATAGAAAATTAACCATAACTCCGATGAAAAAACTTTGTACATGAAAGTTGCTCAGAACGACGAGACGAATCCGGATACGCAGCCCGTTTGTCCTCCACGCATCCCTAGCATAGCAAACTTGCAACTTTCCCCCTTCGGTTCATCTGTCCGAAAACGCGAAACACCGGGAATACTTTCCCGGATGTTTCCCCCCTTCGCTGGTATCACTTACTACAGCGTTAGGGCATACCTAGCACCGCGTATTGCCTCGTTATGCTTTGTGATGCTTTGATTGCTCTGTTATTTATCGTGTTCCCCCTCCGTTACTTCTTTCCGGTAGACCCCGAGACCGATGCCGGTACCCCCAATTCGACTACGGTGTTAATGACACGTCCTTCTTGCTAGAGCAACCAGGCAAGCCCCCCCTTTGATCACCAGATATCACCTACTCTTCTCTCTACTTCTTGCATTAGAGTAGTGTAGCATGTTACTGCTTTCCGTTAATCCTATTTTGATGCATAGCCTGTCATTGTTGCTACAACTGTTGATACCTTACTTGCAATCCTACATGCTTAGTATAGGATGCTAGTGTTCCATCAGTGGCCCTACACTCTTGTCCGTCTGCCATGCTATACTACTGGGCCGTGATCACTCGGGAGGTGATCACGGGCATATGATATATACTTATACTGTTACATTACTTATGATATTGTTCGGAGATGGGGGCTGAAGGGGCAGGTGGCTCCATGTCGGAGTAATGGGCCACGGGTAGGCCAACCCGAGTCTATAACCTTTCAAGACATCGGGGCAGGCAGCGCCCCTCAAGACCCCGGGACAAAGAGCCGCCTCCTGAGGAATCGACGGCAAGGCGGCCGACTGCCCGCTCACGGCCGAGTCCCAGGGACGACTTCCAGAGAAGCCGGCTTTGGGGAGTCGGCCTGCGACTCCAGCAAACCCCATGACCTCATCAAAGGGGCGAGGCAGGGGCATGGATACAACAAAGCCCACCCCTGCCCCTCACCAAGGGCAGGCATGGCCACCGCACGCCGTACCCCAGAAGATCTCTGTGCGGCGTGGCACTGTTGCCATGCTGGCCCTGACATCAGCACCGCAGGGCCAAATCCTGCACCCACGACAGCTTGTCTATATGGCCTGGAGGCAGCAGGGCCCACCAGTCAGTGAGACCTCAGGAGAGGGCAGGAGAACCACCAGTCGGACCCGTCGGGAGTCGGCCCAGGGGAGTCAGCCGAGGCCTCCCCCGGGGCCCACGCGCCATTAATCAAGATGAGATGGGTAGTGGCAATAGTGATTGCCCGCCAGGCGGCGGGGCTGTTGCCACGATCTCATGATCAAGCCCGCGTCATCAGAAGTACGACTACAGTAATCAGCAGCCGACAAGACCCGCCCGCGGCGGACCCACCAATCAGCGGGCCCCAGCGGTCAGCAGAGAAGACGGAGGCAAGAGGCACTGACGGCTGGGCCCGCGCCTAGCCGGATTACCATTATACCCCTGGGGGGTAGGCCTATATAAACCCCCCAGGGCACCCATGCAAAAGGTTGGAACCCATTAGCTCTAGACCAAATCATATAGAAAGGAGAGAGCTAGTCTTGCCCTCTCCCACCACTAGAAAACAGCTCAAGGAGCAACCGTGTAAGCACTTGGCCATAGTGATCATGCGGAGACCCCGCAGGGCAGCAGTAGGGGTATTATCTCCCCGGAGAGCCCCGAAGCTGGGTAAGATTCGCCGGCGTGCATGTCTACGCCTCATCCCGTTTCCAGGCATCGGCGACGTTCTACTCACCCCCACCATGATAAGCCATCCGTTGGCATATGTCGCACCAAACCCCCGACATTTGGTGCCCACCGTGGGGCCTGGTGCACCGCCGTCCAGAGATCTGTTCTGGACGGGAACCCTTTTCCTCCCTGGCGAGCGCAGCCAGCCAGGCACGCCAGATGGAGTTTGCGCCGACGCGCTAAGCGGCGTCGAGATCGCCTGCGCGGTCAGCTCCTTGGCCGAACTCGTCGACGAGGTCCGCCTCTCCGACGAACCCACATCCAACGGAGGCACGGGCGGCCCCGAGAACCTCCTCGTGGGCCTCCTCAATCAACTCCACGTTTCCGGCGAGCCTGCCGTAGACTTGGAGTCCGTAGGCTCCACCGACCCGATGCTGGTCGATTCCGACACCGCGTCGCTCGACGCGTTCCCCACCAACATGGTGGTCTACGACGAACCTCTCCCCCACGCAGAGAGTGACGGAAGCACCGTCACTGAGGTGCTATTCATCAGTCATGACGAGTTCCCCGACGGAGGAGCGCCCGACTCACTTGGCGCGGCGCTGCAAGACCTAGCTGCGCCCATTCCGGAAGACGCTGACGCAGAGACGTTGGAGGCGCGCCGCCTTCAGCTCGTTGAAGGCGCGAAGAAGTTGGCCAGCATGAGGCGCTTGTCAGAAGCCTACCAGCGGGAGATGGATCGCGCCGTCGGCGGCTCGCCGGCCCCGACGGAGCCCAGCCGCCTTGGCGCGGTCCGGCAGCGCGGCGTAGCCATCGCCAACCAGTTTGGGGCAAGCCGCCCTGTGTACGCTACACCAGCGGAGAACATCCGAGCCGCCCAGGCAGCGGCGGACGAGCTGGACAATTTTGAGGGCGAAGAACGCCGCCTCATGATGGAGCGAGTCCAACGGCTTCTCGACGCGGCCGCCGCGCAGAACAAGGCCGGCTACCGCACGGAGGCGCCTCTACGGCCCAACGACGACCTTCACCGAGACCAAGGCACGACGTCTCGGACGCCGACTGGCGGCGGCCGAGGAAGGAGAGACAAGGAGCCGACTGTCAGCCACAGTCGGACTCGCATTACCATAGAGCGCGACCGAGACGGCCGCCCAAGGGCAGTGGAACGATGGGACGACTGTCCGCCCCCCTCCCCGCAAGGAGAGGTGAGTCTCCCCGCCGCCTGTTGACCATCCGACTCTCGGAGACCGCCTTGGCCGCCGAGAGGGGGTTGGAGAGAACGACGCCCGCCATCGGATCGACCGACTCCACCGATCCTTAGCATTGGAAGAAGAAGACGAGCTGGGTCCGCCTTGTTTTGGGCCCCGCATTCGGGACGAGCCCTTTCCCAGAGGGTTCACACTCCCAAGAGACATGCCCAAGTATACCGGCTCCGTGAAGCGGAAGACTGGCTAGTCGACTACTCCATGGCTGTCAGCATAGCAAACGGCAACAAGCGTGTCGCCGTAAAGTACGTTCCGCTCATGCTCCAGGGCACGGCCCGGACATGGCTGAACAGGCTAAAGCCCCGCAGCATCAACAGCTGGGTCGACTTCACCGAAGCGTTCGTCCGCAACTTCACCAGCACGTACAAACGTCCTCCCAAGCCTCGTCAGCTCTCCTTATGCGTGCAAGGCCCCGACGAGTCTACTCGTGATTACCTCACGCGTTGGGCCGAGCTTCGGAACTCCTGCGAGGGTGTGCACGAGGTGCAGGCCATCGAGTACTTTACAGCCGGGTGCAGGGAAGGCACCCTCCTCAAGCACAAGCTCCTCTACGACGAGCCAGAAACCCTCGACGAGCTGCTGATCATAGCGGACAAGTACGCCACGGCCGACTCCTCCATGAAGGCGGAAATTCAAATCAGCACAACTGGCAAAGTGGCTCCTCAAGCTCCAAGAACTCTGGCGGCAGACACCGGCCGGCGACAACAGCAGGGCGACAACAAGCGCAAGGCCCCGCAGCCGGCTTCCAGCAGCCGGCAGGTCGCGACCGTTGAAGCCCAGCAGCCAGAAGAGCAGCCTCCACCCAAGCGACAGAAAGGCGGCAAGCCAAACTGGTTGCCGACCTTCTCCTATGAGAAGACCTTGGATGGACCTTGCAAGTTCCACAGTGGCGCAAAGCCGTCGAATCACACCACCCGGAAGTGCCACTGGCTCACCAAGACCGCCAAGGGAGACGGCCTCCTGCCTCCCCCGCCTGCTGTGCAGCCGCCTCCGCCTCCGCCCCAGCAGCCGGCAGTCAGGCCAGTCGGCGCAGTACAAGACGAATACCCTGAAGAGCATGGAGCCTATGTAGTGTTCACCAGTGTGGCTGATGATCGACGCAGCAGGCAGCTGCAGCGACAAGAGGTGAATGCAGTAGCGTCGGAGACGCCAGAGTTCATGCATTGGTCTGAGAAGCCCATCATCTGGAGCAGGGCTGACCACCCAGAGGTGATGCCGAGTCTGGGCTCCTATGCCTTGGTCCTGGACGCCACCTTTCCTATGGACAGACGAGCCGCACGTTTCTCGCGAGTTCTGATAGACAGGGGCAGCAACATCAATATCCTGTACAAGGACACCATGGAGAAGTTAGGGATCAAGCAAAGACAGCTTCAGAACAGCCGAACTGTTTTCCACGGCATTGTTCCTGGGCTTTCCTGCTTGCCAATCGGCAAGATCCTGATGGACGTCCTCTTTGGGGACAAAGATCACTTCCGTAGAGAGCCCGTTTGGTTTGAGGTGGTGGATCTTGAGAGCCCATACCATGTGCTGCTTGGCCGACCTGCTTTGGCCAAGTTCATGGCAGTCCCCCACTACACCTACCTCAAGATGAAGATGCCCAGTTCCAGGGGAATTCTGACTGTGGCTGGCGACTACCGAAAGTCGTCTGCTTGCATAGCTGAGAGCAATCGGCTGGCCGAGTCCCTGGTAATCGCGGCTGAGAAGTGGCTCCTTGAGCGAGTTGTGGTGATGGCCGGCAAGCAGCCTGAGGTATCGCCCAGCCCAAAAGAGTCGGAGGCTGAGGGTTCGTTCAAGCCGGCCAAAGAGACAAAGAAGATACCCTTGGACCCGGAGCACCCAGAGAAGTAGGCTGTCGTAGGTGCAAACCTCGACAGCAAATAGGAAGGCGAGCTTGTCGATTTCCTCCATGAGAATCGGGACATCTTCGCATGGTCCCCCAAAGACATGCCAGGTGTACCGACGGAATTTGCCGAGCACAAGTTACATGTCCGATCTGATGCAAAGCCGGTCAGACAGCCCCTGCGCCGCTTATCAGAAAAGAAGAGAAGAGTTGTCGGAGAAGAGATAGCCCGACTCTTAGCAGCCGGTTTCATTATGGAAGTGTTCTTTCCAGAATGGCTAGCAAATCCGGTCCTGGTACTAAAGAAGAACAAGCAATGGCGAATGTGTATTGACTACACAAGCCTCAACAAGGCCTGCCCTAAGGATCCATTCGCTTTGCCAAGAATCGATCAGGTGATAGACTCCACAGCCGGATGCGAGCTGTTGAGTTTTTTGGATGCATACTCAGGATATCACCAGATCAAGCTAAACCCGGCTGACAGACTGAAAACCGCCTTCATCACGCCGTTTGGACCTTCTGCTACCTCACCATGACGTTCGGCTTAAGGAACGCCGGCGCCACCTTTCAGCGTTGCATGCAGAAGTGCCTCCTCAAGCAGCTCGATAGGAACGCCCACGTTTACGTTGACGACGTGGTGGTGAAGACGGAGAAGCGTGGAACACTGCTGGAAGACCTCAAGGAGACTTTTGAGAACCTGCGCCGGTTCCAGATCAAGCTCAACCCCGAGAAGTGTGTCTTCGGGGTACCAGCCAGCCAGCTGCTAGGTTTCCTGGTCTCTGAACGCGGCATAGAATGCAACCCAGTAAAAATCAAGGCCATTGAGAGAATGGAGGTACCCAGCCGACTGCTGGATGTGCAGAAGTTCACCGGCTGCTTAGCGTCCATTAGCCGGTTCATCAGTCGGCTGGGCGAGAAAGCTCTCCCCTTATACCAACTCATGAAGAAGACCACTTTTTTCGAGTGGAACCATAAGGCGGACGAAGCTTTTCACCAGTTGAAGAAGATGCTGACTACTCCACCTGTCCTGGTGGCTCCGACTCCCAAGGAACCTATGCTCCTCTACATCGCCGCCAGCAGCCGGGTAGTCAGCACGGTCATTGTAGTGGAACGCAAGGAGGAAGGCAAGGCGCTACCTGTCAAGAGACCAGTATATTACCTGAGCGAGGTACTGTCGACCTCCAAGCAGAACTACCCCCACTACCAGAAGATGTGCTATGGTGTACACTTTGCTGCCGAGAAATTGAAGCCTTACTTTCAAGAGCATCCAATCACGGTGGTCTGCACGGCCCCAATTGCCGAGATCATTGGTAGCCGAGATGCTTCTGGCCCAGTGGCCAAGTGGGCCATAGAGTTGGCTCCCTACACCATCCACTACCAACCCCGCACCGCCATCAAGTCACAAGCACTGGCCGACTTCCTCGTCGACTGGGCCGAGACCCAGTACCTACCTCCAGCGCCTGATTCCACCCATTGGCGGATGCATTTCGACGGCTCCAAGATGCGCACTGGCTTGGGAGCCGGCGTCGTCCTCACCTCCCCCAAAGGCTATAATCTCAAATACGCGCTGCAAATCCACTTTGCCACCTCCAATAACGTCGCCGAGTATGAGGCGCTCATTCATGGGCTCCGGCTTGCCAAAGAACTTGGCATCCGCCGGATCTTGTGTTATGGCGACTCGGACTTAGTGGTCCAGCAATCATCCGGCGACTGGGACGCGAAAGATGCAAACATGGCGAGTTACCGTTTCCTCATGTAGCAACTTAGCGGGTATTTCGAAGGGTGCGAGTTTCTCCATGTGCCAAGAAATGACAACGACCAAGCAGATGCCTTGGCACGAATAGGCTCTACCTGCCAAGCAGTCAAACGGCCAAGTGGAGCGAGCAAACGGCCTCATCCTGTCCGACATCAAGCCTCGACTGATCGAGCCTCTAGAGCGCCCGGCTAGCTGCTGGCTCGACGAGCTGCCAGCCGTCCTATGGAGTCTGCGCACGACTCCAAACAAGTCAACCGGCTTCACGCCCTTCTTCCTCGTCTACGGTGCTGAAGCCGTCATTCCAACAGACATAGAGTTTGACTCCCCACGAGTAACCGTGTACACCGAGGAGGAAGCAGAAGAAGCACGACAAGACGGCGTCGATCTGCTGGAAGAGGGCCGGCTGTTGGCACTCAGCCGGTCCAGCATCTACCAGCAGAGCCTACGCCGATACCACAACAAGAAGGTCAGGCCAAGATCTTTCCAAGAAGGCGACCTTGTGCTCTGGCTGATCCAACGAACAGCCGGCCAGCACAAGCTGTCGGCGCCTTGGGAAGGCCCTTTCATCATCAGCAAAGTACTGGGCAACGATTCCTACTACCTGATCGACGCTCAGAAGCCCCGAGCACGCAAGAGGGACGACTCCGGCAAGGAGTCAGAGCGGCCATGGAATGCAAATCTCCTTCGAAGATTTTACAGTTGATGCAGTATGTACCACGCTACCCTTTGTATTAAAGTACCAAGACTTCGGGCCCCCCGAGACGAGCTCGGGGACTGCCCTCTTCTGTCTGTATGGTAAAACTTATGACTGCGAGTATGTTACTCCTTCTTATGTCGTTTTGCACCGGGCTTGACAAGTCGGCCCGGGGACTTGCCGCCTTACACTATGAAATGCTTCCTACAGTCAGACAAGTAGTGTGTAAATGCCTAAACCGTCTCCTGTCAGAAGCCGCAGCTCACAGAGCGACTGTACGGTGGGCAGTAGTAAGGTAGAATGGGCATTCGCATGAAAATGGCTAAGGACTCAAAGCATAAAACATAGCTCAAGACAGCTTCCAGCCTTTCTCGCAAACCGACTCTTGGATAGTCGGATTGCCGTCTTCTATCTAACTTGCTCAATTTTTTTTGAAAATGGCTAAGTACTTTCTTTCCCAAAGTAGCCTAGCACTTGATCCAGCGACAGTCCGCAGAGCGGCTGTCCGATTGGCAAGGCAGGCAACTAAGAGAAAGCGGCAAAGGAAAAAAGCCAAAAGAGCAATGAGCAAGAAAAGGTAGATATATATATTTACATAACATAGGCCCTTGGCCGAATTGTCGAGTAGAGGTTCAAAATACACCGCGCGGGTGGAATTGTGTGAATTAACAAAGTTCTTCAAAGACTACTGAAGCAGACAAAACAAAGATACAGCGGCAGCTTAGGAAGCAGCAGACGGACTCGGAGGGTCGGAGGAGGCGCCAGCGCCAGGCGTCGGGGCGGCCGACTGGCTAGTCTCGGCTTGATCGCCTCTGGCAGCAGTCGGGTCGGTTGCACGCGGCTCGTTGCTGGAGGCACGATCGAGCTGAGGCTGGCCGTCTGCTCCCTCTTCTGGTGCCTCCGCCTCGCCTCCGTCCTCCGCCTCGCCCTCTTCCTCGACGCTGGAGCCAATCACCTCCGTCGAGTCCTCGCTGTAGTCTGGGTTCATCCCAAACCACTCCGGCGGTACCTCCTCGCCGTCTTCAGACCGCTCGGGGACGAAGATGCTGGTGTCGGTGTACTCGGCGATCGCCGTAGCACGCTTGACGCGGGCGTCTTCCGTGGCCGCCAGCTCCGGCTGGGCCTCCGACCGAAGCGTGGCCAGCCGGTCTAGGTCCAGCCCCGGATACCATGCCTTGACGAACTCCAAGGCCCGGCGCGCTCCAGCTCGGGCTGAAGAGCCCTTCCAGGCCTCAAGACGACCGGCCGCGACCTCCAGCCAGTCGGCCATCAGGCTGGGGCTACGCGGAGCCTGCATATAAGGCCACAGGGCGGCAATCGCCTGGGCACCGACACGCTGAAGCCGGCGCTGCATCCGGTGAGCCGGCCGGAGGCGAGCCTCGATGCTCAGGATGTGCTCGTCAAGAGTTCGGGGGGCATCGGCGGCAATCTCTGCGCCCTCCGCCCTCCGACCTTCACGGTCAGCCTCGATGGCTTGGATGGCGGCCTGCGACTGCCCAGGGAAGAAGTCTGCAAAGACGCGAAGAAATGAAGAAGCTAGTCAAAAACCAGGAGTCGGCATGACTTAAATCGGCAGCTCGAAGAAAGAAAATAAAGAGGCGCACCATCAACAATGTCTTCAATCTCATGGAAGCCGGAGGACAGCAGCGCCTCCTTGTCAGACCAGGAGGAGCGCTCGCTCGCGAACTCGGCCAAGAGGGCGGTTTCCGTCTCCTCCGCCTCCCTCGGCGACTTCACAAGCAGCTCCTTCTGCTCTGCCAATTGTGTGGCCAGCATATCGCGCTCCGTGGCGAGCTTGCTGCACTCCTCCTCTTTGGCGCGCAAAGTGGAGTTGGCGTCGCTCAGCTGCTGTTGAAGAGCAGTGTTGGCCCCTGAGAAGAAGAAAGAAAGAAGGCATCAAGCCACCAGTAAAGAAGGTCGCCGGGGAGATCCGGCCCGACTGCTCAGCAGTCGGCCCGAATCTCGGGGACTACAGCCCGCGGGTGCGCCAGCGTGCCCCCGCGAAGAAGGAAAAGGACTTACTCCGGCTCTTCGACAGATCGGCGGTCCGCTTGCCCAGCTCTTCAACGTTACGGTTGAAGGAAGTGACTCGGAGGTTGTGGTAATCCTGCGATGAACGTTTAGACAAAAAGTTAGTACCCAAAGTTCATCAATTGGAGTTCCGGGCTGCCTGCTCAGCAGCTAGCCCGAAACTCGGGGACTACACCCAGTGGGTGCGCTGGCGCGCCCCCACAGAGAGGAACAAGAAAAACAAAGGCCAAAAGGAAAAACATACCCGGACGGCTGCCCGCGACGCCAGGTATGCCTTGGTGCAATTCTGGAGAGCGTCGCCCTCGGCACGACGCTTCGCCTGGACGTCTAGGAGCGCCTGGTTCAGCGGCCCTGTGCCGCCTCCTCGCACCCACCCAATGGGCGCGGCGCTTGTTGCCTCGGCGTCTGGGATCGCTGAGCTGGCAGCACCGGTTTCCAGGGGACGGGGCGCCGAAGTCGCCTTCTCCAGACGGCGGCGCGTTGGTGAGCCGACTTGGAGGAGTAGCCTCGCCACGGCCTCGTCTTCGGTCGGCGGCACCGGAGGGCCCGCCGGCTGCTCGCCCTGCACATCTTCAGACGGCGGCGGAACGTTCGCCTCCGGCATACAGGGGTCGCCGCCCTCCCCCACCAAGACGGGGTTCTCCCCGCCGGCTTCCCCAGTCTGCCCCGTGAACTCTGGAGGCAGCGGCGCAGAGTTCAACAGGGTGACGAGCACTGCCGACTGGCGGCGTGCGGCTTCCTCAGCCTGCTGCTTCGCCGCGGCGGCGGCTTCGGCCTCCGCTAGTTTTTTCTAGTAGAGGCCTCCGCCCTGTCGGCCTCCGCCTTCTCCAGGCGGAGGGCCTCTTCTTCGTTGCACTTCTCCTGCGCATTCCGCTCCGTCGTCTCTCGGAGGTCAGCAGCGGGATCAATCTGCCGAGTGGTGGCGGACGTCTCCGCTGACCCCATGACGGAGGCGGTGGTGACCCTCTCAAGAGAGAGGGGAGCCCTGAAGCAAGAGGGGCAAGCAGAGACTCAGACAAATCACGAAGAAAGAATAAAACTTTGAAGACAGAATACTTACACGGAGACCAACGGGGGCTTCTTCACTTCCTTACGGAAGCGGACGGCCTTCGCGGCCGCCTCGTCCTGCCGGGTCACTGCGGCCGAACCCTTGGGCTTCTTCGGCCGACTGCCAAACAAGGTCGGCACGGCCCTGCGATTTTTCCCGCCGCCTGGAGCGCCCGGCGTGGCAGAAGAACCCGCGCCAGGCTAGCTAGCTCCTGGCCGATGGCGAGGGGCAACTTCTCCCTCGGCGTCGTCGTCAGGCCAGTCGGCGAAAGGGGCCGAAGGCCTGAAGTCGCCCGCTGTTCCTCCTCCTCCCTCAGCGTCGTCTTCCAGAGCCGCCGCCCCCAGATCGGGGTCGTCGACGTCGCTCTCCGCCCGGTCGGCGAGGAACTCGCGGGCCGGCCCCGAGGTGCCGGCTGGTGGGTGGAGGAGGGGATTCTAACCAAAGCCGACTAGTCAAAACAAAACTCGGCAAGAAGAAGACAATCCAAAGAAAGAAAAGAAAGGCGACTCACCATGGGCGGGGGGTTGGCGCGGGAGTACGGCTCCTTGCCGAATTGCCAGTCCTCCAGGAGCCTGCTGTCCGAGAGGTAGTTCACCATGAAGGCCACCTCTTCGTGAGGCATGTCCTTGGTGCACATCCGACTCGGATCGCGGTGCCCGCTCATCTGGCATATCATATGAGGGCGGCCTTGGAGTGGGAGAACTCGGCGCGAAACGAAGGCGGCCAGCAGGTCCGGACCAGTCAGACCCTCCGACTGCATCAGCACTCGGAGTCGTGTGACGGCGCCGGCTCCCGCAGGCGTCAGCGACTTGGCCCGGTACGACCAGTTGGGCAGTCGCCCAGCCGGCGGGCCGGCTTTGAAAGCCGGCAAGTTGACCCAGTCTCCCCTCGCGGAGGCGTTCTTGACGTAGAAGTAGGATCTCTGCCACATCTTCACCGACTTGGGGTCTTCATGAACTTCGGAGCCGTCCCAGGTGCCGGAGCGCACTGGGGGAGGCGCGGCGGTGGAGGAAGAACTCATCACGAGCTGTCGCCGCAGCGTTCGCTGGAGCTTGGGCGTGCGGCGGAGCGAAGAAGAGAAGAGGAAGGTGGATAGCGAGGAGCAGCAAGGAAGAAGAGAACGAGGAGTAGTGGGAAGGAGGGGTGCGCGAGCCCCCCCTCTTCCGCCTACTTATAGCCTCGTGGGCTGCGAAGCTGAGGGGGCGGACGTGGGGATTTACTGCGCCCACAACCCCACGACCCCCACGACCCATGATAAAGTTACTGCACGCAGTAACTCCACGGGAATCCCAACCATCCACCGGGGCCGCAGCGGATCCGCTCGGGCGCCGAGGCGCGGTAGTGGCGGGCCCCGCCTATGGGCCTGTCCTATCGCGCACGTAGGTTGGCAGGACGGCCTTGCCACATGCCCTCGCGTGACAGGCCAAGAACGGGCGGCAGCCTGGAGGCTTAGCTAGCACGCCCCTTAAATCCCGCCGCGATATTCGAAATGCTGAGCAAGTCGGAATTAAGTGAGTCCGAGTTGAGCAAAAACGACTCCTTCTAGTTGGCCCGGCAGAAGTCAATCAAAGACCATGTGTTGAGCACCCGGAAAGAGAAACTGCTGAGGCTTCTCGGCCGATCGTCCGCGGCGCCTCACTAGCTTCGGGGACTACTGTCGGAGTAATGGGCCACGGGTAGGCCAACACGAGTCCATAACCTTTCAAGACATCGGGGCAGGCAGTGCCCCTCAAGACCCCAGGACAAAGAGCCGCCTCCTGAGGAATCGACGGCAAGGCGGCTGACTGCCCGCTCACGGCCGAGTCCCAGGGACGACTTCCAGAGAAGCCGGCTTTGGGGAGTCGGCCTGCGACTCCAGCAAACCCCATGAAATCATCAAAGGGGATGAGGCAGGGGCGTGGCTACAGCAAAGCCCACCCCCGCCCCCCACCAAGGGCACGCATGGCCACCGCACGCCGTACCCCGGAAGATCTCCGTGCGGCGTGGCACTGTTGCCATGCCGGCCCTGACATCAGCACCGCAGGGCCAAATCTTGCACCCACGACGGCTTGTCTGTACGGCCTGGAGGCAGCAGGGCCCACCAGTCAGTGAGACCTCAGGAGACGGCGGGAGAACCACCAGTCGGACCCGTCGGGAGTCGGCCCGGGGGAGTCAGCCGAGCCCTTCCTCGGGGCCCACGCGCCATTAATCAAGATGAGATGGGGAGTGGAAATAGTGATCGCCCGCCAGGCGGCGGGGCTGTTGCCACGATCTCATGATCAAGCCTGCGTCATCAGAAGTACGACTACAGTAATCAACAGCCAGCAAGACCCGCCCGCGGCGGACCCAACCAGTCGGCGAGGCCCGCCAATCGGCGGGCCCCAGCAGTCAGCAGAGAAGACGGAGGCCAGAGGCACTAACGGCTGGGCCCGCGCCCAGCCGGATTACCATTGTACCCCTGGGGGTAGGCCTATATAAACCCCCCAGGGAACCCATGCAAAGGGTTGGAACCCATTAGCTCTAGACCAAATCATATAGAAAGGAGAGAGCTAGTCTTGCCCTCTCCCACCACCAGAAAACAGCTCAAGGAGCAACCGTGTAAGCACTTGGCCATAGTGATCATGCGGAGACCCCGCAGAGCAGCAGTAGGGGTATTATCTCCCCAGAGAGCCCCGAAGCTGGGTAAGATTCGCCGGCGTGCATGTCTACGCCTCATCCCGTTTCCAGGCACCGGCGATGTTCTACTCGCCCTCACCATGATAAGCCATCCATTGGCATATGTCGCACCAAACCCCTGACACTCCATCCCGGTAGAGGTGGGCCTGGGTTCCCGACGGCCCCCGACTGTTGCTTTGTGGCAGAGCGACAGGGCAGGTTGAGACCACCTAGGAGAGAGGTGGGCCTGGCCCTGGTCGGCGTTCGCGGATACTTAACACGCTTAACGAGATCTTGGTATTTGATCTGAGTCTGGCTACTGGCCTATACGCACTAATCATCTACGCGGGGACAGTTATGGGCACTCGACATCGTGGTATCAGCCGAAGCCTTGGTGATGTCAGCGACTGAGCGGTGCGTGCCGGGTTGGACCGCGTAACGCAACTTCCTTTGTAATGGAGGTTGCTAGGTCTTCTCACCGGCCACGTACGCAACGTGCAGGTGTGCAATGGGCGATGGGCCCAGACCCCTGCGCCATAGGATTTAGGCCGGCGTGCTAACCTCTCTGTTGTGCCTAGGTAGGGCTGCGATGTGTTGATCTTTCGAGGCCGGGCATGACCCAGAAAACTGTGTCCGGACAAAGGGGATCGAGCGTGTTGGGTTATGTGGTGCACCCCTGCAGGGAAGTTAATCTATTCGAATAGCCGTGATCTTCGGTAACAGGACGCCTTGGAGTTGTACCTTGACCTTATGACAACTAGGACCAGATACTTAATAAAACACACCCTTCCAAGTGCCAGATACAACCGGTGATCGCTCTCTCACAGGGCGACGAGGGGAGGATCATCGGTTAGGATTATGCTACACGATGCTACTTGGTGAACTTGCCATCTACTCTCTTCTCCTGCTGCAAGATGGAGGTTACGAGAAGCGTAGACTTCGATAGGACTAGCTATCTCCCTCTTATTCCGACATTATGCAGTTCAGTCCACATATGATAGCCTTTTCCATTTGATACCAATGCATACATATGTAGTGTAGCTCCTTGCTTGCGAGTACTTTGGATGAGTACTCATGGTTGCTTTGCTCTCCCTTTTCCCCCTTTCTATACTCGATTGTTGCGACCAGACGTTGGAGCCCAGGAGCCAGACGCCACCATCGACGACGACTACTACTACTCGGGAGGTGCCTACTACTATGTGTAGGCCGCTGACGACGACCAGGAGTAGATTAGGAGGATCCCAGGCAGGAGGCATGCGCCTCTTTCGATCTGTATCCCAGTTTGTGCTAGACTTCTTAAGGCAAACTTGTTTAACTTATGTCTGTACTCAGATATTGTTGCTTCCGCTAACTCGTCTATGATCGAGCTCTTGTATTCGAGCCTTCGAGGCCCCTGGCTCGTAATATGATACTTGTATGACTTATTTTATTTGTAGAGTTGTGTTGTGATATCTTGATCATACACGTTTGCGTGTATGATTAGTGTACGATTGAATCGGGGGCGTCACAAGTTGGTATCAGAGCCGACTGCCTGTAGGAATCCCCCTTCCAACTCCTTGGCGAAGTCGAGTCTAGACATTGCAAAAACTTTTTACTAACATGGTTGTGTGTCTTTCGGGCACACGTCGCCATTTGGGTGGTAGTAGGATCTTTTATTCCTCGACCTATACTCTGGGACTCTGACATCTCTTCTATTCGGGTTAAACGATTTTACTAACTCTAACTCTAGGTTCTCGATAATATTTTCTCCTTGAGAGCACCTTTAGTCCAGATGATCGCCAACTACGACAGAAGATTTGGAAGATACTCTCTAGTGTTCACTCGAGACCTTGTTCCCGTTGCTTTTGCAATTCCCTACAACCGTTATCCCTATGGAGAATTACATGCTCCTGTCGTCTTACTTTCATTCCCAGCTGCTCTTGTTATTACAAGATGCATCGAATTATTCTCCAAACTTTTTAATAATCCTTGAGCTTACTGCCTTGCAGTTCTTTGCCACAAGAATAACCCTGGATAATTCCTTGCACTTATCGAGTATCCGTTCATTCCAAGTTGATTTATGTATTTCACAATAGTCTTTGAAATACCATTCGATCTTCCAAAAATCCCGAGCAGCCTATTGCTCTTGAAATTCTTGCTTGCTTGCCTTATGGTTAATCCCATAAGTCTCCTAATCTTATTGGCATCCCTTGTCTTTATCATTTTAAGTCCGTTGATTCAATATGTTGAGGATGCTTGCATCCCTCAATCGAATCCTAGAATTCATCCTTCTGGCTCAGTGTCAGTTTGAACATGAGCTGGTTCTCAACCAATTAAATTGCCGTCGGTTGTACCCCTAAGTCTATTCAACTACTCCATCCTTAATCAGAGCATTTGCTTCTGATCCCT
Organism: Triticum urartu; assembly: GCF_003073215.2. Classification (NCBI taxonomy): domain Eukaryota; kingdom Viridiplantae; phylum Streptophyta; class Magnoliopsida; order Poales; family Poaceae; genus Triticum; species Triticum urartu. Next base: position 340,074,239 of record NC_053025.1, on the reverse strand, counting down.
TGAATTGGAAATCATAATTCCTCTGCAATTGAGCTTTGAGTTAGACACTTGTTGCTATAATCTGACCTCCTTGCATTCTTTCTTCCTCTGGTTGAGTACCGATGCTCACATCAGATCCCTTGTGGGCCACCAGACCCTTTTTCGGATTTTATCCGACAACGTCCTTCATATTCAATAAGCTTGTGAGCCTTTCCTCGGATACATAATGCCTTTGGTAAATTGTATCATTTGCTTTCTCAAGCATACTCTACTATCGAGTTGCATTCTTTATTCTTGAAAGGTGTGGTATATACTCCTTAGATGCTCCGATGGGTTGACCCTATGCCTTCCTTAATCTGTGTGAACCCGAAAGATTTCACGGGTCATACTATCTGGTATTGCACCAGGTAAAAACTTTTAACAACTAATGACATTTTCGAAATACGAGAGGTGAATGAAAGATTATGCGTTGAACAAGTGGGAGTCGACCTTGAACCCTGTGTTCATGCCCATGGACTCGATGTGAAACTTATCATCGAAGCTTCTTGTAAATGATAATCATCCCCTTGTTATAAGTTGTCCTATATCTATGATTGGTCCTTTGCAATCATGGTTCCGACCATATTTTCTCATTAATACCATTTATCGGACAAGTTGAAGTACTTGTCTTGTGCAGATCAATGCACCTGTCCAAACTTTACTTTGATCTACCATTGAGTATTACACTATGATATCTTGATAATGTCATGGAACTGCATAACTCCTTATGGGTTCTTCATCAACTGTTATTTCTCACCGATTCCAATTTTCCCCCGTGTTTTGAGTTGTTTGTCACTCGAGAACACCAATAAGTGAATATATTCCGCACTCCCATTCTATAACTCTTAAGTAATTTTTCGTTGCTTATGAGTTTAATAATCCTTCAAGCCATTCCTAGTCTGATCAACTATATCATTATCCTACTAAATTTTTAACTGTGCTACCGGTCCTTCTTCCAGAGCATAACTTTCGACCGTGAGCTAAACTTACGTCGACTTTCCTCGTCATATCATTTCGCCTTGAACAACAAGCTTGATTCCAAGTTTGTGTCGCATCCGTGGTTTCAATAACTTTTCGCTCCATCCTTCCTTTTGCTTGATGCCATAGATGAGCGATTATATCTTCATGAAACCTCTCGACAAATGTGTCATGATCATCATCAACATTCCGAGCTTCTCAAGGATATCAATTGAATTCATGATGAGAAATACCATCATTACCCTCGATGATTTGTGTTAACATTGACCACTTGATTGCCTTTCGTTTAACACCAACTTGTTTGTGTTTTGTGTTATTCCTTGAGTTCCTTGCTATCCAGCCTGAGTTCTTCTTTACCTTGGAGTATTACCATCTTTTATGTCAGGAATGTCTTGAGATTGCTCCACCTCTTAAGAATTCTTGGTATAGTGATGCTTCTCCCCATCATTCTTTCTTGGTCCTCGTGTTGGTTCTAACCGGGGTACCAACAAGTGAACGGTGTTGTTTGGATTATGCTCTTCTAGCAACCCTATTGCTTTGAAATTAATGATCGATAGTTCATTCTTAGCCTATTGGTTATTGAATCACCAGTCTAAACATTGATCGTGCAACCCAGCCCATATTTCAGGTGCACCTTTCAACCAATGTTTAATTGTGTATGTTTTCCTCGAGCATACCTCCTTATGTCATCTAATCTGACAAATGTTATCTCATTATTCACATAGTTGTGGAAATCCATCCTTTTGGAAATCTTGAGGAATTGTCGCTGAGTCCATCAACCACCTCCTCATTTAAATGATGAACTCTTGTTTTGGAAACTCGCTTCCATAGTTCATTTCCCGAGAATCTTACAATGACATCTCATCAATTTGTGTTGCACCTTTTCTTCTCAGGCATCCTGAGTCTGAGGTATCCTGACATCAATCAGATCTGAATCTTGGTCAGATATGATGGTTGGAACATATGTCCAAAAGTTATAAACATTGGTCTTTATATGACCTGGTAAGGTGATGTTATGCCTAGCACACCTGGACGGAGGACCTATTGTCATAGTTCCCTTTTTAGCAAAGTTATTCATTCTACCATGAGGAAATTATAAGACTTATTCTATAAGTTGTTCCTGATGGATCCTTTGGGAATCCAAAGCCTGATCTTTACCCAGTGACCATGTCAATGCTATCTCGAAGCTTGTCTGTGGTACTTAGATTTTCAACAAGAACATTTGAAGCCCAATGCTAAATGTTTCCTGCTCAATTAACCAAACACCACTGTATGGGTAATGTCATCAAATTTCTCTCCCTTTTCCTAAAGGGTTTTCTACGAGATATCCTGTCATGGATATCATACTCTACTTGTCCTTGGGAAGGATATACCCTTGAAATATGTGTTTAAACACATTTTCCTTTCCATTGTTCTGTTTAATCTGATAACCATATTTTCCTTTCCATTGGTTGGTTTAACGTTTCTTGTGATCTATATGATCTAAGCAGTAATATTCTCCTCCTTATGTAAACACCTCGGTGTACAATCCTGTCAGCAAGACCCTGTTACTATTGTTAATGACATTTCGGTAACCACCGTGGACGAGAACCTTGCCTATTGGTCCGCCTCATTTCAACGAGTAGGGAAATTGTTCTCTTCGTCCCTCGCCCTTGGTACCGACGTTGTTGCCGACATAACCGACAAGCTATCCGTTGACATGTCTTGCCTACATGGTCATACAAGATGTCACCGTCCTTCCTACCATTAACTCACATGGTGGGCCCATAACCCACAGTTCCACAGGATCGAAACCTGACTCTCATGTACATCCCTGTTCAAAGTTATCCCATGCGCTTCGTTTCATATGTAATTCGTGAGCCACCTTCCTAGTGATCTATTCTAGTACCAGACGCAATACTTTCCCATTGCTCTGAACCCCCTGTCACATTTCGTTTCAGGCAACGAACGATTGCCTACCCGATTGAAGCTTCTTATTGCACATTCTTACTTTGCTCTCGATAACTTTCTTAAATTTCAACTCGAGAGATGCCTCTATGCCACGTTCACCGAGATAGCCCCCATGTACCTATCTTGTGTTGAGCTCCATCCTTCTCGAGTCTTCCCCCCTTATTTCACCCCTAAAATCTCGAGACGAGATTTCTTATAGTGGAGGAGAATTGTGACGCCCGGATAATTAAGCTACAGTAATCCCCTGCTAATGATGCCATGTCATCACATTTAATTTTTGCTAATCATCGCTTTGTTCCAAACCGACCTCAAATTCAAACTTAAATTTCAATTCAAATTATTATTTTCTTCTAGCAGCGAAACAAAAATGTTTACAATATGTATTAAAATCCCCAAGTATTGGTAATAATTTTGTCGACTCCTTTTGGATGTCCAAAGTGTCCCTGGATATTAATTTTGTGGACCAGCAGCCATTGAACCGACCGTTAAATCTCTAGAAATGTGTAAACGTTTCCAAATGCCCTAAGACTTTTTGTAGAGCACCACAATATTACAATGAAATTGTGTCCCAAGTTTCAAACCTGGCAAGATTCATTTAGTACAGGAACTAGATGCAAAGTTGAGGCAAAATGCAAAACAGAATAGGAAAAGAAAGAAACAAAAAAAGGAAGAAGAAAGGGGCCTATTCTACTTGTAACTTTGGCCCAACTAGCCAAATGACCAGCCCAGCCGACATCTCCTTCTACCTCCTGTTCATCCTCGCGTCGTGGACACAGGGCGCGTGTCCGTGACCAGGATCGCCACGCGTCGTCCATCCGTGGCTTCCCGGCGTCTACTAGACCACCTCGCTCATCCGCGCAAACCCTAGCCCACCGTTTTCCCTTCTCCATCGCTCGTTCTCTCCCTCTGCATCTCACCGACGCAGTCGTCGCCGTGCACCGCTCGATCCCGCGGCCACTGGCACCCCCGAGCACCGAGACCTTGACTACGAGGTGCGCCGCCCACTGCTTCTTCCTCTTGGACTATCAGCTGAAGCCGGGAAGGTCTCCTTCGCCAGATCGCCTCGCTCCACCACCGTCGGCATCGCCACTGCCGCTGCCTCGACCCTCAACTCAGGCGCCCCCGACCTCTCCAAGCATGCCCCGACCTCACTGTGAGGCCTCCCCCGACTGATTCCCCTCTTTTACCCCTCATATCCATCGCCGTAAAGACATCGCACATCACACGGCCGGACTCACTGGAGCTCGTGCTCATAGCCGTTGACCACGCCCTGGCTGTCTTGCGCCTGTGCCGCCCGCGCCGGCAGCCTCCTCCCTGTGCGCGCGCCGTGAGCCGCCCGCCCGCGCTAGGCCGTCCCTCCCATTGCTGCCGCTCCTGTGTCGCTGCATCTTCTCAAGCCTCCCTCTACTGCCACTGCTCCGTCATGGTTGACCGCCTACGTGTCGCGAGCGTCGCGGCCTGCATCGTCCCAAGCCCCCTCCTCTACCTCGCCTCGCTGTGCTCGCCTGCTCGCCCACACGCGCTCGCGCTCACCGGCGCCCTGCCCACATCCGCCCGCTTGCTCTGCTGCTGCACTCGCCCCAGCGCGCCCCCTGCTCCTCCTCCCCTCCCACGCGTGGCGCTGCTGCTGCATGCATCCTACTACTGCCGCTGCTTACTGTATCTATAATACATAAATAGTTCATCCCTACTATAGTATTTCTCTTAACATGCAGCCTATCCACATCAGCAACATTGCCACATCAACATTTTGTTACAGGCTTACATGTGGGACCCACCACATGACAGAGCATCCACATTAGCTTTCAGTTACTGATGCACGATAGGATGCCCACGGACGTCTCTTTCATGATTCAGCCCAACCCATCCACCCTTTCCTCCCTGTACACTCCAGTGCGCCGGTGCGCTGCACCTCTCTGATTTTGCCACAGTCCGGTGCGCCCACCCTGCCCAGGAGTGTCCGTGGCCTCCAGCCTCTTCACCTTCCATGTCCGGTTGATTTTCCTTTCATGTTCGTTTTCTGCCCTCTAGCCTTTCCCCTTCCATGTCTTTTTCAATCCCCAATCAATTATCTGGCTCCTTTGCTCCTTATTCTTTCTGTTACCAATCTCTCTTCATCTACTGCATTGGCTACATACATCTCTCAACTGATTGGCTTGCTTCCATGGATGGAACTACAAGGTGTCAGAACTCACAACCAACGGGGATTTAGTTGACGGCAAGGGTGGTGTTGGGCTAGTGCCAAAGGTTGCAGACTCACTGGGCATTGCTGCCGCCGTTAACTGCACTGCCTCGACGGGTTACATCATCGTCCGCATCATCGACGTCACCGACGCATCGGCACCCTCGATGACGCCACTATATTGCACAACATTTTAGGCGTTGACACGGAGCAGGTACTGTGCAAGCGCCGGTGTAGATCAATGGACGCCCACTACCAGCGTAACCGTAGCACGCATCGTCCAAGGCACCGGGCAGCATTCAGGCTCTGCTGCAGATCATAGCTGAAGCAACAGGAAAGGCAACCAAAAGGTGATCTCTTTTACATTTGGCTGTCTACTTTCTTCAGCTATTATTTGCGCCTCCTCTCCCCCAATTAACTATGCAAAGAACGCTTTTTTGACTTAATTTCAAATCTTGGAATCTTCCTGTTCCTGATGCTGCTAAGTATATCACTGGAAAATCTATTTTTTGTCCTTGAAAATTTCTGTTGGCTCTGATCGACGTTCATGCCCATCAAAAAATTTGTTGTCTAATTCTCCGATCAGGCTCTATTATTTCATTCTTTTTTTGTTTTTTGTTTGCAGATCCTAGCATCTCCATGGAGCCAGAAGGCGAAGAACTGGACGAAGGTGAACATCACTGAACTGCACTTTTTTCTGTTCTCTCCCACGTCTTCTTCCTCTCTTACTACACCTGGAGGCAGCCACACCTCATGGAATCGGGTGGTTAAGAAAGAATTATACATAAAGAATCACGAATCAATGGATGCTCATTTTCTGGTATGTTCCCATATATATACTACTATCCGATTTGTTTTTGTAGGATCACCAAAGGTTTGTAATTTTCTTTAAACATTGGATAAAATCTTCACCTCTATCATGTATTTGTTCTTTCCTTCTGTCTGGCAACATAAGAATAATTAGTAATCAACAATAAAATGTTGTTACATATGCTAACACGATTCTTTTTAACAGTTTATTTAATAAACTTTTGGTGTTTGTTTCAACCTAGCACCTTTCTTAGTAAGCTAAAGCATCCTTCTATATGCACTTAAGGGAGATAGTGATTAAGAGGAATGATGAGAACAATATCCCTTCAAGATTTTAGTGTTTGTGCTTTTATCTAGCCACACAAGTACTGAACTTTGTTTATTCGAATAGTTGTATGATTTTGGCAAAACCAGTCCTACTTTTCCATATATTTTCCGTAACCATTTGAACTGTTGTTTGGGAGGTGTGAAATCCATCATAGTTTATGTTGTTTGTGGACCCATTGTTTCGGTATTATCCATAGTATGTTTCTTAAACAATTTTTTTCATGGCAACTGGTTGTTTTATTTAACAAGTGTAACAGATTATGATGTCTATGGGAGCTTCCTTTTTGTACTGTCACCTGATATCAGTGTCCTACTACTTACCATGATTATAAGGCAGATCAATATATGTACTAAATGCTTCATGTTTTCATCGAACATAGGTTTCTCAAGAATGTTTGGTCATCCTGAATGTTTAATTTACATAAGTGGTTGGTTCTTTTTGTTTTCAGCATATATTCCCGCAGCAACGCGCGGGGTGTCATCTAGTTTTGTAGTTACTAGCTAGCTTTTCTAGTTTTACAATGACTAACACTCTAGACAGTCCCTAAACGGTGGCTAACCAATTACGAACTTGGGCAAAATTAATATGAATAGAAAGTATACATGACAAACTTCATTTTATTCCACTGGACCAAATCCTTTCGATGCCTGGATTAAATCCTATCAAAATCGCAAAATGCTTTGTTTTGTTAAAAGGGAATAGAAGTAACTCCAATCTACATGCACTGTGTGTGTATTCTGTAGGTGTGTGTGTTGTGTGTGCACGTGTGTGTGGCCGGTGTGCCCATGTGTGTAGGGCTGCCCCAAAGCAGCGTGTGTGTGTGTGCGCTATGTAGGAGTGTGTGTGTGTGTGATATTTGTGCAGCGTGTGAGTGTGTGTGGACGATGTGCCATGTGTGTGGGGCTGCCCCAAAATTAGTTTAGGTCTAATTTAATTAGATGGATTAGTTTTAGGATTATTTTTGCCCCTTAGCTAGTTTTATTAGTGCCAAGTTACTTTACTAGTAGATGACATGTGGGTCCTCATTTAGATAAGTTAGGTTTATTTATTTGTTTAGGAAAATAGTCTATGACATGTGGGCCACACATGCCCTTTTGACTAGTCAAATTGACTTGGTCAATGGATTAAACTAAATATAATAAATCTAGAAATTTCAGAAAATACTTAAAACTTTGGAAAATCACAGAAAATTAACCATAACTCCGATGAAAAAACTTTGTACATGAAAGTTGCTCAGAACGACGAGACGAATCCGGATACGCAGCCCATTTGTCCTCCACGCATCCCTAGCATAGCAAACTCGCAACTTTCCCCCTTCGGTTCATCTGTCCGAAAATGCGAAACACTGGGAATACTTTCCCGGATGTTTCCCCCCTTCGCTGGTAACACTTACTACCGCGTTAGGGCATTCCTAGCATCGTGTATTGCCTCGTTATGCTTTGTGATGCTTTGATTGCTCTGTTATTTATCGTGTTCCCCCTCTGTTACTTCTTTCCGGTAGACCCTGAGACCGATGCTGGTACCCCCAGTTCGACTACGGTGTTGACGACACGTCCTTCTTGCCAGAGCAACCAAGCAAGCCCTCCCTTTGATCACCAGATATCGCCTACTCTTCTCTCTACTTCTTGCATTAGAGTAGTGTAGCATGTTACTGCTTTCCGCTAATCCTATTCTGATGCATAGCCTGTCATTGTTGCTACAACTGTTGATACCTTACTTGCAATCCTACATGCCTAGTATAGGATGCTAGTGTTCCATCAGTGGCCCTACACTCTTGTCCATCTGCCATGCTATACTACTGGGCCGTGATCACTCGGGAGGTGATCACGGGCATATGATATATACTTATACTGTTACATTACTTATGATACTGTTCGGAGATGGGGGGCTGAAGGGGCAGGTGGCTCCATCCCGGTAGAGGTGGGCCTGGGTTCCCGATGGCCCCCGACTGTTGCTTTGTGGCAGATAGACAGGGCAGGTTGAGACCACCTAGGAGAGAGGTGGGCCTGGCCCTGGTCGGCGTTCGCGGATACTTAACATGCTTAACGAGATCTTGGTATTTGATCTGAGTCTGGCTACTGGCCTATACGCACTAACCATCTACGCGGGGACAGTTATCGGCACTCGACGTCGTGGTATCAGCTGAAGCCTTGGTGACGTCAGCGACTAAGCGGTGCGCGCCGGGTTGGACCACGTAACGCAACTTCCTTTGTAATGGAGGTTGCTAGGTCTGCTCACCGGCCGCGTACGCAACGTGCAGGTGTGCAATGGGCGATGGGCCCAGACCCCTGCGCCATAGGATTTAGGCCGGCGTGCTGACCTCTCTGTTGTGCCTAGGTAGGGCTGCGACGTGTTGATCTTCCGAGGCCGGGCATGACCCAGAAAAGTGTGTCCGGACAAAGGGGGTCGAGCATGTTGGGTTATGTGGTGCACCCCTGCAGGGAAGTTAATCTATTCGAATAGCCGTGATCTTCGGTAACAGGACGACTTGGAGTTGTACCTTGACCTTATGACAACTAGAACCGGATACTTAATAAAACACACCCTTCCAAGTGCCAGATACAACCGGTGATCTCTCTCTCACAGGGCGATGAGGGGAGGATCATCGGTTAGGATTATGCTACATGATGCTACTTGGTGAACTTGTCATCTACTCTCTTCTCCTGCTGCAAGATGGAGGTTACCAGAAGCGTCGACTTCGATAGGACTAGCTATCTCCCTCTTATTCCGGCATTCTGCAGTTCAGTCCACATATGATAGCCTTTTCCATTTGATACCAATGCATACACATGTAGTGTAGCTCCTTGCTTGCGAATACTTTGGATGAGTACTCACTGTTGCTTTGCTCCCCATTTTCCCCCTTTCTATACTCGATTGTTGCAACCAGACGTTGGAGCCCAGGAGCCAGACGCCATCATCGACGACGACTACTACTACTCGGGAGGTGCCTACTACTACGTGCAGGCCACTGACGACTACCAGGAGTAGATTAGGAGGATCTCAGGCAGGAGGCATGCGCCTCTTTCGATCTGTATCCCAGTTTGTGCTAGCCTTCTTAAGGCAAACTTGTTTAACTTATGTCTGTACTCAGATATTGTTGCTTCCGCTGACTCGTCTATGATCGAGCTCTTGTATTCGAGCCTTCGAGGCCCCTGGCTTGTAATATGATACTTGTATGACGTATTTTATTTGTAGAGTTGTGTTGTGATATCTTCCCGTGAGTCCCTGATCTTGATCGTACACGTTTGCGTGTATGATTAGTGTACGATTGAATTGGGGGCGTCACCATATACTAGTGGGAATTTTACATTATAGAACTTGGCTTGTATATTCCAATGATGGGCTTCCTCAAAAATTGCCCTAGGTCTTCGTGAGCAAGCAAGTTGGATGCACACCCACTAGTTTCTTTTGTTGAGCTTTCATACATTTATAGCTCTAGTGCATCCGTTGCATGGCAATCCCTACTCACTCACATTGATATCTATTGATGGGCATGTCCATAACCCGTTGATATGCCTAGTTGATGTGTAACACCCCGGATGTAACTTTCCCAATTTGTACTTCAACTCTTCCCGTTTTCGGCGTTAAGTTATTTTATTTTCTCGGGTTCGGGTCTTTGTCTCCGTGTGTTGTTATCGTTGTCATGCATCTCATATCATGTCATCATGTGCATTGCATTTGCATACGTGTTCATCTCATGCATTCGAGCATTTTCCCCGTTGTCCATTTTGCATTCCAGCGCTTCGTTCTCCTCCGGTGGTCAATTCTACCTTTCTTTCGTGTGTGGGGATTAAACATTTCCGGATTGGACCGAGACTTGCCAAGCGTCCTTGGTTTACTACCGGTAGACCGCCTGTCAAGTTTCGTATCATTTGGACTTCGTTTGATACTCCAACGGTTAACCGAGGGACCGAAAAGGCCTCGTGTGTGTTGCAGCCCAACACCCCTCCAAGTTGGCCCAAACCCACCTAACTCTGCTCCATCATCTAGAGCTTTCGATCATGATCGTGTGGCCAAAAACCGCACCTCATTTGGACTCTCCTAGCTCCCTCTACCTATAAAACTAGCCCCTCCTCCGGAATTTCCGGACCCCCCTCGTCCTCAAACCCTAAATCCCAGATCCGCGCCGGCCGGACACGTCCGCCCCGGCCGGACGCGTCCGCTCCACCGCCCGCGCCCACTCCCACGCTGCCACGTGGCGCGCAGCCACCGCCTCCCGCCAAAGCCCGCGAGGCCCGGGCCAGGCCCCCGCGGCCCGAAGCCTCTCCGCTGCCGCCTGCCCTCCAGCGCCGCCCGCCGCCTTCGCCGGTGCCGCCCCGCCGCCGCGCCGGTCGCCGTCGACCCACCGGCCACCGCCGCCTCGATCCGGCCGCCACCGCCTCGCTCCGGTCGCCGCCGCCCTCCCGTGCCTCCGCCGCCTCAGATCCGGGTCGGCGCCCCTCCAGCCGCCTCCTCCCTCCTCAACGCCGGCTCCGGCGAGCTCCATCCACGCTGGTGAACAGTGCCTCACCGGACCCGCCTCGATTTCCGCGCCAGGTCAAACCCTAGATCTCGGGGTGATTTTTTTCGTCTAAGTCCCGAAATCACATATCCATATGCTCCTGTTCTCGGCCCCGTAACTTTGCATCCGTAGCTCCGATTCATGCATATAGCATATCAAAATGTTCATCTTAGAGAGTACATCACTTCATTCCACTGCATCATTTTCATTTGAGTTCATCTTGATGCCCGAAATGCTATTAGAAGAGGGCTACTTGAGATAATTGTCAGATCTGCTACTCCATTTAGGTTTTTGTCATTTTTGCCATGATTAATATATGCATGCTATGCCCATGAGTTCTACATATGTTTTGTTAAGGGCTTTGTCATCTTTCCAGAGGTGCAACCCATGTATTTTTGTGATGTGTGTGGTGACTATCACAAGCTTGCAAAGTGGTGCACTTGTTAATTCTGTTTTCAGGGACTTAGCAATTCCACTAAGTCCTTGAGCTGTTTATCTCATGATGCCATATGTTCATGTTGTTTCCTAGTGATCCGTGCCTATTTTGAGGATGATCAGTAAGGATGTTTTGTTAATCTTGTAGTGCTCTATCCATCCATGCCTTTTTTTTGCAATTATGGAGCACCCTAGCTTGAGTCAATCGAGCTCTACTTTTGCTACTTTGTGAATCTGGGCAGATTGTCAACTTGTTCGCAATTTTGCCGATGATGTTGTAGTTGATCCATGCATGCTATGCTATTGTTCTTGCCATTTCTAGCTTGCAATTTGTGTGTTCTTGATGGGTGTATGCTTGTCTTGCCATGACTTGCTCCGTAGTGAATGCATCGAGCTCGTGAACATGCCTACTTGATATCTGTTTCAGCATGTGCCGGTTTTCACAAAGTCTGAAAACTGATTATGTTTTTGCGATGTTCACGTGCTTGTTAGTATATTTTATGATCCCTTTTGGCTCAAGGTCACTAAGAGACTTTTGTTAAGCTTTTTGAGTAGATCCATGCCATGTTTTACGTTGCCATTTTCAGGTCCTGTAGCATGTAGTTTTGTTGCTCCGAAGAGTGCTACCTGATCTGAAATTCCAGACAAGTGTTAATTTCACTAAGTCTGAGATCTGTTTGCCATATGCATTTTTGCCATGCCTGTTTGAACCTGTTAATGGATGATTTGGCCGTAGCTCAGTGATAGATTTTTGTTAAGCATCTTGAATGCATCCCTGCCATGTATTTTGTTGTCATGTTTGGGTGCTGTAGCATGTTCATTTCATTGTATTTAGATGGCTACTTGCTGTAAATCGCAGACCGGTGTCATATTTGAATCGCTTGCCATTTCCAAACCGTAACTCCGATTCCGGCGTTCTTTATATCGTTTTCAAGCGATTTCATCTCATATTTCCAGTGGCACACTTGGAATTCCAAGTTGAGGCCAGGTTAATGCGTTTCCTGTTATATCTTGCTTTTTGCATCCCGCATAGCATATCATCATCGCATCATATTGTTTGTTCCTTGCACGTGGTTGATTGTGTCCTTGTTGCTTGTTTGTCTTGTTTGGGTAGAGCCGGGAGACGAGTTCGCTAACGAGGAGCCCGTTGAGTTTGCTTTCGAGGATCCAATCAACTCTGACAACTGTGCAGGCAAGATGATCATACCCTCGAAATCACTACTATCTTTGCTATGCTAGTTTGCTCGCTCTTTTGCTATGCCAATGCTACGATGCCTACCACTTGCTTTCAAGCCTCCCAAATTGCCATGTCAAACCTCTAACCCACCATGTCCTAGCAAACCGTTGATTGGCTATGTTACCGCTTTGCTCAGCCCCTCTTATAGCATTGCTAGTTGCAGGTGAAGACTGAAGGCCGTTCCTTGTTGGAACATTTATTTACTTGTTGGGATATCATTATATTGCCATGTTATCTTAATGCATCTATATACTTGGTAAAGGGTGGAAGGCTCGGCCATCTCGCCTAGTGTTTTGTTCCACTCTTGTCGCCCTAGTTTCCGTCATATCGGTGTTATGTTCCCGGATTTTGCGTTCCTTACGCGGTTGGGTTATAATGGGAACCCCTTGATAGTTCGCCTTGATTAAAGCTTTTCCAGCAATGCCCAACCTTGGTTTTACCATTCGCCACCTAGCCTTTTCTTTCCCTTGGGTTCTGCAGACTCAAGGGTCATCTTTATTTTAACCCCCCCGGGCCAGTGCTCCTCTAAGTGTTGGTCCAACCGAGCGATGTCCGGGGCTACAAGGGGTAACTCTAGGCTGGTGTAACACCTCGGATGTAACTTTCCCTATTTGTACTCCAACTCTTGCCGTTTCCGGCGTTAAGTTATATTTATTTCCTCGGGTTCGGATTTTGCCTCCGTGTGTTGTTATCGTTGCCATGCATCTCATATCATGTCATCATGTGCATTGCATTTGTATACGTGTTCATCTCATGCATACGAGCATTTTCCCCGTTGTCCGTTTTGCATTCCGGCGCTTCGTTCTCCTCCGGTGGTCATTTCTAGCTTTCTTTCGTGTGTGGGGATTAAACATTTCCGGATTGGACCGAGACTTGCCAAGCGGCCTTGGTTTACTACCGGTAGACCGCCTGTCAAGTTTCGTACCATTTGGACGTCGTTTGATACTCCAACGGTTAACTGAGGGACCGAAAAGGCCTCGTGTGTGTTGCAGCCCAACACCCCTCCAATTTGGTCCAAAACCCACCTAACTCTGCTCCATGTCCTAGAGCATTCGATCATGATCGCGTGGCCGAAAACCGCACCTCATTTGGACTCTCCTAGGTCCCTCTATGCCTATATATACACCCCCATTCCAAATTCGCGGATCCTCTCCCCCCTAACCCTAAAAATCCCAGATCCGCCGCCGCCGGACGTGTTCGGAGCGGCCCGGACAACGTCCGCCGCCCCCCGCGCCCAGTCAGACGCTGACACGTGGCAACCGCCGCCGCCATCGCCCGCGGCCCGGCCGGCCCGCAGTCGGCCCTCCCCGCCGCCCGACCGGGCCTCTCGCCGCCCCGCCGCATGAGGGAGTCTGCCGCCCCGCGCCTCTCTTCCCCGCCGCAGGTCACCGCGCCGGCCGCCGCGCCCCTCGCCGGAGAGCCCCGCCGCTGCCTCCCTCGACTCCGGTGGCCGCGCCGCCACACGCCATCGCCGCCCCGCCGCGCAGCCTCGCCGGCGTCCGCCTCCGCCTCGGCCGCGCTGCCCGGCCTCGCCGCCGCCGCCCGCGGGAGGTTCGGCCGCTCCATCCGCGCCCGCCACCGCCGTCATGAACAGTGCCGCCGGATTTTGCCTCGGTTCCCGTGCGTGAGATCCAGATCTGGAAACCTAGTTCATTTTTTTTCTCTAAGTCCCAGGATTTTCAGTCCATATGCTCCTGTTCAAGGCCCCGTAACTTTGCCTCCGTAGCTCCGATTCATGCATATAGCATATCAAAATGTTCATCTCAAAGAGTACATCATTTCATTCCATTGCATCATTTTCATTTGAGCTTATCTTGATGCCCGAAATGCTGTAAGAAGAGGGCTACTTGAGTTAATTGTCAGATCTGCTACTTCATCTTAGACTTTTGTCATTTTTTCCATGATTAATGTGTGCATGATATGCCCGTGAGTTCTTCATATGTTTTGTTAAGGGTTTTGCCATCTTTCCAGAGGTGCAACCCATGTATTTTTAAGGATGTGTGTGGTGACTTGTGCAAGCTTGCAAAGTGGTGCACTTGCTAATTCTGTTTTCAGGGACTTTGTAATTTCACTAAGTCCTAGGATTGTTTAGTTCTTGATGCCATATGTTCATGTTGTTCCCTAGTGATCCGTGCCTCTTTTGAGGATGATCAGTAAGAGAGTTTTGTTAATATTATAGTTCTATATCCATCCATGACTTTGTTTGCAATTATGGAGCAACCTAGCTTGAGTCAATCGAGCTCTACTTTTGCTTCGTTGCGAATCTGGGCAGATCGTCAACTTGTTTGCGATTTTGCCGATGTTATTGTAGTTGATCCGTGCATGCTATGTCATTGTTCTTGCCATGTCTAGCTTGCATTTTGTGCCTTCTTAAGGGATGTGTGCTTGTCTTGCCATGATTTGTACCGTGGTGAGTGCATCGAGCTCGTAAACATGCCTTCGTGAGTTATGTTTCAGCATGTCCCAGTTTTTTTTTCTAAGTCTGAAACTGATTATGTTTTTGCTATGTTCGTGTGCTTGTTAGTACATTTTTGTGATCCCTTTTGGCTCAAGGTCACTAAGGGACTTTTGTTAAGCTTGTTGAGTAGCTCCATGCCATGTCTTTCTTTGTCATGTTCAGGTCCTGTAGCATGTTATTTTGTTGCTCCGAAGAGGGCTATGTGATCTGAAATTCCAGACAAGTGTTAATTTCACCAAGTCTGAGATCTGTTTTACCATTTGTGTTTTTGCCATGCTTGTTTGAACCTGTTAATGGATGATTTGGCCGTAGCTCAGTGCTAGAATTTTGTTAAGCATCTTGAATGCTTCCCTGCCATGTATTTTGATGTCATGTTTGGGTGCTGTAGCATGTTCATCTCATTGCATTTAGATGCCTACTTGCTGTAAATCGCAGACCGGGGTCGTTTTTGAATCGCTTGCCATTTCCAAACCGTAACTCCGATTCCGGCGTCCTTTATATTGTTTTCAAGCGATTTCATCTCATAATTCCAGTGGCACACTTGGTTTTCCAAGTTGAGGCCAGGTTCATGCATTTTCCTGTCATATCTTGCATTTTGCATCCCGCATCGCATCCCGCATAGCATATCATCTTTGCATTGTGTTGTTTAAGTTTGCACGTGGTTGATTGTATCCTTGTTGCTTGTTTGTCTTGTTTTGGTAGAGCCGGGAGACGATTTCACTAACGAGGAGCCCGTTGAGTTTGCTTTTGAGGATTCAGTCAACTTTGACGACTGTGCAGGCAAGATGATCATACCCTCGAAATCACTACTATCTTTGCTATGCTAGTTTGCTCGCTCTTTTGCTCTGCCATTGCTACGATGCCTACCACTTGCTTGCAAGCCTCCCAAATTGCCATGTCAAGCCTCTAACCCACCATTGTCCTAGCAAACCGTCGATTGGCTAAGTACCGCTTTGCTCAGCCCCTCTTATAGCATTGCTAGTTGCAGGTGAAGATTGGAGGCCGTTCCTTATTGGAACATCTTTTATTTACTTGTTGGGATATCATTATATTGCCTTGTTATCTTAATGCATCTATATACTTGGTAAAGGGTGGAAGGCTCGGCCTCTCGCCTAGTGTTTTGTTCCACTCTTGCCGCCCTAGTTTCCGTCATATCGGTGTTATGTTCCCGGTTTTTGCGTTCCTTACGCGGTTGGGTTATAATGGGAACCCCTTGATAGTTCGCCTTGATTAAAGCTTTTCCAGCAATGCCCAACATTGGTCTTACCATTCGCCACCTAGCCTTTTCTTTCCCTTGGGTTCTGCAGACTCAAGGGTCATCTTATTTTAACCCCCCCCCCCCGGCCAGTGCTCCTCTGAGTGTTGGTCCAACCGAGCGATGTCCGGGGCTACCAGGGGCAACTCTGGGCTGGCCTACCCGACGTCTTGCTCATCTGAGTGTGCCCCGAGAAAGAGATATGTGCAGCTCCTATCGGGATTTGTCGGCACATTCGGGCGGTGTTGCTGGTCTTGTTTTAACCTGTCGAAGTGTCTTGAGTTATCGAGATACCGAGTCTGATCGGAACATCTTGGGAGGAGGTCTATTCCTTCGTTGACCGTGAGAGCTTCTCATGGGCTAAGTTGGGACCCCCCTGCAGGGATTGATCTTTCGAAAGTCGTGCCCGCGGTTATGAGCAGATGGGAATTTGTTAATGTCCGGTTGTAGATAACTTGAACCTTAACTTAATTAAAATGAATCAACTGAGTGTGTTACCGTGATGGCCTCTTCTCGACGGAGTCCGGGAAGTGGACACGGTGTTGGAGTAATGTTTGCGCAGGTTGCTCTCTAGTTTCTCGCTCGCGCTTTGCCTCCTCTTCTCGCTCTCCTTTGCGAATAAGTTAGCCACCATATTTGCTAGTCGCTTGCTGCAGCTCCACACATATTTTTACCTTACCTTGCCTATAAGCTTAAATAGTCTTGATCGCGAGGGTGCGAAATAGCTGAGTCCCTGTGGCTCACAGATTACTATTACACTAGATGCAGGGCCTGATGATTCCGCTCCAGGAGACGCGTATGAGCTCAAGTGGGAGTTCGACGAAGACTCTCAACGTTACTACGTTTCCTTTCCCGATGATCAGTAGTGGTGCCCAGTTGGGGGTGATTGGGATCGTGTCGCATGTTGGGTTCTCTTTTATTTTGGCGCCGTAGTCGGGCCATGAGTGTTTGGATGATGTAATTTTATTTATGTACTTGATTGACGTGGCGAGTGTAAGCCAACTATGTTATCTCCCCCTTTTATTCATATTACATGAGATGTTTGTGAAGATTGCCTAACTTGCGACATATGCCTTCAATGCGATTATGTCTCTAAGTTGTGCCTCGACACGTGGGAGCTATAGTTGCATCGAGGGTGTTACAAGTTGGTATCAGAGCCTTCCCCGACCTTAGGAGCCCCATTGCTTGATCGTTTTTAGCGGCCGAGTTGTGTCTAGAAAAAATGTTTTGAGTCATTTAGGAATTATATATCGGAGAGATTAGGAATTCTTTTTACTTCCCAGACTTCTCATCGCTCTGGTAAGGCATCCTGACGTAGAGTTTTGACTCTTCTCTTCTCAAATTTCACTAAATTTTTTTTAGGATCACGCGGGTATCTTGGAATCGTTCCGATGGTTTTATGATGAGAACATTGTCTTGGTGCCTCCTGTCAGGGGTTTAGTGGAAGTGTCCCGGGGAGTTGAGCTCTGAGGTGTTGTCATCATAATTTTATCGCTGCAGTTCTGGAATACCTGAGTTTAGTACGCCGACATCGAAAATCTCTTTTATGCAGTTCGTTGGTGAGATAACCTCGACGCCACCCAGTACTGGGGCGGGAGTTTGGGAGTATCGCCATAACTTGTATAACAGATGCTTTTCGAAGGTTGAGGTAGATGGTTTCTGAAGGTTTCTTGGTTATGTGTTGAAGGATGGATACAGCTGGATGTAGGATTTGCTAGTTTGGGTGAGATATTATGCTTCCCCTGTATCCCCAACACCTGATTGCATAACCGGAAAGGTTCGGGAGTTTCATAGGTGGGAATTCTAGTAGCTCTAGTTTTTCTTCCACGGATATTGGTTTGAGATTGGGATTTCTTACCGATTATTCGTTCTTGATCCGTACCTTGTTGATTTTTTCTCTACCTTAATTCTACGTGGCTTCTCAATTTATGGATATGTGACCATTTCAAGAGGAATGCATTCGTTCATTTTGTTCGGATGTGAAGACTATATGTTGCAATTTTCATTCCGTTGGATTCAGCTTCAATATTTTATCTGTCAATGTGCTAATGGTGGTCAACCTCTTCAGGATGGCTCCTCCAACGCGCACGACTCCGAATCCTGATCCGCCACCACCTCCACCTCCTCTGGAGGCATGGCAAGCTGTGATGGCCGCAACCAATGCAAACACACAGCTGATCATGCAAATTCTTCAAGAGCGCAATCAAGGCAGTCAAGGGAATCAAGGCAGCAATCAGAGTCACTTTGCTACACTGAACCAGTTCCTTGCTAATGGGCCAAAGACTTTCAACAATTGTGTTGAGGCAACTGATGCTGACGATTGGCTTATGGATCTGTGTAAGCATTTCGAGTGCAGTAACGTCAGGCCTGAGGACTTTGTTAAGTTCGCTTCCTTCCAACTCAAAGATCAAGCTGCAGAATGGTTCCAGCAGTACATGGACTCCAGAGGTGGATGTGTTATCACTTGGGATGATTTCCGTCGAGATTTCCGAGCTCATCATAGTCCGCAGAGCGTGGTTGAAAGCAAGCGTGAGGAATTCCGCAATCTGAAGCAAGGCTCTTTGTCTGTCTATGACTACAACAAGTTGTTCCAGAAGCTCGCCCGCTTTGCCAAGCAGGACGCCCCTGATGAGAAGAGCATGATATATCAGTTCAGGGGTGGTCTCAGAGAAGATATTCAGCTCGCTCTTGTTCTCTTTGAGCCCTTGAGGTACGATGAGTTCTACAACATGGCACTGAAGCAAGAGGCTGCTCAGTTGAGGTGTGATGCTTCCAAGAAGCGAGTCAGAGATGTTACTCCTTCTTCCTCTACTCAAGTGGCCAAGCAGCAGAAGTTTTGGCTTCCTCCTCCTCCGTTCCGTCAGCCGTAACAGCAGAAGAGCAAAGGTGGCAGTGGTTCTTCCCACCCACCCAACCCTGGCTTTCAGAACAAGACTTCGTCTCAAGCTCCAAGATCGAGTGCTCCGTATCACCGTCTGCTTTCAGAGGTCACGTGCAACAAGTGCCAACAGAAGGGCCAGTATGCCAACAAGTGTTTCAACCAGAGACGTCTTCCTCCTCCTCCTCCTGTCAGATCGGCAAGTACAGCTGTGGTCAAGCACAACCCCAAGTCCGCCAAGGTCAACTTGCTGAATGCAGCTCGGGCAGAGGAATCACCAGATGTGATCATGGGTAACCTTCCTGTTAATGACATTCCCGCAAGAGTTCTTTTTGACACTGGTGCATCTTTATCATTTTTGTCGAAGCCTTTTGCATCCATGCATGATGTGCATACTATTGATTTGCCTAAGCCGATAGCGGTTTCTTCTCCGGGTTTGTTCATGAACACCAAAATGATGGCTCCGGATGTTACTATCACATTGGGCGACTACAAGTTCCTTTCTTCTCCTATGGTGCTTGGTAACTCAGATATTGATCTTATTCTTGGAATGGATTGGCTTTCTAAGCACAAGGCTCAGCTTGATTGTGCAGCCAGGCAGATTCAATTCGTCTGAGGATGTAATTGTCTTTGCCGCTCGTGAGGATACTATCCGTCTGTTTTCTCTCAATAAGAAGGGTGAATTGGATGCCATCTCTCAAATTCCAGTCGTTTGCGAATATCAAGACGTCTTTCGAGAAGAGCTCCCAAGAATGCCTCCGCACCGGCCAGTTGAATTCGTTATTGATCTTGAGCCTGGTACGGAACCTGTGTGCAAACGTCCTTACAAGCTCGGACCTGAAGAGTTGAAAGAGCTGAAGAAGCAACTCGATATGCAAGAGAAAATGGGTCTCATCCGGCCTAGTTCTTCTCCGTGGGGTTGTGGTGTTCTTTTTGTGAAGAAGAAGGATGGAACGGACCGACTTTGTGTCGATTACCGTCCAGTGAACAAGAAGACCATCAAGAACAAACACCCACCTCCCAACATCAATGAGCTGTTCGAACAACTCAAAGGTGCCCAAGTATTCTCCAAGCTTGACCTCCGTATGGGTTATCACCAGATTCGCATTCATGAAGAAGATATTCCCAAGACAGCATTCATAACAAGCTTTGGTTCATATGAATACACTGTCATGTCTTTTGGCCTCGCCAACGCTCCTCCGACGTTCTCTCGCATGATGAACTTCATCTTCAACGCCTACACCAATGACTTCGTTTTGGTCTATCTCGACAACATTCTGGTTTTCTCGAAGAACAAGGAAGATCATGCCAAACACTTGCGTTTGGTTCTTAATAAGCTTAGGGAACATCAGTTCTACGCCAAGTTCTCCAAGTGTGAATTTTGGCTCGATGAGGTTCTTTATCTTGGTCATATCATCTCTGCCAAGGGCATTGCCGTGAATCCTGAGAAGGTGTCTGCAATTGTGAATTGGGAACCTCCTCAGAATGTGAAGCAACTCCGCAGTTTTCTCGGTCTCGCAAGCTATTGCCGAAGATTCATTGAAAACTTTTCCAAGATCGCGAAGCCTCTCTCAAATCTTCCCCAGAAGCACGTCAAGTACGTTTGGTCTCCGGAGTGTGATATTGCTTTCAACACTTTGAAAGAGAAATTGATCACTGCTTCAGTTCTGACTCCGCCTGATGAATCCAAGCCGTACGAGGTCTTTTGTGATGCCTCTTTCCAAGGTCTTGGCGCAGTATTGATGCAAGAGAAGAAAGTTGTTGCTTATACATCTCGCCAGTTGAAGCCTAATGCGAAGAACTACCCCACTCATGATCTCGAGTTGGCGGCAGTTGTGCATGCTCTTTTGACTTGGAGACATCTTCTATTGGGAAGAAAAGTGGACATTTTCACTGATCACAAGAGTCTCAAGTACATCTTCACTCAGCCTAATCTCAACCTCAGGCAAACTAGATGGGTCGAAATGATTCAAGAGTATAATCCGAGTATCGAGTATACTCCAGGCAAGGCCAATGTGATTGCTGACGCATTGAGCAGAAAGGCTTACTGCAACAGTCTGATTCTCAAGCCTTATCAACCCGAGCTTTGTGAAGCTTTCCGCAAACTTAATCTGCAAGTTGTTCCACAAGGTTTCCTCGCCAACCTCCAAGTCACTCCTACCTTAGAAGATCAGATTCGCCAAGCCCAGGTTCTTGATGCTATGGTGAAAAAGGTGAAGATTGGGATTGCCAAGAGTCAGTCCAAGTACAAGTGCTACCGCCTTGATGACAAGGACACTCTCTTCTTCGAGGATCATATTGTTGTGCCCAAAGGTGACCTCCGTAAAGTGATAATGAACGAGGCTCACAATTCTCTCCTCTCCATCCACCCTGGGAGCACGAAGATGTATCAGGACCTTAAGCAAGCTTATTGGTGGACTCGAATGAAGCGCGAGATCGCTCAATTCGTGATTGAATGTGATGTCTACAGAAGAGTGAAGGCAGAACACCAAAGGCCAGCAGGTCTCCTCCAACCTCTTGCCATTCCAGAATGGAAGTTTGACCACATTGAAATGGACTTCGTGACTGGGTTTCCAAAGTCCAAGCGTGGCAATGATGCTATATTTCTTGTCATCGACAAACTCACCAAAGTGGCTCACTTTCTGCCTATCAAAGAGTCGATCACTACAGCTCAATTGGCGGAACTCTATACCTCTCGTATTGTCTCTCTGCACGGTATCCCTCAAGTGATCTCTTCAGACCGTGGCAGCATCTTTACCTCGAAGTTTTGGGATTCTTTTTAGAAGGCCATGGGCACTAACATCCGCTTTAGCACAGCTTTCCATCCTCAAACAAGCGGTCA
Source organism: Triticum urartu (assembly GCF_003073215.2). Classification (NCBI taxonomy): domain Eukaryota; kingdom Viridiplantae; phylum Streptophyta; class Magnoliopsida; order Poales; family Poaceae; genus Triticum; species Triticum urartu. The sequence goes on along the minus strand of NC_053025.1, from coordinate 340,052,367 downwards.
AGTCGAGCGTGTCAACCAGATTCTTGAAGATATGCTCAGGGCTTGTGTGATCTCCTTCGGCATGAAGTGGGAGGATTGTCTTCCTTATGCTGAATTCTCCTACAACAATAGTTTTCAAGCAAGTTCGGGCAAGGCCCCTTTTGAAATTCTGTATGGCAGGAAGTTCCATACCCCTCTCAACTGGTCTGAAACCGGTGAACGTCAGCTTTTGGGTAATGACTTAATCATAGAGGCAGAAGAAATGTGCAAAGTCATTCGTGATAACCTCAAAGCAGCCCAATCCCGCCAGAAGAGCTACTATGATAGTAAGCACCGTGATTTGGCTTTCGAGATCGGAGATCATGTTTACCTCCGTGTCTCTCCTATGAAAGGTACTCGTCGCTTCGGTATCAAAGGGAAGCTTGCCCCTAGATACGTGGGACCTTTCAAGATTGTCTGCAAGAGAGGCGACCTCGCCTATCAACTCGAGCTTCCTTCAAACTTTGCAAATGTTCATGACGTGTTCCATGTCTCTTAGCTTCGAAAGTGCTTCAAGACTCCTGACCGCACCGTCAACTTCGAGGACACTGAGCTCCAAGAAGATCTCTCTTATCGTGAGCACCCAGTTGCTATTCTTGAAGAGACTGAACGCAAGACTCGCAACAAGTCAATCAAATTTCTCAAATTCAAGTGGTCACACCATTCCGACCATGAAGCTACCTGGGAACGAGAGGATCGCCTCCGTTCTGAGTACCCGGCGTTCTTTCAGTCCTAGATCTCGGGACGAGATCCTTTCGTAGTGGTGGAGTGTTGTAACACCCCGGATGTAACTTTCCCTATTTGTACTCCAACTCTTGCCGTTTCTGGCGTTAAGTTATATTTATTTCCTCGGGTTCGGATTTTGCCTCCATGTGTTGTTGTCGTTGCCATGCATCTCATATCATGTCATCATGTGCATTGCATTTGCATACGTGTTCGTCTCATGCATACGAGCATTTTCCCCGTTGCCCGTTTTGCATTTCGGCGCTTCGTTCTCCTCCGGTGGTCATTTCTAGCTTTCTTTCATGTGTGGGGATTAAACATTTCCGGATTGGACCGAGACTTGCCAAGCGGCCTTGGTTTACTACTGGTAGACCGCCTGTCAAGTTTCATACCATTTGGACGTCGTTTGATACTCCAACGGTTAACCGAGGGACCGAAAAGGCCTCGTGTGTGTTGCAGCCCAGCACCCCTCCAATTTGGCCCAAACCCCACCTAACTCTGCTCCATGTCCTAGAGTGTTCGATCACGATCGCGTGGCCGAAAACCGCACCTCATTTGGACTCTCCTAGGTCCCTCTATGCCTATATATACACCCCCCATTCCAAATTCGCGGATCCTCTCCCCCCTAACCCTAAAAATCCCAGATCCGCCGCCGCCGGACGTGTCCGGAGCGGCCCGGACAACGTCCGCCGCCCCCCGCGCCCCGTCAGACGCTGCCACGTGGCAACCGCCGCCGCCACCGCACGCGGCCCGGCCGGCCCGCAGTCGGCCCTCCCCGCCGCCCGACCGGGCTTCGCGCCGCCCCGCCGCCTGAGGGAGTCCGCCGCCCCGCGCCTCTCTTCCCCGCCGCAGGTCACCGCGCCGGCCGCCGCGCCCCTCGCCAGAGAGCCCCGCCGCCGCCTCCCTCAACTCCGGTGGCCGCGCCGCCACACGCCATCGCCGCCCCGCCGCGCAGCCTCGCCGGCGTCCGCCTCCGCCTCGGCCGCGCCGCCCGGCCTCGCCGCCGCCGCCCGCGGGAGGTCCGGCCGCTCCATCCGCGCCCGCCGCCGCCGTCATGAACAGTGCCGCTAGATTTTGCCTCGGTTCCCGTGCGCGAGATCCAGATCTGGAAACCTAGGTCATTTTTTTCCTCTAAGTCCCAGGATTTTCAGTCCATATGCTCCTGTTCGAGGCCCCGTAACTTTGCCTCCGTAGCTCCGATTCATGCATATAGCATATCAAAATGTTCATCTCAGAGAGTACATCATTTCATTCCATTGCATCATTTTCATTTGAGCTCATCTTGATGCCCGAAATGCTGTTAGAAAAGGGATACTTGAGTTAATTGTTAGATCTGCTACTTCATCTTAGACTTTTGTCATTTTTTCCATGATTAATGTGTGCATGATATGCCCGTGAGTTCTTCATATGTGTAGTTAAGGGTTTTTCCATCTTTCCAGAGGTGCAACCCATGTATTTTTAGGATGTGTGTGGTGACTTGTGCAAGCTTGCAAAGTAGTGCACTTGCTAATTCTGTTTTCAGGGACTTAGTAATTTCGCTAAGTCCTGGGATTGTTTAGTTCTTGATGCCATATGTTCATGTTGTTCCCTAGTGATCCGTGCCTCTTTTGAGGATGATCAGTAAGGGAGTTTTGTTAATATTGTAGTGCTCTATCCATCCATGGATTTGTTTGCAATTATGGAGCACCCTAGCTTGAGTCAATCGAGCTCTACTTTTGCTACTTTGTGAATCTGGGCAGATTGTCAACTTGTTTGGAATTTTGCCGATGATGTTGTAGTTGATCCGTGCATGCTATGCTATTGTTCTTGCCATTTTTAGCTTTCAATTTGTGTGTTCTTGATGGGTGTATGCTTGTCTTGCCATGACTTGCTCCGTAGTGAGTGCATCGAGCTCGTGAACATGCCTACTTGATATCTGTTTCAGCATGTGCCAGTTTTCACAAAGTCTGAAAACTGATTATGTTTTTGCGATGTTCACGTGCTTGTTAGTATATATTTTATGATCCCTTTTGGCTCAAGGTCACTAAGGGAATTTTGTTAAGCTTTTTGAGTAGCTCCATGCCATGTTTTACGTTGCCATTTTCAGGTCCTGTAGCATGTAGTTTTGTTGCTCCGAAGAGTGCTACCTGATCTGAAATTCCAGACAAGTGTTAATTTCACTAAGTCTGAGATCTGTTTGCCATATGCATTTTTGCCATGCCTGTTTGAACCTCTTAATGGATGATTTGGCCGTAGCTCAGTGATAGATTTTTGTTAAGCATCTTTAATGCATCCCTCCCATGTATTTTGTTGTCATGTTTGGGTGCTGTAGCATGTTCATTTCATTGTATTTAGATGGCTACTTGCTGTAAATCGCAGACCGGTGTCATATTTGAATCGCGCCATTTACAAACCGTAACTCCGATTCCGGCATTCTTTATATCGTTTTCAAGAGATTCCATCTCATCTTTCCAGTGGCACACTTGGAATTCCAAGTTGAGGCCAGGTTCATGCGTATCCTGTTATATCTTGCTTTTAGCATCCCGCATCGCATCCCGCATAGCATATCATCATCGCATCATATTGTTTGTTCCTTGCACGTGGTTGATTGTGTCCTTGTTGCTTGTTTGTCTTGTTTGGGTAGAGCCGGGAGACGAGTTCGCTAACGAGGAGCCCGTTGAGTTTGCTTTCGAGGATCCAATCAACTCTGACAACTGTGCAGGCAAGATGATCATACCCTCGAAATCACTACTATCTTTGCTATGCTAGTTTGCTCGCTCTTTTGCTATGCCAATGCTACGATGCCTACCACTTGCTTTCAAGCCTCCCAAATTGCCATGTCAAACCTCTAACCCACCATGTCCTAGCAAACCGTTGATTGGCTATGTTACCGCTTTGCTCAGCCCCTCTTATAGCATTGCTAGTTGCAGGTGAAGACTGAAGGCCGTTCCTTGTTGGAACATTTATTTACTTGTTGGGATATCATTATATTGCCATGTTATCTTAATGCATCTATATACTTGGTAAAGGGTGGAAGGCTCGGCCATCTCGCCTAGTGTTTTGTTCCACTCTTGTCGCCCTAGTTTCCGTCATATCGGTGTTATGTTCCCGGATTTTGCGTTCCTTACGCGGTTGGGTTATAATGGGAACCCCTTGATAGTTCGCCTTGATTAAAGCTTTTCCAGCAATGCCCAACCTTGGTTTTACCATTCGCCACCTAGCCTTTTCTTTCCCTTGGGTTCTGCAGACTCAAGGGTCATCTTTATTTTAACCCCCCCGGGCCAGTGCTCCTCTAAGTGTTGGTCCAACCGAGCGATGTCCGGGGCTACAAGGGGTAACTCTAGGCTGGTGTAACACCTCGGATGTAACTTTCCCTATTTGTACTCCAACTCTTGCCGTTTCCGGCGTTAAGTTATATTTATTTCCTCGGGTTCGGATTTTGCCTCCGTGTGTTGTTATCGTTGCCATGCATCTCATATCATGTCATCATGTGCATTGCATTTGTATACGTGTTCATCTCATGCATACGAGCATTTTCCCCGTTGTCCGTTTTGCATTCCGGCGCTTCGTTCTCCTCCGGTGGTCATTTCTAGCTTTCTTTCGTGTGTGGGGATTAAACATTTCCGGATTGGACCGAGACTTGCCAAGCGGCCTTGGTTTACTACCGGTAGACCGCCTGTCAAGTTTCGTACCATTTGGACGTCGTTTGATACTCCAACGGTTAACTGAGGGACCGAAAAGGCCTCGTGTGTGTTGCAGCCCAACACCCCTCCAATTTGGTCCAAAACCCACCTAACTCTGCTCCATGTCCTAGAGCATTCGATCATGATCGCGTGGCCGAAAACCGCACCTCATTTGGACTCTCCTAGGTCCCTCTATGCCTATATATACACCCCCATTCCAAATTCGCGGATCCTCTCCCCCCTAACCCTAAAAATCCCAGATCCGCCGCCGCCGGACGTGTTCGGAGCGGCCCGGACAACGTCCGCCGCCCCCCGCGCCCAGTCAGACGCTGACACGTGGCAACCGCCGCCGCCATCGCCCGCGGCCCGGCCGGCCCGCAGTCGGCCCTCCCCGCCGCCCGACCGGGCCTCTCGCCGCCCCGCCGCATGAGGGAGTCTGCCGCCCCGCGCCTCTCTTCCCCGCCGCAGGTCACCGCGCCGGCCGCCGCGCCCCTCGCCGGAGAGCCCCGCCGCTGCCTCCCTCGACTCCGGTGGCCGCGCCGCCACACGCCATCGCCGCCCCGCCGCGCAGCCTCGCCGGCGTCCGCCTCCGCCTCGGCCGCGCTGCCCGGCCTCGCCGCCGCCGCCCGCGGGAGGTTCGGCCGCTCCATCCGCGCCCGCCACCGCCGTCATGAACAGTGCCGCCGGATTTTGCCTCGGTTCCCGTGCGTGAGATCCAGATCTGGAAACCTAGTTCATTTTTTTTCTCTAAGTCCCAGGATTTTCAGTCCATATGCTCCTGTTCAAGGCCCCGTAACTTTGCCTCCGTAGCTCCGATTCATGCATATAGCATATCAAAATGTTCATCTCAAAGAGTACATCATTTCATTCCATTGTATCATTTTCATTTGAGCTTATCTTGATGCCCGAAATGCTGTAAGAAGAGGGCTACTTGAGTTAATTGTCAGATCTGCTACTTCATCTTAGACTTTTGTCATTTTTTCCATGATTAATGTGTGCATGATATGCCCGTGAGTTCTTCATATGTTTTGTTAAGGGTTTTGCCATCTTTCCAGAGGTGCAACCCATGTATTTTTAGGATGTGTGTGGTGACTTGTGCAAGCTTGCAAAGTGGTGCACTTGCTAATTCTGTTTTCAGGGACTTTGTAATTTCACTAAGTCCTGGGATTGTTTAGTTCTTGATGCCATATGTTCATGTTGTTCCCTAGTGATCCGTGCCTCTTTTGAGGATGATCAGTAAGAGAGTTTTGTTAATATTATAGTGCTCTATCCATCCATGGCTTTGTTTGCAATTATGGAGCAACCTAGCTTGAGTTAATCGAGCTCTACTTTTGCTTCGTTGCGAATCTGGGCAGATCGTCAACTTGTTTGCGATTTTGCCGATGTTATTGTAGTTGATCCGTGCATGCTATGTCATTGTTCTTGCCATGTCTAGCTTTAACTTTGTGCCTTCTTAAGGGATGTGTGCTTGTCTTGCCATGACTTGCACCGTGGTGAGTGCATCAAGCTCGTAAACATGCCTTCGTGAGTTATGTTTCAGCATGTCCCAGTTTTTTTCTAAGTCTGAAACTGATTATGTTTTTGCTATGTTCGTGTGCTTGTTAGTATATTTTTGTGATCCCTTTTGGCTCAAGGTCACTAAGGGACTTTTGTTAAGCTTGTTGAGTAGCTCCATGCCATGCATCTCATATCATGTCATCATGTGCATTGCATTTGTATACGTGTTCATCTCATGCATACGAGCATTTTCCCCGTTGTCCGTTTTGCATTCCGGCGCTTCGTTCTCCTCCGGTGGTCATTTCTAGCTTTCTTTCGTGTGTGGGGATTAAACATTTCCGGATTGGACCGAGACTTGCCAAGCGGCCTTGGTTTACTACTGGTAGACCGCCTGTCAAGTTTCGTACCATTTGGACGTCGTTTGATACTCCAACGGTTAACCGAGGGACCGAAAAGGCCTCGTGTGTGTTGCAGCCCAACACCCCTCCAATTTGGTCCAAAACCCACCTACCTCTGCTCCATGTCCTAGAGCATTCGATCACGATCGCGTGGACGAAAACCGCACCTCATTTGGACTCTCCTAGGTCCCTCTATGCCTATATATACACCCCCATTCCAAATTCGCGGATCCTCTCCCCCCTAACCCTAAAAATCCCAGATCCGCCGCCGCCGGACGTGTTCGGAGCGGCCCGGACAACGTCCGCCGCCCCCCGCGCCCAGTCATACGCTGACACGTGGCAACCGCCGCCGCCACCGCCCGCGGCCCGGCCGGCCCGCAGTCGGCCCTCCCCGCCGCCCGACCGGGCTTCGCGCCGCCCCGCCGCCTGAGGGAGTCCGCCGCCCCGCGCCTCTCTTCCCCGCCGCAGGTCACCGCGCCGGCCGCCGCGCCCCTCGCCGGAGAGCCCCGCCGCCGCCTCCCTCGACTCCGGTGGCCGCGCCGCCACACGCCATCGCCGCCCCGCCGCGCAGCCTCGCCGGCGTCCGCCTCGGCCTCGGCCGCGCCGCCCGGCCTCGCCGCCGCCGCCCGCGGGTGGTTCGGCCGCTCCATCCGCGCCCGCCGCCGCCGTCATGAACAGTGCCGCCGGATTTTGCCTCGGTTCCCGTGCGTGAGATCCAGATCTGGAAACCTAGGTCATTTTTTTTCTCTAAGTCCCAGGATTTTCAGTCCATATGCTCCTGTTCAAGGCCCCGTAACTTTGCCTCCGTAGCTGCGATTCATGCATATAGCATATCAAAATGTTCATCTCAGAGAGTACATCATTTCATTCCATTGCATCATTTTCATTTGAGCTTATCTTGATGCCCGAAATGCTGTAAGAAGAGGGCTACTTGAGTTAATTGTCAGATCTGCTACTTCATCTTAGACTTTTGTCATTTTTTCCATGATTAATGTGTGCATGATATGCCCGTGAGTTCTTCATATGTTTTGTTAAGGGTTTTGCCATCTTTCCAGAGGTGCAACCCATGTATTTTTAGGATGTGTGTGGTGACTTGTGCAAGCTTGCAAAGTGGTGCACTTGCTAATTCTGTTTTCAGGGACTTAGTAATTTCACGAAGTCCTGGGATTGTTTAGTTCTTGATGCCATATGTTCATGTTGTTTCCTAGTGATCAGTGCCTATTTTGAGGATGATCAGTAAGGGAGTTTTGTTAATATTGTAGTGATCTATCCATCCATGACTTTGTTTGCAATTATGGAGCAACCTAGCTTGAGTCAATCGAGCTCTACTTTTGCTTCGTTGCGAATCTGGGCAGATCGTCAACTTGTTTGCGATTTTGCCGATGTTATTGTAGTTGATCCGTGCATGCTATGTCATTGTTCTTGCCATGTCTAGCTTGCATTTTGTGCCTTCTTAAGGGATGTGTGCTTGTCTTGCCATGATTTGTACCGTGGTGAGTGCATCGAGCTCGTAAACATGCCTTCGTGAGTTATGTTTCAGCATGTCCCAGTTTTTTTTTCTAAGTCTGAAACTGATTATGTTTTTGCTATGTTCGTGTGCTTGTTAGTACATTTTTGTGATCCCTTTTGGCTCAAGGTCACTAAGGGACTTTTGTTAAGCTTGTTGAGTAGCTCCATGCCATGTCTTTCTTTGTCATGTTCAGGTCCTGTAGCATGTTATTTTGTTGCTCCGAAGAGGGCTATGTGATCTGAAATTCCAGACAAGTGTTAATTTCACCAAGTCTGAGATCTGTTTTACCATTTGTGTTTTTGCCATGCTTGTTTGAACCTGTTAATGGATGAATTGGCCATAGCTCAGTGCTAGACTTTTGTTAAGCATCTTGATGGATCCCTGCCATGTATTTTGTTCATGTTTGGGTGTTGTAGCATGTTCATCTTGTTGCATTTAGATGGCTACTTGCTGTAAATCGCAGACCGAGTGTCATATTTGAATCGCTTGCCATTTCCAAACCGTAACTCCGATTCCGGCGTTCTTTTTATCGTTTTCAAGCGATTTCATCTCATCTTTCCAGTGGCACACTTGGATTTCCAGTTGAGGCCAGGTTCATGCATTTCCTGTCATATCTTGCATTTGCATCCCGCATCGCATCCCGCATAGCATATCATCTTTGCATTGTGTTGTTTGAGTTTGCACGTGGTTGATTGTATCCTTGTTGCTTGTTTGTCTTGTTTGGGTAGAGCCGGGAGACGAGTTCGCTAACGAGGAGCCCGTTGAGTTTGCTTTTGAGGATCCAGTCAACTCTGACAACTGTGCAGGCAAGATGATCATACCCTCGAAATCACTACTATCTTTGCTATGCTAGTTTGCTCGCTCTTTTGCTATGCCATTGCTACGATGCCTACCACTTGCTTGCAGCCTCCCAAATTGCCATGTCAAACCTCTAACCCACCATTGTCCTAGCAAACCGTTGATTGGCTATGTTACCGCTTTGCTCAGCCCCTCTTATAGCGTTGCTAGTTGCAGGTGAAGATTGGAGGCCGTTCCTTGTTGGAACATCTTTTATTTACTTGTTGGGATATCATTATATTGCCTTGTTATCTTAATGCATCTATATACTTGGTAAAGGGTGGAAGGCTCGGCCTCTCGCCTAGTGTTTTGTTCCACTCTTGACGCCCTAGTTTCCGTCATATCGGTGTTATGTTCCCGGATTTTGCGTTCCTTACGCGGTTGGGTTATAATGGGAACCCCTTGATAGTTCGCCCTTGATTGACGTGGCGAGTGTAAGCCAACTATGTTATCTCCCCTTTTTATTCATATTACATGGGATGTTTGTGAAGATTGCCTAACTTGCGACATATGCCTTCAATGCGATTATGTCTCTAAGTCGTGCCTCGACACGTGGGAGCCATAGTCGCATCGATGGTGTTACAGCTGGCCTACCCAACGTCTTGCTCATCTGAGTGTGCCCTTAGAACGAGATATGTGCAGCTCCTATCGGGATTTGTCAGCACATTCGGGCGGTGTTGCTGGTCTTGTTTTAACCTGTCGAAGTGTCTTGCATAACCGAGATACCGAGTCTGATCGGAACGTCTTGGGAGGAGGTCTATTCCTTCGTTGACCGTGAGAGCTTGTCATGGGCTAAGTTGGGACTCCCCTGCAGGGATTTGAACTTTCGAAAGCCGTGCCCGCGATTATGGGCAGATGGGAATTTGTTAATGTCCGGTTGTAGATAACTTGAACTTTAACTTAATTAAAATGAATCAACTGAGTGTGTTACCGTGATGGCCTCTTCTCGGCGGAGTCCGGGAAGTGGACACGGTGTTGGAGTAATGTTTGCGCAGGTTGCTCTCTAGTTTCTCGCTCGCGCTTTGCCTCCTCTTCTCGCTCTCTTTTGCGAATAAGTTAGCCACCATATTTGCTAGTCGCTTGCTGCAGCTCCACATATTTACCTTGCCATACCTATAAGCTTAAATAGTCTTGATCGCGAGGGTGCGAGATTGCTGAGTCCCTGTGGCTCACAGATTACTATTACACCAGATGCAGGGCCTGATGATTCCGCTCCCGGAGACGCGTTTGAGCTCAAGTGGGAGTTCGACGAAGACTCTCAATGTTATTATGTTTCCTTTCCTGATGATCAGTAGTGGTGCCCAGATGGGGGTGATCGGGACCGTGTCGCATGTTGGGTTATCTTTTATTTTGGCGCTGTAGGCGGGCCATGAGTGTTTGGATGATGTAATGTTGTTTATGTACTTGTTTGACGTGGCGAGTGTAAGCCAACTATGTTATCTCCCCTTTTATGATTACATTACATGGGATGTTGTGAAGATTGCCTAACTTGCGACATATGCCTTCAATGCGATTATGCCTCTAAGTCGTGCCTCGACACGTGGGAGATATAGTCGCATCGAGGGTGTTATATGATGTGAGACTATCTTCCCCTCCTTTTTGTCTTCTCCACAACCACCATCCTATTCCACCTATAGTGCTATATCCATGGCTCATGCTCATGTATTGCGTGAAGATTGAAAAAGTTTTGAAAAAGTTGAGTATGAAACAATTGCTTGGCTTGTCATCGGGGTTGTGCATGATTTAAATACTTTGTGTGGTGAAGATGGAGCATAGCCAGACTATATGATTTTGTAGGGATAACTTTCTTTGGCCATGTTATTTTGAGAAGACATAATTGCTTTGTTAGTATGCATGAAGTATTATTATTTTTATGTCAATATAAACTTTTGTCTTGAATCTTTCTAATCTGAATATTCATACCACAGTTAAGAATATTTGCATTGAAATTATGCCAAGTAGCACTCCGCATCAAAAATTCTCTTTTTATCATTTACCTACTCGAGGACGAGCATGAATTAAGCTTGGGATGCCTGATACGTCTCCAATGTATCTATAATTTTTGATTGCTCCATGCTATATTATCTACTGTTTTGGACTATATTGGGCTTTATTTTCCACTTTTATATTATTTTTGGGACTAACCTATTAACCGGATGCCCAGCCCAGAACTGCTGTTTTTTTTTGCCTATTTCAGTGTTTCGAAGAAACAGAATATTAAACGGAGTCCAAACGGAATAAAATCTTCGGGAACGTGATTTTCTCACCAAACGTGATCCAGGAGACTTGGAACCTGCTCCAAGGAACAAAAGAGGCGGTCACGAGGGTGGGGGGCGCCCCCCCTTAGGGCGCCCCCCTGCCTCGTGGGCCCCTTGTTGCTCCTCCGGCGTACTTCTTCCTCCTATATATACACACGTACCCCCAAACGATCAGAACAGGAGCCAAAAACCTAATTCCACCTCCGCAACTTTCTGTATCCACGAGATCCCATCTTGGGGCCTATTCCGGAGCTCCGCCGGAAGAGGGCCGTCATCACGGAGGGCTTCTACATCATCCTAGCCTCTCCGATGAAGTGTGAGTAGTTTACCTCAGACCTTTGGGTCCATAGTTAGTAGCTAGATGGCTTCTTCTCTCTCTTTGAATCTCATACAAAGTTCTCCCCCTCTCTTGTGGAGATCTATTCGATGTAATCTTCTTTTTGCGGTGTATTTGTTGATATCGATGAATTGTGGGTTTATGATCAAGTCTATCTATGAATAATATTTGAATCTTCTCTGAGTTCTTTTATGTATGATTGGTTATGTTTGCAAGTCTCTTCGAATTATCCGTTTGGTTTGGCCAACTAGATTGGTAGTTCTTGCCATGGGAGAAGTGCTTAGCTTTGGGTTCGATCTTGTGGTGTCCTTACCCAGTGACAGAAGGGGCAGCAAGGCACGTATTGCATCGTTGCCATCGATGATAACAAGATGGGGTTTACTTCATATTGCATGAATTTATCTCTCTACATCATGTCATCTTGCTTAAGGCGTTACATTGTTTTAACTTAATACTCTAGATGCATGCTGGATAGCGGTCGATGAGTGGAGTAATAGTAGTAGATGCAGAATCGTTTCGATCTACTTGTCACGGACGTGATGCCTATATACATGATCATGCCTAGATATTCTCATAACTATGCTCAATTCTGTCAATTGCTCAACAGTAATTTGTTCACCCACCGTAGAATACTTATGCTCTTGAGAGAAGCCACTAGTGAAACCTATGGCCCCCGGGTCTATTCTCATCATATCAATCTCCATCACTTTAATCTTGTTTTGCTTTTTTACTCTGCCTTTACTTTTTACTTTGCATCTTTATACCAAAAATACCAAAAATATTATATCTATCAGATCTCACTCTCGTAAGTGACCGTGAAGGGATTGACAACCCCTAATCGCGTTTGTTGCGAGTAGCTATCGTTTTGTGCAGGTACGAGGGACTTGAGCGTGGCCTCCTACTGGATTGATACCTTGGTTCTCAAAAACTGAGGGAAATACTTACGCTACTCTGCTGCATCATCCCTTCCTCTTCGGGGAAAACCAACACAAGCTCAAGACGTAGCAAGTATCACCACGATCTCTTCCTGTAGCCTTCTGAGTTGCCTCACGCCAACCGACTTCCGAGAGATGACATCGAAAAAGTTGCATAGGCCAAATAGCGTTACATGGACGTGCGCGTCCATGATCCCACAGATTGCAACTGGAAGTATCTGCGTCATCAGCACATGACAGTCGTGAGACTTCATCCCGCTGAACTTCTACTTCGCTGGGTCTAGGTATCTGCTTATCTTCCCCGCGTAACCGTAAGGAAGTTTTACTCCTACAAGGCAGGTGAAAAACTGATCGATCTCCTCCTGACTTAGAGTGAATCACGCGGGAGGGTAGTCATTTCCGGTCTTCTTGGCCTTTTTGCCTTTGCGACGACTTTCCGTGTCCTGCTTTGCCTCATCATCATTAGCGTGAAGCTCCTCCTTGATGCCCATTGATTTCAAGTCTGCCCTTGCTTTTGGCCCATCTTTGGTCCTCTCTGGCATGTTGAGCAGGGTACCTAGCAGACTCTCACACACGTTCTTCGTGACATGCATGACATCAAGGCTGTGAGGCACACGGTGGATCTTCCAGTACGGCAAGTCCCAGAAAACAGACCTCGTTTTCCATACCTTCAGCAGCGGCTCTGGCACCTTTTGCTTCTTTCCCGGTAGTGGGCAATCTTTCCAATTTTTCAAAAGCTCGTCTATTTCCTCGCCGCTCCTCGTATGTGGGCGTCTTCGGGGTTCGGTTTCACCATCGAACACATCCTTGCGTTTCCTCCATGGGTCATCGTCGCAAAGCCACCTTCGATGTCCCATGAACATGGTTTTCGAAGACCCGAGATCTCTATCTAGCTGGCGATACGTTGTGTCATCCATGCACCTGACGCATCCAGAAAATCCATGGACCACCTGCCCCGCGAGATATCCGTAACTGAGATAGTCGTGCACCGTCGTGAGCAGTGCGGCTCTCATAGGGAAATATTCTTTCTCTGCGGCGTCCCATGTATTGGCTAGCGTTTTCCACAGCGTGTCTAGCTCCTCTTTCAGCAGCCCCAGATAACAGATTGATGTCGTTCCCTAGTTGTTTCGGCCCTTCAATTAGCATACTCATGTGAATGTACTTCCTCTTCATGCACAACCAGGGGGGAAGGTTGTACATCCATACAAACACAGGCCAGGTGCTATGTGTGCTTCTCTGGCTGCCAAACGGATTGACTCCATCGGTGCTCGCGCCCAGCACGATGTTCCTTGGATCCTTCCCAAATTCTGGCTCCCATCCTTAGGGTGACTCAGCATTTTGTCTTTTTTATTTATCTCCAGATCATTTGCGTCATCTTCTCGCTTCTTCTCCTCCCTATCCGCGTGCCAACGCAGGAGCTTTGCTACCTTAAGGTCCGTGAAATACCGCTGCAGACGAGGAGTCATCGGAAAGTACCACACCAATTTTTGAGGAGCTTTCTTCCTCTTCTTGTATTGAGTGACGCCGCACACCGAACATATGGTAGACTCCGCGTGCTCGTCCCGATAAATGATGCAATTGTTCATGCACACATGGTATTTCACGTGCGGTAAATCCAGAGGACACACGATTTTCTTCACCTCCTCGAAACTGGTCATGCACTTGTTCCCCTTGGGAAGACGTTCGTGCCAGAATGACATGTTCTCATCGAAGCATGCGTCGGTCATTTTGTGTTTTACCTTCATCTCCAGAGCCATGAGCGTTACTTTCAGGTGGGTATCCTCGGGCCTGCATCCTTCATACAATGGAGTAACCGCGTATATCTCCAGTTGATCCAGCTTGGCTTTCTCTCGGGCGGCAGCTCTTGCGTTATCAATCTGCTTGAGAAGCAGCTCTTGAATATGACGGTCCTGCACCCAGCCCATCGATGGTCCATCATCCTCTGCTCCGCCGGCATCTTCATCTTCATGATCATGCCCTTCGTATACTCCGACATCTTCCTCATCATCATGTCCGGCATCTTCTACATGATGACTGTGTATAGCATCACCGTCATGATCATGTCCTGGAGATTCTTCGTCTTCTCGCCCGCCCGAGCCGCGGTGGTTGTCTTTCTGCCCTTCCTCATTTCTTGCCCGGCCCCCATGGACGACTTCATAGTCATCTTCATCACCTTACCACTGATAGTCATCCATGAAACCACGCAAGAGCAGGTGGTCCCGCACCTGCCCGGAATCCGGGTCCGCAATAAGGCTCTGCAGCTTGCATCTTCGACACAGACATCTTATCTCCGTCTCGTTCTTTTGAAGCATCTCAGCCTTCACGAAGCTCAAAAACCTATTCACGATGCCTTCGGTCATCGTGCGGACCATGGTCGCCTGCGGGGTAGAGCAAAACGATATTTTAGAACCAAGAAAAAATTTGGCATGACTTTCCCTAAAAATAGGACCAAAAAGAATGCATAGTGCCAAAATTCTCGCCGAAACGGAAATGAATCAACATTCCAGCAAAATATTGGCAACTATCGCATTTCAAATACCAGTACCTGCAAACACAAACATATATGCAACACCACAAACATACATAGATCTAGCTAGGCCACAAAAAGTGCATGTGCACGTTGTTGGAGCGAGCTAGGGAGAAAAAGAGTAGATCTACAACATAAAGATAGCTTTCCCCTTACTTAACTATCAAACAAAGGTAATTTAACCACTTAATTTTGATGAATCTATGGTGCAAATGAGGTGAGGAGGAGGAGGCAGCCGACACAAAATTGGAGAAGGAGGTGGAGGGAATGAAGTGGGGAAAGTGAGTGTGTAGGTGTGGCTATCCAAAATATCTAGCTAGTCCCAGGTTACTAATGGCGCACCATCCACTCATGCGCCATTAGTAACCCTCGTTACTAATGGCGCACCAGTGTCAGGTGCGCCATTAGTAGTTTTGCAATATATATATATATATACTAATGGCGCACCGTGGCATAGTGCACCATTACTAGTTTAAACTAGTAATGGCGCACTATGCCACGGTGCGCCATTAGTAGTTTTGCAAAAAAAGAATAAAAATATACAGTAGTGGCGCACTATGTGGCTGGTGCGCAATTACTAGTTAGAACTAGTAATGGCGCATTGTGCCTGGATGCGCCATTAGTGTGTTTGGAAAAATGATAAAAAAAATTGTCACTAGTGGCGCACCATGTGTCCGGTGCGCCATTAGTGTCTTCCACACTAATGGCACATCTGCACATGGTGCGCCACTGCTATATAGTAGTGGCGCACCACATGTCAGGTGCGCCATTAGTATCCATTTCATCTATAGCCCTTTTCCTAGTAGTGTCACGCGGGGACACACCCTCTGCCCCCACGTCTCATTATCTTCTCACACCGACACATACCAACACAAACACCACACACACAGAAAATTTCTCCTGGTGCCTCTATTCCCTCCCCCTTGCATATACACACTCAAGGGAATGGAATCTATTGTCGTGCCGTCATATTCCTCTATCTCTCTCTCTAGACCACTCTCATTTCTCGTGCTATCTCTCCCACGCCCCCCGGTCGGCCCCTCTATCCATTCCTCTCTTGAATATGTAATACACACACATACCTCTCTAGGCCCCACCAAATGCATCAACTACACATTCACACATGTTACATCACGTACCCCATTGATCTAAAAAGCCCTCTCTTCACGTTTATTTCACATACAACATTCCTTTTGAATAAAGTGTGACCAAAAAATTATTTTAGAGTTTCTACATATATACAACATTACAAAGTTATATGGAGGAGTACGAACGCTAATTTGCATTGCATGGTGCCCACAATGATATTTATTCCGCACTGTGAATTTGTATATTTTTATACTATATACAAAGTTAGTCAGAATAAAGAGAAACAAAGAGAATCTCTTTCTCTCCATCGCATACCCCCTTGTACGCCCCTTTCACGTATGCACACGAAACTATCTCCAGGTCCTCTAAAAGTGAGCCCCCAGAAAATTCACGCATGTTTCATCTTTCTCTCGCGATATATGCAATGACGATCATTGTATTTGAAGCGAAAGCATGATACATACATTGGACTTCAGAATCCACTCATTACAGTCACCATTTACGTTTAGTGGTTATTATACAGTCACGGGCTCACCGTACAACTCTGTATTTGCTCATGACATGACTAGTTGACCAGTTAAACGCTCCATGTGGCACCTCTATTGTTGCATCACATTATCTCACTACCATCGTGCCCACCTGTCGACTTGTATCTACTCTACATATACACTCTTATAAAATACATAAAATACACTCTGATAAAAAACAGAGTTGGTGATGATGGTGTGCCTGCCATCCTGCAATATAGGCCGTCCGATTTATATTTGACGGATAGGAAAGAAACTATGGCAATTTTGCAAAAAGGTACCCACACACCTCTCCACATTTGCAAATAAGGCCTTCCTTCGTTCATCCTTTTCTCTCACAAGATAAACAAGTCATACAAATGCATCTTGATGTTACGTGCAACGCACGGGCATCTTGCTAGTAAGAATGAAAACAAACGACAAAAATATATTTGGACGGTGGTTCCAAGTCATGACCGCGGGCACAGCAGACAAGGTGGCCTTGTATTGGTATGTTGAGCCGTCTGTTTTAACACACAGGACCTGGTGTGGTTATTATACACACATGCACACATGCACACGAACTACATCCACGCAACACTCACACAAACACATGCACCCACGCACGCATGCAACACTCACACGTACACACCCAGCCACACACGCACGCAACACTCACACGTACACACACACGCATGCATGCACACACCAGTACACCACACAACCAACACACACACTCAAGCTCAAGTGCTCAACCTACACGTGCATGCGCACACATCAGGCCCTGACAGACACATACACAACCAGGTGATTCCCGCGCACGGGTTGGAGCCTTGTCGCGCCTGCGTAAATTTGGGTTTATCTGACCTTTTTCCTATGCTAACTGACATGTGGGACCCACAAGGAACGTGGTCAATTTAACTAGTCAACATGGCGCCACTCAGACTATTTGGCCGGTCAACAGAGTGCAATCCAGATGCTGAACCGTGAGCAAGTGACCGTATAATCACCGCAAAACGTATATAGTTACCATAATCAACTTATTCTAAAGTTCGGTGACCGTATTACGCTTTTCTCTCTGTAGGCCCTCCAAAAATACATCTCTACACGTTCTCGCATGTTAAATCTAACAGCTATGCAATACAACACTACTACTACACTCTAACATAATAAATCATATGTGTTTTTAGTTTTACTAGATATCATATTGTTACTTATAATTATTCAGTTTGCATACATTAAAATTGCCTTTGAAATGTATGGCCAGTATCATCTACCGCGCGGGAAAAATCCCGCCCTTTCCTGTTTAATTGGGTTTGTATCAATGGATTATGCCAAACAGCAAAACTATAGTACTATACAGTACAAGTGACAGTTCACTTGGTCGTCGTGTCGTCTACTCCTCCGTCGTAAGAGTGGAGCGCTCGCTTTCATAAATCTTCTAGTCCCTTTCGCCGACATGTGGGACATCAAGCTACCGGGTCCACGTGCCATACCGGAATACAGTGCAGAGCGGCCGGGGTGAAGCACCCCAGTCATGGCGCCGGTGTAGTAATGAGCAATGAGGCGTCAAATCACAAAGCTGCACATTTCCCGCGGTTAAGTTGGAGGGACGAAGCAAGCATCATTTCACTCGTTGCTGAATCCGCTTCTCCCTCATCTTCTTCAACTTAACCACGTGTTGCTTCTGCTGTTGTTCTGCCTCATGTGGGACGCGGATCGGCTTGGTAAAGCACTGACACATGGGACCGCATGTTAGCAAACCGCCAGGACAACGTCCTCCGAAAATAAGAAGCCTAATCCTAGACTTACAAAGGGCTACGTAGCTGCTACGTATACTTTCCATCTAATCTATATATGCCCCCCTGATTTTCAGGTGGGGTGGGCCTAATCCTCTCCTTTAATCCAATCAAATAGTCCCACATCACATCAGTTCGTAACTTTACGTAAACCATTACATGGATGTAGCATTTCTCAAATAAGAAACCTCCCCCGCCATCCGCACGGCAAAATCACCTCCTTTTTACTAATCTTGCTTCTATAATTTTTTAGATCAATATAATTGAGATCTGTATAGATAGCACACAGGAGCAAAACCAAGTGGTACGGTTAAGGGCATCCACAATGTGTAGCCAAACGTGAAAATAGCTTTTGGCATCGTGGGAACCATTGTGGACGGTGTTGCCAAAGCCAAAAAGATGGAACCGAAGCTACCTGATTGATTGATTGATTGAAGGAATAGAAAAATGCAACATCTATCCTCTTTCTCCCATGCTTGGACGCATGTAGTATAGTATAGAGCACAGAGTCTATTCCCCTGTCCCTTCTATCACAAATCACAAAGCAGTGAGGCGTCAAATCACAAAAGCACGGACGAAGCAACCATCATTTCACTCTTCGCTGACTCCGCTTCTCCATCGTCTTCTTCAAGAAACCATCTCACCACACTAGTACTCCTAGTAGTACTCCCTCCGGTCCTTTTTTGTCTATGTCTAAGAAAATTTTGTTTTCCCCGCAATGCTTTGTGCATTGGCATTTTTTCGCTGCTCTTTCCAATCGGGCCCTCCATCCCTTTCCACCGCATGCGTGCCTGTAGTAATCCCATCTCTCTTTCCCATGTGCTTCGCATCTTCCCAAGGCAAAGAGAGCTTCTTGCATGCAGAAACAGGAGAGAGAGCGACAGGCGCATGCGTGCAGAGACATGGACAGGGGAGAGAGAGAGACGACATGCATGCAAAGTCTGAGCCAATCTCGCATGCAACCAGGGTCTCCTCGGATGAATCCAGGGGCAAAACAGTCCATTTTTTTGCTAATTGCTACTCTCCTTGGTATACAGGCTGGACCTTAGACGCAAAGAAAAAAGGACCGGAGGGAGTACTAGTAAAGGACTTCCTGGATGCAAATAAGGTGGTTGTCTCGGCTTGCAGGCAGCACTTGCGAACGACTTACCGTGGTCTCCCTCAATGGTGTTCTCCGTCGAACGCACTTCGCCAAACCACCAAAAAAGATATCGTCGACGTCACCACAATGGGGAAGGAAGTCAAATATAGTTACTACCTCCATTTTTTGTACACAAGGCCAGTATATCAAAATTACAATTTGCAAAGGGCCAATAACACTAATCGAGGCAAAATTGATGGGGTTAGCAACCAAGGACATTAATATCCCCTGCATGCATGCGGAAGTGAGAAGGTTGGTTTGCATGGCGCTGCATTAATCAAGCGATGATGAGTGAGATGGTTAGCTCTTTGGACTTTGTAGAAAAAAATACGCATTAATTGACATGTGAAACAAGGATTTGTATCGATTAAATCCTGCGAAAGAAAACCCCGCCTTTCTTTTTTAACACTAGTACTCCTAGTACGTACGTACTTATCCTGTTTGGGTCTAGGCCTTGCATTGCCAAACTTCGCCACACATTTTTGCCAAGCTTGCCTAAAGTTTTCAAAATGAGATGGAGGTACACTTGCGCACGGCTGTCGCAGTCGCACCGCACCCTCACACGGTCGCTCCTGTACGCCGCGGTCGCACCGCACCCTCACACAGTCGCTCCTGCATGCCGCAAACCCAACCAAGGGAACACACCCTCACTAACACGTGCTGTCGCATGTGAACAAACCAAACTCGACCATCCTCTCACTGGCACATAATTTTCATTCATAGAGTATGTTTATCCAACCGCATGTTGGGGAGTATCCGTACGGCCCGTGCAGTGGTCTGGTGGGGAAGAAGAAGAGGTGAGGAAGAAGGAAAGAAGGGTTAGGAGACGTAGGATATTCATCCAACCGCCTGAAATGTTAGACTGGCCCAAGTTAGGTGACTTGCATAACAAATATATGTTTTTACACAGCAAAAGATCCATAAAAACAACAACATAAAGAGAAACTATCACTGCTCGCGGAAAGAGACGGCCTCGTCGTCTTTGGCTGCCGGCGCGAACCAGCCAACGTGTGTCTCCGCACCGTGGTTGTCCTCGGCCTCCAGCTACTCGTTCAAGCGGAGCATGCGGGCGCTCTGCATGGACGAGAGCATAGCCCGGTTCAAGTCGAGGACATCCGGTTCCACCTAGAGGAGGGCCTCGATGGCAGCAGCATCCGCGCGCTCCGCGTCGAGTCGAGCCTCTGCCGCCCGGTTCAAGTCTAGGACGTCCGGTTCTGCCTAGAAGAGGGCGTCGATGAGAGCGGCATCCACGCGCTCTGTGTTGAGTCGAGCCTCTGCCACCGGTTCAAGTCCAGGACGTCCGATTCCACCTGCAGGAGGGCCTCGATGGCAGCGGCATCTGCGCGCTCCGCCTCAAGTTGAGCCTCCGCCGCCTGGTTCACATCCACGGCATCCGGTTCTACCTGCAGGAGAGCCTCGATGGCAGCGGCATGCACGCGCTCCGTGTCGAGTTGAGCCTCTGCCTCCTGGTCTTCCTTTAGTATCGCCATGTTCAACCGCTGGTCCGCCTACACCATGGGGGACTCGGCGCCGGCACGAAGTCGACGTCCATCGTCTCATACCCATTGGGGGCCTTCTGCGCCGCGACCTCGGCCATGAACATTGGATCGGCTTCCTCCTCCTCATAGCTTGGCTCCAGAGAACTTAGGGATTGGCCCGCCGCAAAGCGAGCTTGGGACCGGAGGTTTGTGGCACCGACAGCCGCCGCGATTTCTGCGTGGCGCTCCGGCGTCAGCATCTTGTAGTAAGTGATCTTGCGGCACACCATGGCTTTCTGGCGAACTAGGGGACGCTTGATGTGGGCTAGGGGATCGAAAGGTGGGGGAATGGGCTAGAGATTTGGTGTGGTTTTAGGGCAGTGGCTGGCGTAGGCCGAGCAGCGAAGGTTCTGGTGTGAATAGTGGTTCCGGTGACGACCAATCAATCGGTTTTTACTGTACATCGCTCTTGTCGCATTCGGGTTGCAGCCTGGCATGCTGGACCCTCCACGTCACTCACCGAATAGAACGCGCTTCGTCTTGCGTTTTCGATCGCTTGTGGGACCGCAGTTGAGAGCAAACCAACGTCCCTCCCCCTCCCCCGCCCGCGTCATTTATTATACCACCACTCCCTCCGTTTTATGCGGAGTAAATAAAAACAGCGGGAGTATACTATGGATGAGGATCCCCTGACGTGGCCGAACCCATTGAGTAACTGACATGTGGGGCCTAGCAAGCATGGGGTTCGCTAGTAAGTGACCGAAAGGGAGGGTAAGGCAGGGATACCTACGTCAGAGGATCCACTTCCACTATACTACTTTGACCAAATGTTAGAGTAATAATATATGACATGCAACTTACACAAATGTTAGAGTAATAATATATGACATGCAACTTACACAAAGCATACAGGGTCTAATGCGTTTTTAGAGGCTAACTTTGACCAAATGTTAGAGTAATAATATATGACATGCAACTTACACAAAGCATATGGTCAAATTCGTATGTGAAAGGAGTTTCTAATGATATAATTTTCACATTATACATCTCATGTACTATTAATCTTGTCAATAGTCAAATTGGAAACCATCTCGAGTACAAATCTAGGAGTACGTACGAATCTAACAATATTGATTGGGCATTGTTGAATGTTGATACCTTTTTGATCAAAGTAGAGATACTTTGACTACACATAAAATTTATATGTAAACTAAAAAGGATAGGAGGGAGTATATTGTACGTTCAAAAACGAATCGAACATTGAATACCCTTTATATATATGATTTGCGGATGCTATGATCACTGGTTCAAAATTTTGAATCCGCCTTAGGTATCACGTTCCCCCACTCGTTCCCTCTCGATTTCATCTCGGGGTCTGGAGATCTATTGAAAGAGGACTAGGTTGGGTACATGCGAATGATACTCGGCAGAATGTTCAAATGAGGCATGCGAGAGGATGGACTCGACTGGAGGGCGACATGATCGATGGAGAAGAGGGTTGGAGAGGAATGAGAAATAAGCAAACGCCACATGATTATAATTGAACGGCTCAAATAAACAATAAGTTGTCTCGCTTGGCCTACATAGTGAAAGGCCTAATGTGCAACGCGGAGCACTAACGCTCGAATATGGCTGGGAAAACAGGGAAACCGACATGTGGGGCACACCCGTTGGGACGATGTAGTGCAGACTAGTCCAATGGAGGAGCTGGCCCACGACCTCCTCGCCACCGACAACCGTTCATGTGGGTCGTTGGGGCCAACAACGGGGCGCAGCTCCAGCACCGCCTCTGGACACAGCGACCGCGGTGAGCGACACGCTCATATCATAGCTAGACACGGTCGGTTTAAGTGTGCCGAGGGTGGTGTTAGTGCTGTGGCACGACCAATGGTATGTTTGGTTTGTGGCCAAGGTTGCCCCATCAAAGCATTGGGTAGCCAAAATTTTGGGTGAGGTATTGGTTGCCCATGATTTGGCTGACATTGGAAAGAAAAATGAACTAGAGTTGGCTAGAGTTCATTGGCATGCCAAAGAAATGGCAACCATCCAAACAAAGACCAATCTTTGGGTCATGACCAAAATTTTGGTTGAGGTATTGGTTGCCCATGATTTGGCTGACATTGGCAAGAAAAATGAACTAGAGTTGGCTAGAGTTCATTGGCATGCCAAAAAAATGGCAACCATCCAAACAAAGACCAATCTTTGGGTCATGACCAAAATTTTGGTAAGGTGCACTTTGGCCACAACCCAAACACACCCCAACACCCAGCTCGTCGAGGATGCACGGGACAGCGCGACGCCTCCGCGGAGTGGTGTAGCGCGGCCAACTGCATCCTCTGGACCTGAGACCATGCCGTGTCGTCTTGCTTTTTCAATGACATGCGGGGATTGCATGTGAGCAAAGGGCATCTCCAACGTTGCCACGACCGCAGCTGACTACCCTGGCACACCAAAACCCTCATCCCTCGTGTCATCGTGCGGTGCGTTCCCAGCCGGCGCCAGCTGCCCGCATTCATGCCGTCCTTTCGTATGTCGTCGTTAAGAGGCTCGGTGCCCGAGGAACCAACTCCGGTGACTTAATGACGCACCCAGACGCTTGGCCTCACCGGAATGCGCTACTTTAAGTAGCAACGCACAGCTAACCTCCACACCATAGCGCATCGTCCTCCTACCTGGCACCACATCCGCCATGACCGCAAGTGCGAACGCTCTGCGGGAGAGCTTGTCTTCGGGGATGAAGCTCGAGCTCGCCGCCCTTGCTCAAGTCGCCTCTCGCGATGCAATAGTGGCGTAGCCGAATGCAGACGCGACCGCACAATCGGTGGCCACGCTGGCAGCCGACGACGGGAGCACCGTCAGCCACGTGTCCTACTTGCCGCCGTCCAATGTCCGGCACCGCCGAGGTCGGGGACTCCTCCGAGGATGAGTAGGGCATGGGAGGCGGCAGGGCATGGTGTGCAAACTGGCCGGTCCGTATCCTGTGTTCTACTCTTCCTCGCCGGAGACCGCACCTTCACTTCATGGGTCTTGAACCCCACCCGCGTACATAGAGATCGCAGATGGAGGACGTCGGTCGCCGCCGTAGAATAGGTTTAGGGTCAGGTTTCTTTTATTTTTCTGTCCTATAAAAGTTTGAAATGTAATGAAAATCTGTCGTGTTTGCATTAATCTTGGCCGGTGTATATGAACTTTCACAATAATATACATATTGTAGGAGTACTAGCAAGATTGCCATGCGTTGCACGGAAGATCAAGATCTTGTGGGAGAAAAGGATGAACGACGGAAAGCCATATCTGCAGAAGTGGAGAGGAGTGCAGGTAAATTGTCATAGTTTACTTCATATCCGTTAGATATAGATCGGACGGCCCATATTGCAGGATGATAGGCACACCATCATCACCAACTCTGCTTTTTATTGAACCAAGACAAATCTAACATGCGAAGTAAAATAAACACATAGGGTCCATACATACACAAATTATCTTAGGCACTCCAATAGTACGTCCACTACACATTCATGCATTTCACATCTTTCTACATCTACGGGAACCTACGAAAGGGTTAACGTAAATTGCCTCTGTCTCTCCTCCCCTGATTTTCATGGTGGTGGGCCCCTCCCTCCCCCAATCTACAATCAACAGCTCACACGTTTCACATTACGTTAATTACGTAACTGGGATTACGTAGGTATTACTCGTCCTAAAAGACCCAACTAAGCCTACCTCCCAGCATATCGCGCGGGAAAAGACCCGGCCGCACTGTTTTAGTCGGGATTACCGGATTACTAGTAGTAGTATCGATGGATCACGCGAAGCAACACATTTTTTTAGGGGGCGAAGCACCTAGTTTAAAAGGAAAAAAGGTGGTACACTCACATCATTCCTGTCGCGGTCGCATTGCACCCCACACACGTTCGGTCCTGCACACGGCTCACGCAAACAGAATGCGCTTCGGCTTGCCTCTTCACTGACACGTGGGACTGCACTTGGAGAAACCGACCATGAGCCAAACTCCCCCCGCCCACCATGCGAAAATCCTCCCCCCACACCCAAAAATCCCCCCCAAATCCAATTCAACCGCCCTTCGGCCAACTAGCCAATAATATTCCCCAACCCCCTCCCCCCTGTCCCCCTCCACTCCATTCGCTCCGCCAAAAGCCGCCCTCCCCACCGCGCCGATACGTCGGCGCCGCGGTTCGGCGATCCTCTCGCTCCCGCAATACGCTCTCGTAGACTGCCATCCTCTAGCCGCGCCGCCACCTCTGGCTACGTTCTTGTGGAGGCGCACGGGCTCAATGTTTTTGATTATTCTGTTCGAGTTACAGGGAAGAGTCGACAAGAGCACAAACCTAAAGATTTGGACAAAATGGTCTGGTATGTGTTGAATAACTGTCCTGAGATACTACCTTATATCAAGTAAGTGCAGTACTGCATCTTATACATCGTAATCTACTAAACTTGCAGCACATTCTTATATATTTAGATGTTTGACGCAATCACTATGTTGTGCAGCATCTACAAAGAGGAGTTACTGCCGCAAAATTCAAGAAACATTAACAAACTGGTTATGGCAGGATTTGCGAAATGGTTCAAGAACCATGTAAGCTTTTGAAGTGCACTGTCAGTTTTTTTAATATATTGAGTACATAAGATGATCGGCTTGTCTATTTTCTAACCATTGGTTAAGAAGATGCGGGAGGATGGGCAGGCAGTTGATGATGCCCTTTACTCACTAGCAATGGGTCCTGATACTCGGGTAAGACATTATGAATCTTGCGTTGTTGGAGATGTGCGCTACAACACCCTTGCACGAGACGAAGGCAGGAAGACACAAAACAG
The DNA here is from genome assembly GCF_003073215.2 of Triticum urartu. NCBI lineage: Eukaryota > Viridiplantae > Streptophyta > Magnoliopsida > Poales > Poaceae > Triticum > Triticum urartu. The sequence continues at coordinate 340,026,813 of NC_053025.1, read as the reverse complement.
TGCCATCATGAGCACGGATACGTATGACAAAGAGATAACTGACATGTATTCTAACATAACAGACATTGTTTAGTTGCAGTATATCTCTAGTTTCGAGGATCATCAGTGTGTGGTTCTATTCTGCTGTCGGTGTTATAACCTATTTTCCAGGATCGCAAAACCCAGAGCTGATGATTATTTCAAATCCATCAATGTCAAGGCGGCGTACCAGACCAATGATCCCTTTATTTTGGCAAATCAAGCAAAACATATATTTTTCTTGGAAGACACATTTGCACGTAGCGATGACTAGAGAGTATTGCAAAGGTTTGAGCAGAGGAATTCGTTTAATGAAGTTGCACAACAAGATGATGCTTACACTGCTCCTGATGTAAAAGATAACACATATGTTCCTAATATCTTTGAGAACCATCATGTCAATGACGCCGGCGAAAAGATTGCCTGTCGTGCTGTGGACATACAAGAGTTGATCAAGAAGAAGCCAACGTTTGAGGACGTTGAGGACGAAGAAGAAGATGACACCATGGGGAATTACGATTCAGACTGATACACATGGCGAAGATGTTGACGCTACTGCTGCGGATGATGATTACATTGCTTTTGTCGTATTTGCCTGTCAGAAGACGTTTTTTTATCTACTATGTGAAATTGTGTTTGCTATGACAACTGAAACCTGATGAACATATTGTTTAGTATTTTGCTGTGAGAACATCACTTATTATGTATGCTGATTTGTGTTTGGTGATTGTATGACAACTAAAACATGATGACATTGTTGTTTAGTTGTACTCATATTTGGCCGTGAAACTTGAATTTGATGACATAGTTTGCTGTAGGACTGCAATTTGCTCGACGTCTTCGAATGAGAACAAAGCTGTCCCGACAGGGCCTCTACTATTTATTTATTTATATGAGCAAAAGGGGATACCCCATGATTTCCATTAATAGAAATCATTAGATGTTCACAACACTATGCCCAGCCTTCTACACAGGTTCCATTCATTACTAGTTTCAGCAAAGTGCTCATGTCGTAGCCACTGAATACATCACGAGTGCTACATACACTGCAAATAAAGAGACAATCATCCTAGAGAGCACATCGATTTTTCCCATTATCTTCACAAGCTCTTTCATATCCTCATTGCTGTCAAGGCCGTTCAGCAGCTGTTGCTTGGCCATGATAAGAGGAACTGCATCTTTAACCTTCTTCTCTGCATCTTCCTCTTCTGTCGTTCCTTCAGTTACTTGTCCAACACCCCAACCTGCTGGTATTGGGATTCCTCGGCTAACCAAATAATCAGCGTAGTTGCATTCCCCCACATCAGCAACTTCCCAGAAATACAAATCACATGAATCTTCCCTTTTCTGCACGAATCAAATTGGAAGATCATCAACCAAACTATTAAAAAAATCAACAACTGAAAGCAGCAGAACAACACTTAAACATATTATTACCCCATGATTCTGGCATTTGTAGAAGACTCAGCCAGGGTTGCAGATTGTGGTTGAGACGCGACGGATGGCTCTGCGTGATTTGCAGCAGTGGCACCACACCAACGGCAGTGGGTTGCGATGAGCAATCGGCTGCGGTGCGCATGCCGGCGGGGGTGTGATGATACCCATAGGCAGTGGTACGGGTGGCGACTTGGCGCATATCTGGTTGTTGCCTGCTGAAGAGCAGGTGGACGAGCAGCCAGCGAACATGGTTGCAGCGGCCAGAGCTTCTGATGCTAGGCAGAGTAAGTAGAGAAGAGGAGAAGCGAACGTTGGATATGTCAGTTTCATTACTTGCAGAGTAGCATAGCACCATATATAGTCATAGTCTAGGTTTGGATTCGAACCAGCTACAGGAGCACGTCTTTCTTTTTTCTAAAACTCGGCAACGTCTCTTTATTGGTACACTAGCTTGTTCTGTACGCCTTCCCAAGTCTTTGATTTTCTTTCTATATATAAAAAAGTATGCTACTTGGTGTCCGCTTAGTCAACAAACGATTGTGCCAACCTTGACCGTTGGATTGACATTCAACGTCTGTCACATTTCTTCAGTATCTTCTTCCTTGAGCTGCCAAAGCCAAACCAGCGCCGGCGGGACCGCCTGCTCCCGCCTCCCACGGCTGGCTGTGATCTTCCCTGGCTCCTATTCGTTCCCGTCCGAGGCCTCACCATCGTCCTCCAACTTGGTTCGCTCTCCGCGGCGCGGCCCTACGGTGTTATCAACATGGTCAACAACCGAGAGGAATAAGGAGATGACTGTACATGGTGAGGATGACAATAGGGACCCAGCAGCACACGCAATAATTTTGTGTTTTCGGGAAGGAGAAGGGTATCAACTGGGTTGTGCGGGACCCGTGGCCCGTCTAGCCCAGGCTTTTATTTCATATGTTTAGCACATGACCAGCCCAGTTTGTTTTTTTTTTCTTTCTGAAAATGGCTAGCCAGCTATTTTGTTTTTTGCAGAATAACCAACGTAGGCCTACTTGATTTTCTACGCCCTGCTGGGCCGGAAATCTTTCAAGACGAGGAGGGATGCATTTTGCCCAGAAAATGGGCTATAAGTAATAAGAAATGGGCTATAAGTAATAATAAATGGGCTGTAAAATGAAAAAAATACAACAAACAGGCAATTACTTCCAAAATACCGTTTTCTTTCGAATTTTGATATTTTAAATTTCATTGTTTTTGTGCGGGTAAAATTTCATTGAATTTAAATCAAGGTATATTTAGATTTAAAATTAATTTGAATCTGGCTAGAAATTTCGGGATGTATGCTGTTTGGGACAGATTTGCAGGCTGACTTGTGGGTCTACTAGTTTGACGTGTACTTTGGCTTTGTCAACTTAGTACACAAACGATTCTAGTAGCAGTGACCGTTGGATGTTAATCCAATGGCCGTGTTGCTTCTTCAATATCTGATCTTCTTGCTCCAGCCGCCCAAACCAGCTCCGGTGGGACTGCTTGCTGCCGCCTCCCATGGGCGGCTGTGCTGCCGCACAGGCTGCACCGCCCCACCCTACTTCATTGCTGGCCAGGCCATTCCTCTACTCACCCACACCTCCTGTTATTTTCCGATGACGGCAGCTGGACCAGTAAACCCTTGTACTCCCCACCGTGTGGGCAACCATTGCCGATTCTTCCCCGGCTCCGCATCATTCCCTTCCTAGGCCTCATCGTCGTCCACCGCCATGGTGCTATAGGCGCGTCCTGGTCAACATGGTCATTGAACGACATCCATCGGCTATGGACTGTACGCGCAAAATAATGATTCCTCCACCTGACAGCTGGGACCCACTGGAAGGGCCTCTGTATTTCGCAAAAAAATGTTCCCCCCGCTGACATGTTGGACCCACCAGCTATATCTTTGCACGCAATGAAGTGTGTCCTTATTACGCATAAAAAAAATGAATACCCCCCTGCTAGTTGGGACCCACCATTGTGGGAGGCTGACTTGTGGGCCTACTAAGTTGATGGGGACGGAGGGCTTTGTCAACTTAGTCAATATGAACGATTCTAGCTCCAGTGACCGTACGATGTCCATCTAACGGCCGTAGTGCTTCTTCAACCTCTGGTCTTCTTGCTCCAGCCGCCCAAAGCAGCGCCGGTCGTGCCGCATGCTCCTGCCTCCCATGGTCGGCTGTGCTGCCGCGGAGGCCTCGCCGCCCCCTACTATTCCCACCACTGGCCAGGCCCTGCGGCGACGGCAGCCTCACACCGCAGCCAAACCAGTGAACCCTCGTACTCCTCTCCGCGCGGGCTTCCACTGCCGCGTCTTCCCCGGCTCTGCGTCGTCCCCTTCCTAGGCCTCGCCATCGTCCACCGCCGTGGTGCTCTCCGCGCGGCGTGGTCAACGTGGTCAAGGAACGACTTCCATCGGAAGAGTACTGTACGTGGAGAGGCTGACAGCTGGGTCCACGGCCACAGCCCAGTTTTTTTGTGATTTGCTAAGTAAGTCGCTTTTTCGGGCCTGTTGGGCTGCAAATCTTTCAAGATCAGGAGAGCTTTCATTCGGCTGGCCAAGAAAATGGCCCATCAGTAATGAGAAATGGGCTATACATTTTTAAAACACATCAAACCGGCAATTAGTTTCAAATATATTTTTTCATTTCAAGATTTTAAATTACATTAATTTTTATGCGTGGAGAATTTGTTGGATTTTATATTGATATACATTTATTTTTAAAATCAGTTTGAATGTGAGTCGAAATTTCGGGATTAAAAACAGTTCGGACCGCACCAAAATATGCAAAATTTCATATAATTTTTTAACCGTGGCCACAATATGGGCTATAATGCTAACAAAAAGAATATGGGCTCCAAAAAAACCTTAAGAATTAGAAAATGGGCTGTAAATTATTAGAAATAATGGCAGATGGGCTATATGTTATTTTCCACAGATTTGAGGCTTTCCTAAAAAAGGTTGACGCACAAGTAGTGACTATTGGATGTCCATCGAATGGCCGTCGTGCTTCTTCAATCTCTGCTCTTCCTGCTCCAGCCGCTCAAACAAGTGCCGGCGAGACTGCCTGCTCCCTCCTCCCCGCGGCCGGCTGTGCTACCGCGCAAGCCTCACCGCCCACCGTACTCCCATCGCTGGGCTAGCCATCCCTCTACTCACCCACAACTGCTGTTATTCTCCGGTGATGGCAGACGAACCAGTAAACCCTCATAAAGTCGTACTCCCCTCTGCGTGGGAAACAACTGCCGAGTCTTCCCTGCCTCCGTGTCGTTCCCTTCCTAGGCCTCGCCGTCGTCCACCGCCCTGTTGCTCTCGGTGTGGCCTGGTCAACATGGTCAACGACCGACATGCATCTGAAGTGGACTGTACGTGGAGAGGCCGACATCTGGGTCCACGGCCGCATGCAAGGAAATGCCTCCTTATTACATGCAAAATAATGATTCCTCCACCTGACATCAGGGACACACCGAAAGGGCCTCTGTATTTCGTGAAAAAACGTTACCGCCGCTGACAACTCGGACCCACCAGCTATATCTTCGCACATAAGGAAGTGCCTCCTTATTACGCACAAAAAAATGAATACTCCCCATGTTAGCTGGGACCTAGTATAGTGGCAGGCTGACTTGTGGGCCTACTAAGTTGACGGGGACGGAGGGCTTTGTCAACTTAGTCAATATGCACGATTCTAGCTCCAGTGACCGTACAATGTCCATCCAACGGCCGTAGTGCTTCTTCAACCTCTGGTCTTCTTGCTCCAGCTGCCCAAACCAGCGCGGGTCGTGCCTCATGCTCCTGCCTCCCGTGACCGGCTGCGATGGGGCGGAGGCCGCACTGCCCCCTACTACTCCCACCGCTGGCTAGGCCATCCCTCTACTCACCCACATCCCCTGTTATTCTGCGGCGATAGCAGCCTCACACCGCAGCGAACCAGTGAACCCTCGTACTCCTCTACACGTGGACATCCACTGCCGCGTCTTCCCCGGCTTTGCGTCGTCCCCTTCCTAGGCCTCACCGTCTTCCATCGCCCTGGTGCTCTCGGTGCGGCATGGTCAATGTGGTCAAGGAACGACTTCCATCGGACATGGACTGTATGTGGAGAGGCTGACAGCTGGGTCCCCGGCCGAAGAAAGGAAGTGCCTCCTTATTACGTGCAAAATAATTATTCCTCCACCTGACAGCGGGGACCCACCGGACGGGCCACCGTATTTCACGAAAAAAATGTTTCCCCCCTGACTGCTGGGACCCACCAGCTACATCTTCACAAGCAAGGAAGTGCCTGACAGTCGGGACCCACCTGGTCAAAGCGTACGTAGCGTTGTCATTCTGGTCGTGAACGTGTACGTACATATATACTGGTGGATGTAGAGGCGCGCACGTGACGTAGTAGAGGCGCACACGTAGCATGTACACGTACGTACAGTGGCCAGGGTGCAAGAAAGAAAATACGGCCACGTATGTGTACATACGGGCGGGGTCTCGAACGCCTACTCGCGCATACATACGGCCAAGGCTCATCTACATGGCTGGGTCGGAACGGAGAAACAGCGTCGTCATCGTGTTCATGGGGAGGCAACAGAATGCGTCATGTTCATGGGGAGGCAACAGAATGCGTTGTGTTCATCGGGAGGCAAAGGAACGCGTGGGAGCCAACCGGCTGGGTCAGAACGGAATGCGTGGTCGTGTTCATCGGGAGGGCTTGGACGGAACAGGCGATGGAAATGAGGCCTGGCGTACCGCACAATGGAGGAAACGGACCTCCTACATTCGGAACGGGGTCCTGTTGATCAGGAGGGGTCTGGCGTACCGCAAAACAGAGGAAACTGACCTCCTACGGTCGAAACGGGGGTCCTGGTCATCGGGAGGGGTGTGGCGTACCACAAAACCGACGAAACGGACCTCCTACGGTCGAAACGGGGGTCCTGTTGATCGGGAGGGGTGTGGCGTACCGCAAAACGGACGAAACGGACTTGTGTTGGAGTTCTACGGTCGAAACGGGGGTCCTGTTCATCGGGAGGGGTGTGGCGTACCGCAAAACGGGACTCCACGGGATAATGTTCATCTCCATCGTCGACCTCCTCCAGCCTCCACGGGCTCCTGTTCATCCAGCCTCCACGGGCTCCTGTTCATCCAGCCTCCACCGCGCGCTACTCCACCGGCTACTGTTCAACCACCCCTCCACGGGCACCCCTCCACCGTCTACTCTTCATCCAGCCCTCCACACCATGGGCCCCTATTCAACCACCCCTCCATGGGCACCCCTCCACCGTCTACTCTTCATCCAGCCCTCCACCACACCACGGGATCCTGTTCATCCACAGGCAACGCCACCGCTCACTGTTCATCCAAACCCCCCGCAACGCTCACTGTTCATCCCAGAGGCAGCATCGATCGGCTTTAGTTAGCAGCAGCAGTGAAGGAATCGCTCGATCGAGTTCAGTTAACAGCCATCGATCGATCGCTCGGGTTCAGTAACGTGTAGCCTGCAGTGCAATCGCTCGGTTCAGTTAGAGCCCAACGCCTCGCTCGGGTTCAGTTAGAGCCAACGCCTCGCACACACACGCGTATGTGTACGAGAGAAACGCGCATCGCTCGGCCCCCGACCTCCCACCATAACCGGGAACTCCCAGAAATTTTCCTCGCCCTCGCTTCTACCATGGTTTTTTCCGTCATGGACAGCCCAAAGAATGTCATGCAGCTGCGTCTCCGGCCCGCCCAGGACGAAAAGCCCATTTTCTGTCATGATTTTTTGTCATAGAAGTAGGAGCCCACCACATCTATGATGATACCGGGTTTTGTCATAATTATCGTCATAGAAGTGTCATATGTATAACAGAAAAAAATTCGTTCGGCCCAAAATGTCACGAATGTGTCTTTTTTTGTAGTGAAGTGTGCCTTGGCTGACGCACATGTCGTAGTCCTCGACAAGGTCGAGCTACTCTCCACGGCCAACGATTCCATCAAGGACCTGAAGCTGAAGCTGGAGGGTCTTGAGGGGACGCTCTCGGAGGTCAGGGCCCGGGAGGAGACCCTGACCAAGAATCTGGAGGAGGAGAGGCAGCTGTGGAAGAATGACGCTGTCAACCACGTAGATTTTGTGGAGGGTGAGAAACTCTGGGTCAGCTGCCTCACAGATGTGGAGCGTTCACTGCGTCCACCAAGGATGCCACTTGTTCGGTCGTCTTCTTCCTTGGAGTGACGACCACGATGAAGCCGTTGCTTCAACAAGATCAGATTTCCACAATTGCACACCCCCTACCTGGCGCGCAAGAGATGTCGGTGGGAAACGACACCTATGGGATGACTGGGATCCCTTCTACGGTTGGCGGGCATGGGGTTGTGCAAAGAGCGGGTCTGGCGGTCAGCACAAGGATCGTTTACCCAGGTTTGGGCCATGGAGACGTGTAATACCCTAGTCCTGCTTTGATGTATATTTGAGTGTTCTTGAGTTCTTGAACTAGCTACGGTGTCTCTCTAGTTCCAAAGATCCGAATCCCACTCCAGTAAGCCTCGGGCCTCCTTTTATAGACAGAAGGGGTCGCCATAGTGGCACACAGGAGGTGGGAAGGTGCATCGCGGCTGAGTCTATCCTCTGGAACCATCGGACAAACTCATTTAATGCACTGCCGACGTGCCCCTCTTGCTTTATCAGGGACGGAAAGGAAGCTCGTCCTAGCTATCGCCGCCTCACCTGGCTCCGACGCGCTTCCGAGCTAACAAGGCATTGTAGCGCCACGTTGGCTGGCCGCTGGGCTGGCGTGATGGTGGAGACTTCACGAAGATCTGCATGCCACCATGCAGGTGCTTGATGAGTCGGTGTGAAGGCCGCACACTGCCACGAAGACGCCTGCTCAACTGGTTGAGCTAGCAGCTGCATGGGAGTGGCGATGGAGTCTTGGCAAACGTGGGTTGGGCTGCGGCCCCGCAGATGTCTTCGGCAAGGGTCTTGCCAGGGGCCCAACAAGGATCTTGTTGTGGCACCACGGTCATCCCCGGCAAGGATCTTGCCGGGGGTCTCATGGATTTCCATGGCAAGGATCTCGCCAAGGATCGTCGTCTTTTGGTTCTCATCTGATCTTGTGTATTTATAATCTCCACAAAGATCTGCATGCCACCATGGAGGTGCCTCCCGAGCCTTGGCTTTGATGTGGCTGATGGCGTCGGAAACCCTTGGGCTCAAGGGTGGCACGCTCGGCTGGTGTCAGGCAAGTTGCCCCGGCAAGGACCTTGCCGGGGCTGCAGAAGACGCCCCGGCAAGTGTCTTGCTGGTGGAGTCCACCTCACCCTCTTGCTCTCTTTGCGCCCCTGGTCTTGGCGTTGCTCTGGCTGTCTTGCGCTCTGGCATCCCTCCTCTGCTCTACTCGGTGCGTCTGTGGGCACTGCTCTGACTGGCCATGCACAAGTAAAGGGGTGCAAAAGAAGAGCCCCTACTTTTGTACACCGACACAATTCTTTTTGCAGAAGATTAATATAAAAAATTCTCACGTGGTCCTAAGTTTTGAGAATTTTTGGAGTTATAGAAGTATTTGAAATATTCAGATTGCTACAGACTGATGTGATTTTGACAGATTCTGTTTTCTTTGCGTTGTGTGCTTGATTTGATGAGCCTACGGTTTTCTTCGAAGAGTTTTTGCCATAGAAAAGTTGTAATACAGATATAATGCAAGAATAAAATTTGAATGGGTTTGCAACAATACTTATAGTAGCGATTTGTTTTCTTATATTTACGGATCTCACGAAGGTTTTGTTGAGTTTTGTGTGATTGAAGTTTTCAAGTTTTGGGTGATGTTATGATGGATTAATGAATAAGGAGTAGGAAGAGCCTAAGCTTGGGGATTTCCATGGCATCCCAAGCTATTACCCAAAGAGAAGCAAGCAACTAAGCTTGGGGATGCCCGAGTGGCATCCACTCTTTCTTCTAATGACCATCGGTATTTTACTCGAAGCTATATTGTTATTCGTCACATACTAGGAGTTTTCTTGGAGCGTCTTGTATGATAAGAGTCTTTGCTTGTTTTGCTTTTTTTTCTTTAAGTCTTGAATCCTTGCTGGACACACCTAGTTGAGAGAGCCAAAATTATGCCATGACTTTTAGAATTGCTCTCTGCGGGGTTTCTGATCCACGGGCACCTATTGGACCGGCGGACCGGGTCCCTTTTGGTTCGGCGGGGGGCGGAGGTTGCGCAAAGAGCAGATCGAGGCGAAGCAAGCGGGCGGTTGGTCGTGCGAGGAGTAAATCGAGGCGAAGCACGCGAGCGATTTACCCAGGTTCGGGCCGCACGGATGCGTAAAACCCTACTCCTGCTTTGTGGATTGGTATTGATTCCTAGCTCGAGGGCGAGCGTGAGTGTGTGGAATTGCTGAACCTCGCGAGAGCTCTCGAGGTGGCCGACCCCCATCTACGTTGCCTCGGGCCTCCTTTTATATGCTCAAGGGGTTACCGACATAGGGCAACGGAGGGCAAAAGTGGAAAAGGTGCCGTGGATAGGCACAGCTAGGTGCTGTAGTAGGCACAGCTAGCTGCTACAGTGCTATCATACCTAACCCTGACGGCAGGGGACAAGGGCATTAAATGCCCGTCTGTGTCGCCTAGACAGCACCGAAAGGGAACGCTAGGGACGCCACCGTTTTGCCACGATGGTTGTCTTGTCAGCGCCTGCGTGCCACCGCACGCCCCTAGCTGCACAGCCTCCTGCCACGTGCGCTTGGGAGGGGCCCCGGAGCGACACGTGGGTGGATGTGCTGGAGCGCGGGCGTGGAGTGGGGGCTTGCCGCGGCAAGCGCCTTGCCGCGGCCGTCGTCTTGTCGCTTCCGGGAGCTTGCCGCTCACCGGGCCTTGTCGGGGCGCGTAGCGCGCCGCGACAAGTTCCTTGGAATGCCTCGGACGGCCTTCCCGGCAAGCGCCTCTTGCCGGGGCCTTGGGACGCTTCTGATGGCCTTCCCGGCAAGCTCCTCTTGCCGGGGTCTTGCCTTCTTCCCGGCAAGCTCCTCTTGCCGGGGTCTTGTCTTGAGTACTTTGTTCTTGAATGGTCTTCAAAGGGACCACGGAGGTTCTTGGCGGTGACCTGGCAGGCCTTGCCGCGGGACGCTGCGACTGCCCGTTAACAAGTTCGGGGTACTAAGGGTACCCCTACTCTAGTACACCGACAGGAGCCCCCGGGCCTGGGCCAGACACGGTGCCGAGCGCTGTTGGGCCAGGCCCAAAACAGTGCACGGGCACGTGCGGCCTAGGTCGCGCCGCATATCTCTCCGCTTCCATCGCGCACTCCCGGAACGGCGCGCGTCGAACGCGGCCTCGTGGGTGATGTGGGCGGCGCGCGCGCGTGGGGCTAAGCCCCGCGAGCATGCGTCAAGCCATGATGAAGGGGAACGGCCCACGCCTTCTTCTCCAAACGGAGGTAGGCGTGGGGGCGTGGCGCATTTACTGGATGGGGCCGGTGCGCGGTTTCCGAAGCGCCCACTCCCCGAGATCACGGGGTAGGGCGAGGCCGCCCCATCCGTCGCCTCAGTTCTGCATCTCCGCCATGCGGCTCCCATGCATTTGGGATCGTGGACGGCGGGAGCGGGAACCTGGGCCGTTGCGAGCAGAGGGGACGGGTCGGCCCACCTCCCTGCTCTTCCTGTGCCTTGATTCGCTGAGCGGGGTGGCTGGGCTCCCACTTCGCTCCTTTATAAGGAGCGGGAAGGGAGCACCGAAGCCTACACTCTCTCGTCTCCTCCTTTCTTCAGCTTCTGCTCCCATTTCTCTCATTCGCCATGGAGAAAGGGAATCCTGGGCCTTCATCGGTGGCGGCGAGGGTCGCCGCCAGACAGCGCACCCTCCCCTTTTCCTCGCTCGTGGTGGCAGAGCCAGCCATAAGGGGAAGAGGGAGGGGGCGAGGTCGTGGACGAGGTCGAGGACGAGGTCGAGGCGCTCGGGGAAGAGGCGGACGGGGCGACGCGCCAGCTTCGCCCCCGCCGGTGGCTCCTCCCCCCGCGGCGGTCCATATAGGGGACAACCCTTGCGAGTTCTTCGTCAAGCTGCGCCGGGCGCCTCGTCGTCGCCTCCGGCTTCCGGCTCCGTTCGCGGGCGCGATGGAGTCGGACCCGCCCGAGACTCTGAGATTACACATGAGGGGCTGTTGGATCAGTGGCACGCGAGTCTGCGTGGCGTTCCCAGCCCCTGGTGTGATGTATCTCGATCGAGGGTGGAAGACGTTCGCCCGCATCCACAGCTTGACGGGGGGACTCACCCTCCATTTTAAGCTGGTGGAGGGCGATCTCCTCTCCGTCAAGGTCTTCGGGTGCTTCGGCACCCGGGCGAAGTGCTGCGTGGACAGCTTCTCCGATAGCGAAGGCTCCTCCTCAAGCGAGAGTGACGAGGAGGAGAGTGGCAGTGATGGTGAGGGTGGCGGGCGGCAGGACAGCGGCTCCGACTAGGTGTCGGGCGCCGTCTCGTGCGGCACCGGCGACCCTATCATCCGCGGCGCCGGCTTCTTGAACTCCCCGGGGGCGTCTCCTTGGGCGGCTGGCGTAGGGAGGTCGCGGAAGGGGAAGAGGGCTGGCGACAAGGACGTCAGGTCGGAGTACGAGGGCGTGGTGCCCTCGACAGCGTGCTGACATCCTGCCGCCCCTCCTTCGCACCCTTCTCCCGGCGTCGCCATCACCGTCCGGCCCCCGGATGTTCTCTTGGTGTCTTCTGGCACCTGTAGCTCGCCTTGGCGCCCCTTTCCCCTTTTCGCCTGCTTGTTCTACCTCCTGAAGAGAGGGACAGGAAAAGGATTATGGGCACCTTATCTTTTTAATTGTAAGCCTTCGGGCCTTAGCTGTATCTAAAACTTGTAATCCTCTCTTTCATGTTTTTCATCCTCTATGGACTGTACCTGTATGGGATGTTCTTTAATGAAAAGGGGAAGTTTGCCGGGTTATTTGCCTCGCGGGTTGAACCCACGCTAAAGAACAGATCCTTGGTGTCTCTCGGACAGACGTTCCCGGCAACAGGCCCTGCCGCCTTCCCACGTGCTTCGACCGCTCTCACGCCTTTGATGGAGGCGGGAACGAGGTGGGTGCGGCCTCCTCGTTTCATCCCTTCGCTGCCGCGGCTACGACCAAACTTGGCCCCGGGAACGCGCTCCAGGGCCTAGAGTCGGGGGAGCACGGCAGTTTCTGGGGAGAAACGCGGTTTCACATTCCCCAGTCCATAAGAGGATGCATGAAGAGGGATGAAAGACTTATCTGATATTGCAGCCTCCGGCAACTCTGGCTTGCCGGGGGTGACATTTTGGCATCCGCAGCCCCCGGTGTTCTTGCCGGGGCCCAGGTGCCGGCGCGCCCTTCTTCTCCTTTTCGTCTCCAGGTGGCCTGGCCAGGACGTGCGAGCCCTGCGAACGAAGGAAAAGCAAAGGGACGGACACTCGACCTCTAAGCTAGGGGTTAGCCGCTGTTAGGGACTATCGACCCTAACCAAGGACGAGACTCAGACTCAATCTAGCATGCATGCTATAGCCCCCGGGGTATGCAGCGCTTCATTTACTGGTGCTCAGGGTCTGCGCCTGGCTCTGTACAGAGGATCACATGCAACAGCGGCAAGACTCGTACAGAAAGGTGGTTGCCAGATGGGGTCCGACAACCGCGCCTTACGGGTAAAACTTACGAAGATGCTCGATGTTCCAGGAGTTGCTCACTGGGATGCCATCTTCGGTCTCAAGGCGGACAGCGCCAGGCCTTGTGACTCGTTTCACCCGGTAAGGGCCTTCCCACTTCGGCGTCAACTTATTTGGATCTTGGCCGACTGAACACGCCGAAGAACAAGGTCGCCTTCCTCGAAGCTTCTGGCACGGGCTGGGAGCGACGGCTCGCACAGTGGCCTGAAGACGATCTTCCTCAAGGAGCAGCGCGTCATCTTGCCGCAGCCGCTCTTGCTCAAGCTCATCATGAGCGAGCACTCGAGGTGACCCGTATACGAGTTCCGTGAGGATATCTGTTTCTGCGCCAGGGTCTGCGCCTGGCTCTGTACAAAGGATTACATGCAGCAGCGGCAAGACTTGCACAGAGAGGTGGTTGCCGGACGGGGTCCGACAACCGCGCCTTACGGGTAAAACTTGCGAAGATGCTCGATGTTCCAGGAGTTGCTCACTGGAATACCGTCTTCGGTCTCCAGGCGGACAGCGCCAGGCCTAGTGACTCGTCTCACCCGGTAAGGGCCTTCCTACTTCGGCGTCAACTTGTTGGAATTCTTGGCGGACTGAGTGCGCCGAAGAACAAGGTCGCCTTCCTCGAGACTCCTGGCATTGACTCTGCGGCTGTGGTAGCGGCGCAGAGCTTGCTCGTAGCGAGCAGCTCGCACAGCAGCCTGGAGACGATCTTCCTCAAGGAGCAGCGCGTCCTCTTGCCGCAGCCACTCTTGCTCAAGCTCATCATAAGCGAGCACTCGAGGTGACCCGTATACGAGTTCCGTGGGGGTAACTGCCTCTGCTCCATAGACTAGAGCAAAGGGTGTCTGTCCAGTGGCTCGATTTGGCGTCGTTCTGATCGACCAAAGAACCACCGGTAGCTCCTCGATCCAGTTTCTTCCGCACTTGCGCAGCCTGTCGAAAGTTTTGGTCTTGAGCCCGCGCAGCACCTCAGCATTTGCCCTCTCCGCTTGACCGTTGCTCCTTGGGTGAGCAACAGAAGCGAAGCAGACTTTGGCGCCGAGATCTTGGATGTACTGCATGAAGGTGTGGCTCGTAAATTGTGTGCCGTTGTCGGTGATTATCCGGTTAGGGATCCCGAAGCGGCAAACAATCGACCTGAAGAACTTGACGGCTGACTGTGCGGTCACCTTCCTCACTGGTTCCACTTCCGGCCACTTTGTGAACTTGTCGATTGCGACGTACAAGTACTCAAAGCCCCCGACAGCTCGGGGGAAGGGGCCGAGGATGTCGAGCCCCCAGACCGAAAAGGGCCAGGATAAAGGGATCGTCTGGAGAGCTTGAGCTGGCTGGTGTATCTGCTTGGAATGGAACTGGCACGCTTCACACTTGGTTACTTATGCAGTTGCATCTTGGAGGGCTGTTGGCCAGAAGAAACCTTGCCGGAATGCTTTGCCGACGAGTGCTCTTGCGCCAATGTGGTGACCACATATGCCTCCGTGTATCTCTGCCAACAGCTTCTGTCCGTCTTCCCGGGGAATGCACCTCAATTTCACACCGTTGAGTCTTCTTCTGTACAGCGTCTTGTCGATGAACTGGTACATACTTGACTGCCGGGCTACTCTTTCGGCTTCTTCTTGCTCTTCGGGAAGTTCTCCTGTCTGAAGGAAACGGACAATCTGCTGCGCCCATGTTGGAGCCTGTGGCTCGACAACAAGGACTAAAGACAACTCTGCTGCTGCGGGAACGTCCGCTTCTACGGCGAGAAGTTGTGTCTCTGCCGGAGCTTGACGTTCCGCGACAAGCTTGCCGGGAGCTTCAGCTTCAACGGAACAAACCCTAGGGCTTGCCGGAGCATCTGGCTCACCGGCGCTCTTGGCATTGATCTTGGAGGTTGCTGCAGGAATATCTGCTTCTACGGCGAGAAGCTGTGTCTCTGCCGGAGCGTGACATCTCGCGACAAACTTGCCGGGAGCTTCTGCTTCAACGGAACAAACCCTGGGGTTTGCCGGAGCATCTCGCTCCTCAGCGCCTTCGGTGTTGATCTTGGGGACCTTCGGGGTGGGGAGTGCACAGTAGTTGCACCCCCACCAATCTTGTCTCCACCGGTTTGCGCCTGGCTGACTCGCTGCGGTTGCAACGTGCTCGGCTGCCGAGGAGTGTCGCCGTTGGCGAAGCTGATGAGACTCTAGATAGTGGCCCTCCAGTCGTCGATCTTGTCCGCCGCTGGAGGGTAGTCTAGGAGCAGCTGAGCTCGTGCCAGAGCTTCCGCTGCGGTGGCGGGCGGCGGTAGCGAACGGTGCGAGGAGCGGGATACGCTCGGACTCCTAACCACGTTAGAAGGAGCAGTATCCCGTCCAGGCGACCGTGTCTCGCTCGCGCCGGCTTGTTGACGCGCATGGTGGTCCTGGGGCTCCGGGATCCACCAGCTCGATCTTGATCCAGCGAGCGCATGGTACCGTGAGTACCATGACGCTGCCGGTCCCGCGCCTCCTGAGATGGGCGCGGTGCATGCACGGACGCCGAGGTCTTGGAGTGCGCCCGGTCGTTGTGGGAGCCGGCCACGCCGCCGATGGGCAGCGCAGCCTTGCCCTGGGACCTGGCAGCACCAAGAGTTCCCTCATCGATGTGTGCCCTTCCGCCGGCGCCTGCCCCACCGTCCGTTTGCTCCGGCGGTGGGTGGCTCGACGCGGACGGAGCAGCTGCCTCCGAAACTTTCTTCTTCGGCGGCATGTTGATGAAGATGGTGAAGATCGATGAAGAAGATGAAGATCTAGCCCGCAAGAACGCCGGATCTGATTCACACAACTTCGACGCCCTCTACCTGGCGCGCCAGAGATGCCGGGGTTTCTGATCCACGGGCACCTATGGGACCGGCGGACCGGGTCCCTTTTGGTTCGGCGGGGGGCGGAGGTTGCGCAAAGAGCAGATCGAGGCAAAGCAAGCGGGCGGTTGGTCGTGCGAGGAGTAAATCGAGGCGAAGCACGCGAGCGATTTACCCAGGTTCGGGCCGCACGGATGCGTAAAACCCTACTCCTGCTTTGTGGATTGGTATTGATTCCTAGCTCGAGGGCGAGCGTGAGTGTGTGGAATTGCTGAACCTCGCGAGAGCTCTACGTTGCCCCGGGCCTCCTTTTATATGCTCAAGGGGTTACCGACATAGGGCAACGGAAGGCAAAAGTGGAAAAGGTGCCGTGGATAGGCACAGCTAGGTGCTGTAGTAGGCACAGCTAGCTGCTACAGTGCTATCATACCTAACCCTGACGGCAGGGGACAAGGGCATTAAATGCCCGTCTGTGTCGCCTAGACAGCACCGAAAGGGACCGCTAGGGACGCCACCGTTTTGCCACAATGGTTGTCTTGTCAGCGCCTGCATGCCACCGCACGCCCCTAGCTGCACAGCCTCCTGCCACGTGCGCTCGGGAGGGGCCCCGGAGCGACACGTGGGTGGATGTGCTGGAGCGCGGGCGTGCAGTGGGGGCTTGCCGCGGCAAGCGCCTTGCCGCGGCCGTCGTCTTGTCGCTTCCGGGAGCTTGCCGCTCACCGGGCCTTGTCGGGGCGCGTAGCGCGCCGCGGCAAGTTCCTTGGAATGCCTCGAACGGCCTTCTCGGCAAGCGCCTCTTGCCGGGGCCTTGGGACGCTTCTGATGGCCTTCCCGGCAAGCTCCTCTTGTCGGGGTCTTGCCTTCTTCCCGGCAAGCTCCTCTTGCCGGGGTCTTGTCTTGAGTACTTTGTTCTTGAATGGTCTTCAAAGGGACCACGGAGGTTCTTGGCGGTGACCTGGCAGGCCTTGCTGCGGGACGCTGCGACTGCCCGTGCACAAGTTCGGGGTACTAAGGGTACCCCTACTCTAGTACACCGACACTCTCTATGCTTCACTTAAATTTTTATGAGCTATGGAATTGCTCTAGTGCTTCACTTATATCTTTTTGAGCACGGTGTGCTTTAGTATTTTTTGAAGAAATGCTCTCATGCTTCACTTAGATTTATTTGAGATTTAGTAATTTTTAAGAAATTCTCTCTTGCTTCACTTAAATTAATTTGAGAGAAAGAAATATTATGCTCATGATCTTCACTTATATTTGTTTGAGCTTATCAAAGGCAACACATGAAAATTAGTTCCAAAGTGATAGATATCCAAGGAGGATATAATAAAAACTTTCATGAAGATCATTGGACAAAATAAACTTGATTCCTTTTAATAGTTTTGAGATATGATGATGTGATATGTGAGTCATGTTGATGAGAAATTATGCTTTAGTAAGAATATTGGTGTTAAGGTTTGTGATTCCCTATGCAAGCATGAAAGTCAATAGTTATGCAATGAAATTACATCCTACTTGTGGTGCATTATTCGGTGTTAATTATGCTTAATGCTCGCTTATGATATTTTTTGTTTCTTGGTTGGTAGCTTCTCAATCTTTTGCTAGCCTTCATTTTGCACTATGTGTGATCGCTACTTGTGCATCCAAAATCCTTTAAACCAGTTTTGCCATATGAGTCCACCATACCTACCTATATGCGGTATTCTTTTGTCGTTCTAAGCAAATTTGTATGTGCCATCTCTAACTTTAAAAATAATTTTCTCTTTTGTGTGCTCGTACCGCTCATGAAACGGTAGGGGGTGGCTAATATATTTCCATGCTAGATATGTTATTCTCGAGATGAGTGTTTATTCACTTGTCATTGCATGAGAGTAAGGCAAAGGTATTAGGGATGCCCAATCCCAAAATGACAAATGAATTTACTTTGTGTTGTTAAATAATAAATTCCTTAGGAAGTGTTGGTATGGAAGGCACTGATACGTCTCCAACTTATCTACTTTTCCTAACACTTTTCCTCTTGCTTTGGACTCTAATTTGCATAATTTGAATGAAACTAACCCTGGACTGATGCTATTTTCAGTAGAACTACCATGGTGTTATTTTCGTGCAGAAATAAAAGTTCTCGGAATGGAACAAAACTTTGTGAGGAATTTTCATACAATAAATAAGAATTTCTTGAGCCAAGATCCACCAGAGAGGGGCACCTGAGTGGGCACAACCCACCAGGGCACGCGCCCCTCTCCTAGCGCGCCCAGGTCAGTTGTCCCCACCTAGTGGCCCCGCAGAACCTAAAACCGACGCTATAAAATCCTATTTTTCCAGAAAAAATCAAGGAGAAAGAATTATCGCGATCCTCATGATGGAGCCGCCGGCACCTCCCGTTCTTCATTGGGAGGCCAGATCTGGAGTCCGTTTGGGGCTTTGGAGAGGGGGATCTTCGTTCTTCATCATCACCAATCCTTATCCATCGCCAATTCCATGATGCTCCCCACCGTGAGTGAGTAATTCCTTCGTAGGCTCGCTGGTCCGTGAGGAGTTGGATGAGATTCATCATGTAATCGAGTTACTTTTGTTAGGGCTTGATCCCTAGTATCCACAATGTTCTTAGATTGATGTTGCTATGACTTTGCCATGCTTAATGCTTGTCACTTTGAGCCCGGGTGCCATGATTTCAGATCTGAACCATTTATGTTATCACCATTATATCCATGTTCTACATCCGATCTTGCAAGTTATAGTCACCTACTACGTGTTATGATCCAGCAACCCCGGAGTGACAATAACCGGGACCACTCCTAGTGATGACCGTAGTTTGAGGAGTTCATGTCTTCACCATGTGTTAATGATTTGTTCCGGTTCTCTATTAAAAGGAGGCCTTAATATCCCTTAGTTTCCAATATGGACCCCGCTGCCAAGGGGGGGTAGGACAAAAGATGTCATGCAAGTTCTTTCCATAAGTACATATGACTATTTACGGAATGCATGCCTACACTATATCAATGGACTTGAGCTAGCACCGTATCGCCCTAGGTTATAACTATCTCATGATGAATATCATCAAACAAGTCACTGATCCAATGCCTACAAATTTATCCTATATTATTCTTGCTAAGTTACTACTGCTATCATCACTATTACACTTGCTACAAAATTATTGCTATCACTGTTACCGCTACCGTTACTGCTGCTACTATTATCAAAACTATCATACTACTTTGCTACTGATCACTTTGTGCAGATAATTAATCTCCAGGTGTGGTTGAATTGACAACTCAGCTGCTAATACCTTCAACTATTCTTTGGCTCCCCTTGTGTCGAATCTATAAATTTGGGTTGAATACTCTACCCTCGAAAACTGTTGTGATACCTTACACTTGTGGGTTATCAAGACCATATTGTAGCATCATTTCTGAGGAGTGAAGTGCCTTTGGTAAGTGGAATTTGGTAAGGAAACATTTATATAGTGTGCTAGAATTTATTGTCACTTGTTACTATGGAAAACAATCCTTTGAGGGGTTTGTTCGGGGTATCTTCACCTCATCCGGAACCACAATTAGCTACCCCTCAACCTACCGCACCTACTGAAAATATTGAATATGAAATTCCTTTGGGTATGATAGAACAACTGCTAGCTAATCCTAATGCAGGAGATGGAACCAAACATCCTGATATACACTTGATATATGTAGAACAAATTTGTGGACTGTTTAAGCTTGTAGGTTTACCTGGATATAAAGTTATGAAGAAGGTTTTCCTTTATCTTTGAAGGGAAAATAATTGGCTTGGTATAGACTATGTGATGATATTGGATCTTGGAATTGGAGTCGTTTGAAACTGGAGTTCCACCAAAAAATTATCTTATGCATCTAGTTCATCATGATCGGAATTATATATATAATTTTTGGCCTCGTGAAGGAGAAAGTATCGCTCTAGCTTGGGCGAGGCTTAAGTCAATGTTATATTCATGCCCCAATCATGAGCTCTCAAGAGAAATCATTATTCAGAACTTTTATGCTTGGCTTTCTCGTAATGATTAAACTATGCTTGATACTTCTTGTGCTGGTTCTTTTATGAAGAAGACTGTTGAATTCTGGTTGGATCTTTTGGAAAGAGTTAAACGCATATATGAAGATTAGGAACTCGACAAAGGTAAAGAGTCAGGTATTAAACTTGAGTATGATTGTGTTAAATCTTTCATGGATACAGATGCTTTTCAAAAGTTTAGCACTAAATATGGACTTGACTCTGAGATAGTAGCCTCCTTTTGTGAGTCATTTGCTACTCATGTTGAACTCCCTAAAGAGAATTGGTTTAAATATCACCCACCTAGTAAAGAAGAAATTAAAGAACCGGTACCAGTTAAAGAAGAAACTATACATTATAATGTTGATCCAGTTGTTCCTTCTGCTTATATTGAGAAACCACCTTTCCCTATTAGGATAAAGGAACATGCTAAAGTTTCAACTGTGGTTAACAAAAGCTATATTAGAACACCTAAACTTGATGAGCAAATTAAAGTAGAACCTAGTATTGCTATGGTTAAAGATCTCTTGGAAGAAGATGTGGATGGACATGTTATTTACTTCCGTGAAGAAGCTGCTAGAATTGCCAAACCGAATAAGAAAGATAAACATAGACCTGTTATTGGCATGCTTGTCATCTCACTTAAAATAGGAGATCACTGTTATCATGGTTCATGTGACATAGGTGCTAGTGTGAGTGCTATTCCTTATACCTTATATCAAGAAATTATGAAAGACATAGCACCTGCAGAGATAGAAGAAATAGATGTTACTATTAAACTTGCTAATAGAGACACAATATCACCAATTGGAATTGTTAGAGATGTTGAAGTCTTGTGTGGGAAAATAAAATACCCTACTGATTTTCTTGTTCTTGGTTCCCCACAAGATGACTTTTGTCCCATTATGTTTGGTAGACCTTTCTTGAACACCATTAATGCTAAGATAGATTGTGAGAAACAAACTGTCAGTGTTAGTTTTGGTAATGAGTCTCATGAGTTTCATTTTTCCAAGTTTAGTGTAAATCTTCATGAAAAAGAATTGCCTAGTAAAGATGAATTAATTGGTCTTGCTTCTATTGTGGTACCACCTACTGGTCCTTTAGAACAATATGTGCTAGACCATGAGAATGATTTTCATATGCATGAAAGAAATGACATAGATAAAATATTCTTTGAATAACGTCCTCTGCTTAAAAAAAATTCACCTATTGAAACTCTAGGAGGTTCTCCTCCACCTAAAGGTGATCATGTGTTTGAATTAAAACAATCGCCAGACATTTTGAAATATGCTTATCTTGATGAAAAGAAGATATATTCTATTATTATTAGTGCTAACCTTTCAGAACATGAAGAAGAACAATTATTGAAAGTTGTAAGGAAGCACCGAGCTGCTACTAGATATACTCTTGATGATTTAAAGTGCATTAGTCCCACTCTATGTCAGCACAAAATTAATATGGAACCTGATGCTAAACTCGTTGTTGATCACCAATGCCGGTTAAATCCGAAGATGAAAGAAGTGGTAAGAACGGAAATATTAAAACTTCTAGAAGCTGGTATAATCTATCCCATAACTGATAGTAGATGGGTAAGCCCTGTTCATTGTGTTCCTAATAAAGGAGGTATAACTGTTGTTCCTAATGATAAGAATGAACTTATTCCACAAAGTATTGTTACAGGCTATAGAATGGTAATGGATTTTATAAAATTAAACAAAGCAACTAGAAAAAATCATTACCCTTTGCCTTTTATTGATCAAATGCCTGAAAGATTATCTAAGAACACACATTTTTCCTTCCTTGATGGATATTTTGGTTTTTCACAAATACCTGTTTCTCAACCTGATCAAGAAAAAACCACTTCTACTTGTCCCTTTGGAAATTATGCTTATAGACATATGCCTTTTGGTTTATGTAATGCACCTGCTACCTTTCAAAGATGTATGACTGCTATATTCCCTGACTTTTGTGAAAAGATTGTTGAGGTTTCCATGGATGACTTTTCTGTTTATGGGAAGTATTTTGATGATTGTTTAAGCAATCTTGATCGGGTTTTGTAAATATGTGAACAAACAAATCTTGTCTTGAATTGTGAGAAGTGCCACTTTATGGTTAATGAAGGCATTGTCTTGGGTCATAAAATTTCCGAAAGAGGTATTGAAGTGGATAAAACTAAGGTTGATGAAATTGAGAAAATGCCATGTCCTAAAGATATAAAAGGTATTCGTAGTTTCTTAGGTCATGCCAGTTTCTATAGGAGATTTATCAAAGACTTTTCAAAAATTTCTAGGCCTCTTACTAGTCTCTTGCAGAAGGATATTACTTTTGTTTTTGATGATGATTGTTTAGAAGCCTTTGAAACAGTTAAGAAAGCCTTAATTTCTGCACCTATTGTTCAACCACCTGATTGGAACTTGCCTTTTGAAATTATGTGTGATGCTAGTGATTATGCTATTGGTGCTGTTCTACGACAAAGAGTTGACAAGAAACTTAATGTTATTCATTATGCTAGTAAAACTCTAGACAGTGCTCAAGGAAATTATGCTACTTACAATTTCAGCACTTGCAGACATTACCTTACTAAAAACTACTTGCCATTTTCTTCTGCTCCTCATTGGGTTCGACACTCTTACTTATCGGAAAGAGCTACAATTGATCCCCTATACTAGTGGGTCATCAAGGCTATTTTGCGGTGCCGTTGCCGAGGAGCATAGCTATATTTGTTGAGTCACTTGGGATTATTATCATATTATCACTATGAAGAATCTGAAGGATGCTAAGACTAAGATATTTCCCTTAAAGACGAGGGGAGGTAAGGAACTGCCATCCAGTTCTGCTTTAGATTCACCTTCTATTATAAGTAAACTTGCAACATCTCCACATGCTATTAATTCTGAAATGTCGCAAGTTATTGATGATGCTACCTCTGCTATGGATAATGCCTATGATGATGCTAGTACCTTGCTTAATGATGATGTGCCACTTGGTGACTTTCTTGATAAACAAATTGCATGAGTTATACAACATCATGTTGTTGCATCTAATGATGAGCTTGAAACTGAAACTCCTCAAACTCCTGCTAGAACTAGTCCTCTTAGATATGAATTGCCTAAGGTACCAGAAGGTTATGTTATGAGTGAAGAAACAACTAGATATATTATTGTTTGCACAGATAGAGATGATCTAGAGATAGAGATGATCTAGAGAAATTATTATGAAAGTATAAAGAAAAATCTCTGAATGCTAGAATGAAATGTGATCCTAAATTTTCTACTTCACCTATCTTTATTGATGATAAGGATTATGAATTCTCTGTCGACCCAGAATTAATTACTTTGGTTGAATCTGATCCTTTCCATGGTTATGAAATTGAATCTGTTGTGGCACATCTTACTAAGTTGAATGACATAGCCACCCTTTTTACTCATGATAAGAAAACTCGCTACTAATTTATTCTCAAATTATTTCATTTCTCATTAAAGGTTGATGCTAAAGCTTGGTACAATACTCTTGCTCCTGGTTGTGTGCGTAGTCCCTAGGATATCATTTATTACTTCTCTAAATATATTTTCCTGCTCATAAGAAACAAGTTGCCTTACAAGAAATATTTAACTTTCTGCAAATTAAAGAAGAGAGTCTCCCACAAGCTTGCGGAGGCTTTGCCAATTACTTAATGCTTTGCCTGATCATCCTCTTAAGAAAAATGAAATACTTGATATCTTCTATAATGGACTAACCAATGCTTTTAGGGACTTCCTAGATAGTTGTCCTGGTTGTGTTTTCAGGGAATGAATTGTTGGACAAGCTGAAGAATTATTGAACAATATATTGAAAAATTATGATGGTTGGACTCTTTCTGAACCACAGCCCAAACCCACTCTGAAGAAGAGGGGTACATTATATCTCAGTCCTGAAGATATGCAAGAGGCAAAGAAATCCATGAAGGAAAAAGGTATTAAAGCTGAGGATGTTAAAAATTTACCTCCTATTGAAGAAATACATGGGCTTAATACACCACCACTGCCTAAGGTGGTAGAGGTAAATTCTATTATGAAGTTCAATGATAATCACAATCCTCACAATATGCAACCTAGCCAATGACTTTATGAGTTTGAAAATTATATTAGAAAACAAGATCACTTCAACGCAAATGTTATGAAACAATTGAAATACAATTCTGATATGATTGCTCGCTTGAGTGACTTGTTATTTATAATATCAAATGATGTTAGAGGTGTTGGAAAGCCTGCTTCTATGGTTCAAACTCAGTTAGAACAAGTTGCTAAATCTCAAAGAGAGTTGCTTGATGAAATGAATAATAATATGCATGACTTTGCTGTTAGAGATGCAACTAGAGGAGGTGAAATGACTCAGGAACCACTTTATCCCGAGGGACACCATAAAAGAATTGAACAAGATTCAAAAAGAGACAACACTAGTGCACCTAGTTCTTCTAAAAAGAAAAAGAAAAAGAAGAATGATAGGACTTCACATGCTCCTAATGACCCTGAAATAGAGAAACCTCCTGATAATGATAATGAAACTTCTATCTCAGATGCTGAAACTCAATCTGATAATGAACACTCACCTAGTGAGAATGAAAAAGATAATGCCGATGTTCATGAAGACACTCAACCAAATAATAAAGAACTACACAATGATGTTGAGATAGAACCAGCTGTTGATCTTGATAACCCACAACCTAAGAATAAAAGATATGATAAAAGAGACTTCATTGCTGGAAAACACGGTAAAGAAAGAGAACCTTGGGTTCAAAAACCTATGCCTTTTCCACCTAAGTCAACTAAAAACAATGATGATGAAGAATTTGAACGCTTTGCTGAAATGCTGAGGCTAGTCTTTTTGCGTACTTGCTTGACTGATATCTTGAAAATGCTTCCTTATGCAAACTATAAGAAAGACATCATCACAAATAAGAGAAAAATAAAGGAAGCTGAAATCTCCACTATGTTTGCTAATTATACTTTTAGGATGGACTACCTAAAAACTTGGAGATCCGGGAATACCAACTATACCTTGCTCCATCAAAAAGAATTATGTGAAAACTGCTTTGTGTGATTTAGGAGCTGGTGTTAGTGTTATGCCTTTCTCTTTATATAAAAGACTTGGTTTGAATAAACTCACACCTACTAAAATATCTTTGCAAATGGCTGATAAATCAACTGCCATACCTATTGGTATCTGTGAGGATGTGCCCGTTGTTGTTGCTAATGTTACTATTTTGACTGACTTTGTTATACTTGAGATGCCCGAGGACGACAACATGTTGATTATCCTTGATAGACTCTTCTTGAATACTGCAGGGGTTGTTATTGATTGCAATAAAAGCAAGGTCACTTTTCATATCAATGGTAATGAGCATACGGTGCACTTTCCGAAGAAACAATTTCAAGTGAATGGTATTAATATTATTGAAAAATCTCCTACAATCACTATTGGAAGTTTTCAAATACCTCTACCTACCGCCAAAAGAAATATGAAATGCTTATTGTTGGGGACATTCGTATCCCCATTGAGGTAACTTAGTGAATTACGAAAGTTCTTCGGTTTCATGCTAAGCGAAAGTGGTTGTTAATAAGACTTGATCAACCTTATTAATGGATCATTTTTGAGCGGTATGAAGTTGATGAATTTAGTAAGCACTACCTTCTGTCCCTACTTTTTATTCTCTGTTTTTATTAGTTAAATAAAATAAAATGTCGTGTTTTGTTTGTTTTTTGAATTTCCCGTGCAATAAAAAAATGACCCAAAAATAAAAGTTCTCAGAATGCCCTGAAAATTTAATACGATTTTTTTGAATATTTCTGAATTTTTGGTGCAAATAATATCAAAGGGAGGTGCACCAGGTGGGCACAATCCACCTGGGTGCGCTAGGACCCCCAGGCGCGCCCTGGTGGGTTGTGGTCCCCACGTGGGCCCCCTCACTTATCTCTTCATACCACATCATCACTTACCTCCAGTAAAAAATCTCCATTGCTCTCTCTCTCTATCTCTCGTTTTCTTTCTCTCAAACCCGCGGATTTCGATCTCTTTGCTCGAAGCTCCATTTTCGAAACTGTTTCAGGGGATTGTTGCTTGGTATGTGACTCCATCATTTGTCCAATAAGTTTTTGTTTTAGTGGTTTATATTTTGAATAATTAGCTGCTCTTGGTGATGCTGTAGATGAGCTTGCATGTTGAATTCGTAGTGTTCTAAGTAGTTTGAATGCCTGCTTTGGCCTCTATGTATCCCTATGAGTAGTTGGTATCATTTTTGTGATGTTCTGTTGAGAAACTTTTGTGGGCTAATAAATTTCAGAATTTTGTTCATAGGAAAACCATGAATATCTTTAGGAAGTTTGGCTCCAAGAAGAATTCGAAGGGTGTTATTGGGGACTCATCTGATAGTGATCTCCATCCTCGGAGGTTGGCGGAGGTACGGCCGTGTGAATGGCCGCACACCCTGTTCCTGGAAGAGGCTGGAATCCTTCAGGAGTTCATGCAATATGCTGCTAATGTCGGCCTCACTGACTTCATCGCAGATGAGTGTGAACAGCACCAAATCCTCACAAACATTTTTGTTTAGAGCTTTACTTTCCTTCCTAGGAATAATCCTCCTGAAGTTAGCTTTGATTTATATGCTGAAAACCATCAAATACCACTTACTGAATTTTCTAACATATGCATGATCCCTTCTGATGGGAGCTTGGCCGAGCCTAGGCCGGCTGGTTTGAGTCCTTTTATCGCACTTCGACAGTGGGAGATGAGAGAGGGGTGTCAGCTACCACTGCCGCTGGCTTGCATTTTCCTGCTGTCCATTACTTTGCAATTTTCATTACAAAATGCTTTCTTACTAGAGAGAAGGTGGGTGCACTTAGTTCACCAGACCTTGCTGTTTTACTCGTGCATTAGAGGGCAACAACACTTATAGATTGGGAGCTATTGTGGCTCGTCGCCTCTACCTTAATAAATCTGAGGGTAAAATCCATGGTGGGGTTTATGCTACTCGTTTGGCGGCTCACTTTAGTGTTGGGATACGCCCTAATGATTACCCTCTGACCAAGGTTTACCTAGAACGTGAAGCCATGGAACATCATCATTTTCTTGCACAAGATTATCCTAACATTCCTATTCCTTATAACTTGGTCTTTATCATTGAAACTCGTGATATTATTCCGTTTCCTGCCCCTGCTTTGTTTGATTCTGTTGCCAGGGGCGGATATAAGATCATGCCTGCAGACATCATCGCCTACCGGAACGCTCAGGCTGCTGCGGAGGCAGCATAGGAGGAGCCTCGGCACTGGGATGACTGGGTGCCTGCTCCTCAGTACCCCTACTACCATCCAGACTTCTGACCGACTACCAAGTTAGGCCAAAAGCCTAAGCTTCGGGGAGTACATGTTTCCCACCAACATTACATTCATGTCCAATTATTCATCTTGTCGGTGTTCACACTTTTTCATTGTATCATCCATGTTTAAATATTATATTTCTTGCTTTCTTCTTGTGTGTTTGAAAAACATTAGAAAAACCAAAAAAAGTAGTTGCAGCTAGTTTATTTTCTATGCATGCTTAGCTATAGTATTAAAAAGAAAACCCAACAGGATTTCCTTGTTCTTCTTCTGCCCATTGGGAGCTTTCCCGTGTAAATAGTTTTTCTCGCTTTTGCATTCCCCTTTTAATTGCGTGTTCAAGAAAACCAAAAACTCCAAAAATATTTTAGTGTGTTTTTCTGAGTTTCTTTTCCTTTTATTCGAGTTGTACGGAGGAGAAGACCACGATGAAAATTTTGAGTGGCTCTCATATGAATAATTGTTGAACTAATAAAGAGCCCATTTTACCTTGTCTTCTCATGTTGAATAAAATGTTTTGCAGATTCTCTTAGTCCATGGCACTCTTGCACTATTATTATTTTCACATCGTTCGGTCATGCAAGTGAAGGGCTATAATGACGACATTCGATGAACTGGCCGTGGCAGAGAGAAATTGGTATGAACTCGACTTGTTCTGTTTCTGTAAATATGTTTAACCTAGTATCCATGATTGCAATGAAAATTAGAGATTATAGTTTCTCCAGCCATGTATAAGTAGCTGGGAGTGGATAATGATTTATCTTGGATATCAACATTGCATTAAAATGATTCTGATGTAGTATGATGATATGGTATCCTCCTGTGAATGTTCGAGTGGCTTGACTTGGCACATGTTCATGCATGTAGTTGAATCAAAACCAACATAGCCTTTATGATATTTATGTTCATGGTGTTCATATCCTACTCATGCTAGTGTCCAATGTTACTTATGCATAATGCATGATCATGATCGTTGTTGCTCTCTGGCTGGCCGCTTCTCAATCTAATTGCTATCCTTTGCCTGTACTAAGTGGGAATTCTGCTTGTACATCAATACACCTGAATCCAAAGTTATTCTAGATGAGTCCACGATACCTACCTATATGTGGTATTACCCTCTTGTCCTAAGTAAATTTGCATGTGCCACCTCTAAAAACTTCTAAAAAATATCCGTTTTGTGTGCATGGATCGTTCATGGAACGATAGGAGGTAGTCGGTATCTTCCATGCTAAGCGGGTTATTCTCAGGTCGAGTGTTTATTCACTTGCCATCGCAGGAGAAAAGGGTGGCAATAGGGATGCCCAGTCCCAAACTGCAAACACAAAAAGAGTTATTCTCTCAAATAATCAAACAAAAACTCCCAATGGAGTCAAAACCTTTACTTTTTATCGCTTGGGAACTGCCACTAGCTTGTTTAGCATGGGAGATATTGATAACTGATGATCGTGAAGTAAATGAGAAGGGTGCATGTCTCAAAATATCAATTATCTCTGTTGTAAAACTTGAGCTCTGGCACCTCTGCAAATCACTGCTTCCCTCTGTGAAGGGACTATCTATTTACTTTTATATTTTGTCATCACCTTCTAAATCAAGTGCGAGAACCTGAGAGCACAACTGTCATGACTTATGCATTGTGTGTAGCTAATGTTGGGTGCATCATGACTGAATCTTTTCTACCATGAATTAAAAATGATTAGTCGCTGCTTGAACTTTGGAGGTGCTCTGCATTTATGTTTTGCGGTCTCAGAAAGGGCTAGCGAGATACCACTATTGTCATATTATATCATGGTTGTTTTGACAACATGTTGCCATTTGAGATACCTTATTATTGCTCGCTAGCTGATTATGTCATTGATATGAGTTAATATAATATTTAAGAGTTATTGTCGGCGTGGTTAGTTATAATGTTGGCTGAAAACCTGGGTGTTGTTTAAGCTTATTTATGCAAACAAGAGCAGAAGAGTTCGTAAAAGTTTTCTTTTTCACTTTCAGTTTATCAACTGAATTGCTTGAGGACAAGCAAAGGTTTAAGCTTGGGGGAGTTGATACGTCTCCAACGTATCTACTTTTCCTAGTGCTTTTCCTCTTGTTTTGGACTCTAATTTGCATGATATGAATGAAACTAACTCCGGACTGACGTTGTTTTCAGCAGAACTACCAT
This sequence comes from Triticum urartu, assembly GCF_003073215.2. Taxonomy (NCBI): domain Eukaryota; kingdom Viridiplantae; phylum Streptophyta; class Magnoliopsida; order Poales; family Poaceae; genus Triticum; species Triticum urartu. Next base: position 339,997,391 of record NC_053025.1, on the reverse strand, counting down.
GGTGTTGTTTTTGTGCAAAAATAAAAGTTCTCGGAATGGAACGAAACTTCGCGAGGAATTTTCATACATGGTGTTGTGTCAACTAGAAGTGGGTTACTATCCGCTAGGGTTGGGGTTAGATGGGTTGTAGCTAGTTCTCTGTCGAACGGTGTAAGTGTGCAATCTGGAAGAGTCTCGATTATGTGTGGTGGGGCTAGTTTGTGGGCCAGTGCAACCATGGTTCTATCTGCATCGACGGGTAGAAACGTCTTTTATGAAGAATGGGTTTTTACTCCCTTAGATACTGCCATCACCCCCTCCAATTCAAATGGCTGATAAACAAGAAAAGAAATTGAACATACAGACATTGTATAATAGACAGATGTGGTAATTCACATATATGTTGTCTAACCAAACAAGATAGCATGACACAATTTCACATATATGATGGCTAACTAAATAGGATAGCATGACACCGTTTCAGATATATGATGGATAACTCAACAGGATATAATGGCATAATTCAACATATGATGAGTATCTAAAAAGGATGACATGACAAAACTATATGATGTCTTTCTAAAATATGTTGGGATGAAATAATTCACATACATCTTGTCTAAGTATACAGGATGGCATGATATAATTGACATAATTGATTCGTATACTAAGCAGCTGGCACTCACATGTATGATATCTAAACTAAGTAGATGGAATTAAATATTGTGCATATGATGTCTAAACTAAACAATGCAAGACACCACATGCATGATATGAGAAATATAAACATTGCAAGTTAGAGCATACACCTCAGATGGGATATAGGATTGGTCATCTGTCTCTGAATCCTCCTTTGAGGAGCTACATGTAAACATTGAGATATATGCTTCAACAGGTACCACTGCCTGCTCAAATGGCTGATACATGTGAAGAGTAGTTCAATATACACATATTGTCGACAAATGGAATACGTAATGAAAAAGGATGGCATGAGATAATTCACATATATGATGTCTGACTACATGGCGGTGCATAATTCACATATATGATAACTGGCTGAAAAACATGGCATTGCATAATTCACATATCTGATATAGAAAGCAAACATGAGGCATTCACTTAAAGCATGTCTAATCTAAGCAGATGGCATGGCAATGCAAGACATCATATGCATGATATGAGCAATATAACCCTGCCAAGTTAGAGCATACACCTCGGGGATGGGGAATACGACTGGTCATCTGTCTCTGAATCCTCCTCTGAGGAGTGATACGTCTCCAACATATCTATAATTTTTTATTGTTCCATGCTATTACATTATCTATTTTGGATGTTTTATATGCATTAATATGCTATTTTATATTATTTTTGGGACTAACCTATTAACCTAGAGCCAAGTGCCAGTTCCTGTTTCTTCCCTATTTTTGAGTTTCGCAGAAAAGGAATACCAAATAGAGTCCAAACGGAATAAAACCTTCGCAATGATTTTTCTTGGACTAGAAGACAAACAGGAGACTTGGAGATGAAGTTAGAGGAGCCACGAGGCGGCCACAAGGACGGAGCGCAAGCTGATGTCACTTGAAACTACGTCGGTATTTCCCCAAAGAGGAAGGGATGATGCAGCATAGCGGCGGTTGGTACTTCCCTCAGATGTGAAACCAAGGTTATCGAACCAGTAGGAGAACCAAGCAATGCAACATAAACAACATCTGCACACAAATAGCAACTTCTCGCAACCCGACGTGTTAAAGGGGTTGTCAATCCCTTCCGGGGTATGGTGCCTCAAGTAGGCAAACGGACGTGAGGTAAATTTGTAGTAGATTGATAGATAGAACACCAAATTAATAAATAAGAATTAATTGCGGCAAGGTATTTTGGGGTTTTTTGGTTTAGTTCATCTAAAAATAAACGCAAAGGAAAATAGATCGCAAAGGCAAATAATATGAGAAAGAGACTCGGGGGCCGTAGGTTTCACTAGTGGCTTCTCTCGATAAAAATAGCAAATGTCGGGTGAACGAATTACTGTTGGGCAATTTATAGAACTTCAAATACTCATGACGATATCCAGGAAATGATCATTACATAGGCATCACGTCCAAGATTAGTAGACCGACTCCTGCCTCCATCAACTACTATTACTCCACACATCGACCGCTATCCAGCATGCATCTAGTGTATTAAATTCATGGAGAAACGGAGTAATGCAATATGAACGATGACATGATGTAGACAAGATCTATCTATGTTGTAGCGACCCGACCTCAGACGGTCAAGCCTCTGTGTATCTGTGCCATCCTTGGATCGGTATGCTGGCACACATAGTACATCAATGTATATATAAAAGTGCAATCACATGTATAAATAACATAAAACTGATATATACCTCATAAGTCTCAGCGGAAACAAACAATCGGGTGTGGAGTCCCATCAACGCCATCGACAGGTTGAGTGTAGACCGTAACCCTGTACCATACTCTTACTCGTCGGAAGGACATATCTGCAACATGAGACGTTGCAGCCATGTAGGTCAGTACATTGAATGTACCGGCAAGATCACAATATGAGAAAGCAGATGATAAAACTATTCTATATGCAATATGGCTTTGTGGCTCTGTGTCTGATGTTTTTGCGTAAAAGCTGGTTTTATTTTCCCTACAACAAAGGAATATCAGGAGTCTGTACTACGGAGTTTTCTGTCATGACATGGTTCCACCAAACGATGTCTCATACCCAAATCATCATAAGTTTCCCACAATTATGTTATTAGTCCGGTGTTGAGAGTTCTGAGATAGATCCAAGTCCAGAGGCTCAAATTGTCCGTAACCGGGGACACGGCTAATCGATTAGGTTTTAACCCTCTGCAGAGGTTTGTACACTTTACCCGCAAGATTCGATCCCTCTCTTTACATTCTCGCACTTCAGGGTGTTTGAGAACAAGATGACTGAAACATGGTCTTCCGAAGAGTTCCTCTGACCACTGTCCGGTGCTCATCCAATCCTATCGTAGTTCTACATCTGCTAGCACCATCCCAGCCAGAGTCACAACTAAGGTCAACCAAGCCAGAGCCCATAGTGACTTGCGGTTGCATAGGTAAGCTTCCAGGCATGAATTATTCTTCCGTCTCTTTGAGTTTGGGTGAAGGTTTCCGCAAGATGTCATGGCGCTTCTCCATGCATCCCGGCCAACCACTGGTTTCTCTAGGGTGCCCGTCAACCGTCCTTCACCCAGTAGTGTGTATTGAATTCTTGTCTCGAGTCTTGAAATCTTGAGTCATGAAGATGCAGTCCGTGCCGGTGCCATCATGAAGTTGTCGCCATTGACGTACTCACGCACTCATACCAAACCCCGTCTACCATAGCGTAGCATTAAAACTGTATAATGTCCCGGGCTTGATAACAGGGAGATGGGTTCCTACCTCATGCATTCTACTCAACTACAAGAAATCAATATCACTACTGGAGGGATTATTGAAAAGGTGCTACTACATGCAAATAAAACATGGGTATGAAAAACATGGTCAAAGTGAACTTGCCTGGTATTACTTGATGAAGAATAATAACGCTCTCAGAAACTTGATAAGACTATACTCAACTCCCCGATGAAATCTATAATAATATACATGGCATTCACATAAGCAATCATTCTACCACTCAAAATAACAATCAAAACAACAAGGAAACTCAATAATAAAACTCAAACCAATTCCAAAGAAAACTCGAGGAAAACAAAATCAAGGTTTTCATCACTTCAAGCAACAACAAAGAAATAGTTTTATCCTACTAACACTTTTCTTAACAGAACCAAAACACGGGTTTTGCTAACTAACATAAAGGGAAACAACATATAAACTAGGTGCAAAAAGAATCACATCAATATCGATTATAGAACTCCTGTTATACCTAAAACAAAACTAATAAGAAAATAAAATAAAACTTTTTATTTTGCTGAAAATAAATGTTCACCCTCTGTAACTACAGAAACTAATCTAAAATAAATTATAACAGGGGTAACTTAAAATTCTATAATAACTAGAACAGTAGGAAGCAGCAGCAAGCTAAATAAAACTAGAAAAGCTTGATTTTGACTAAAACTAATTTTAATACAATCTACAAATACCCCAACAAGTTCCTACTGCTAGGCTAGGTCACAACTAAGCAGTGGCAAAAAGAATCACCTAAAAATATTAATTCTAGCTCAAATTATAGTAGAAATACTAATCTGACTAAAACTAATATAAAAATATTCTTAAAAACTAAAACATGGTCTAATCTATTTTCTACATAAACTACAAGAAATTTCTAAACTAACAAAAAAAGAATCAACTAAAAATATTAAACAACCTAAAAGATAGAGATTTTACAAGAACGGAACTGTTCTGTTTTAAAAACAGAAACGAAAAAAATACTAAAAGAAACTATCGGGCACTACTGGGCCGAAAGGTGGGCGATAGGAAACTAAACAGCGCTCGGGCGATATATAAACTAAACCGTACATGCACTTAATAATAGAAAGCCGACCGGTTCGATAAAAAACCGTAACTAAACCGAAAAAAGACCGAACTAAAAAGATTAAACCTAACCGTTCATCCATTTAATCTGTACCGTAGATTTAGAATCGGACGGAGGAGGGGAAGTGGAGAGCTCACCGCGGGGAGGGTCGACGACGAGCGACTCGGACGTCGTCGTCGGCGGCGCTCCGATCGTCGGCGGGCTCCGGCGAGGGTACGGGCGGACGCGGCGTTCGACGGCGAGTCCAGCGGTGGTCAAGATGGTGCCGTAGGTGGACGGAGGAGGTCGGCGGCGAGGTCGAGGCGGCGGTGGCATTCGGGCGTCGGCGGTGGCGGCGCTCCGGTGGGTTTCGGGCTCACGCGAGCGCACGGGGAGGTGCGGAAGAGCGAGGGGGTTACGGTGGTGGTCTCAAGTGGCGGCTAGGTGGTCGGAGTAGCTCGGTGGGGCGGCAATGGCGCGCCGATGGCTTCAGCTCCGGCGAGCAAGCGGGCGAGGCAGAGGGCACGGGGATGAGGGGTTTTGTGGGGGAATCGGACGAGGGAGAGGGGTATTTATAGGGGAAAGGGTGCTTGAAGGAGGGGGGGGATCAAGGAGAGGATCCCGAGGAATCCGGGAATCGGCGGCAAGGTCGTGGTTCTGGCGTGGGGAGGAAGAAGGTGCGGGGTGAGGTAGGTGGGCCGAGGGAGAGAGAGAGATGGGCCGCGGTGCTGGGCACTGTTGGCCCAGTTGGCTTCGACCGTTTTTTTAAGATAGCAGAGAAGATTAAAAGAAATAAATAAGTTAAAATATAAATATAATATATACATATTATATATCAAAACGTTCATAAAAAGACTTCCTACCACATGAACTATTTTTCAAGTTCAAATAAAATCCTTCAAAATTCACAAAAGTCAAATAGTGCTTCTATTGAAATAAAACCCAACAAAATCATTTTTTAGAATACCCAAAATGATTTCAAATTTATTTTCTCCTAATTTTTCATTAAAGGGAATCATTTTACCCTTATTTCCATTTATTTATTTTTAGGAGAAAAATAATTTGAACAAAAGGCAATTAACTCCTAAATTGAAAGTGGGTTTCAAAATACTTCCAAATGACTTTCAATTTGATTCCTTTAACTTCCAACTCATATTTCATATAATTTGAAGAAGTCATTTTATCTTCTCTCATGAAAATCATTGAGTTGCATAAAGTTTCAAATCTGAAATATTTTCAAATGGAATTCAAATCTTTTCAAATCCCTTTTTCATTTAATTAAATGGAAGAAGTCATATCATCTTCACTCTATGGTTTTTGCGATGAAATGGATTTGAATTCATGAAGTTCAAAATGCAAGATGAAAGTTTGGGAAAATCATTTCATTCCGTTTCATTCAACTTTTCAAGAGTTTCAAATTCCACTCAATTTCAATCAATCAATCACCCAAACAATCAAACAAAATATCAAAACTATTTGTTTAATATAACATTCCAAAATTTAGAATTTTGGGATGTTACATATGTAGAGATAGACCCCATTGTTTTATCCTTAGAAGAAACGATACATGCGTGTCGGTTCCCCTTTTGTCATTAGGATCAAGCACCGTAAGATGGAACCCACTACAAAGCACCTCTTCCCATTGCAAGGTAAATAGATCAAGTTGGCTAAACAAAACCCAAATATCAAAGAAGAAATACAAGGCTGTAAGCAATCATGCATAAAAGATATCAAAGAAACTCAAATACTTTCGTGGATATAAAAAGATAGATCCAATCATAAACTCAAAGTTCATTGATCCCAACAAACACACCCCAAAAGAGTTACATCATATGGATCTCCAAGAGACCATTGTATTGAGAATCAAGAGAGAGAGAGAAAGGAAGCCAAATAGCTACTAACTATGGAACCGAAGGTCTACAAAGAACTACTCACGCATCATGGGAGAGGCACCAATGGAGGTGGTGAACCCCATTCGAGATGGTGTCTAGATTGGATATGGTGGTTCTGGACTCTGTGGCAGCTAGATCAATATTTTGTTGACTCCCCTAGGGTTTTGGGAATATTGGGGTATTTATAGAGCAAAGAGGTGGTACGGGGGGGCACCCGAGGTGGGCACAACCCACTAGGGACCGCTTGGGCCTCCTGGCGCACCCTGGTGGGTTGTGCCCCCTGTGGGCACTCCCCAGGCACAGCCAGGGCCCGTTGTGTTCCTTCTGGCCCATAAAAATTCTCGATAAAGTTTCGTGGCATTTGGACTCCGTTTGATATTGATTTTCCGCGATGTAAAAAACATGGAAATAAACCACAACTGGCACTTGGCACTATGTCAATAGGTTAGTAGCAAAAAATGATATGAAATGACTACAAAATGATTATAAAACATCCAAGATTGATAATATAACAACATGGAACAATAAAAATTATAGATATGTTGGAGACGTATCAGCATCCCCAAGATTAACTCCTACTCGTCCTCGAGTAGGGAAGTGATAAAAACAGAATTTTTGATGTGGAACGCTGCCTAACATGTCATATCATATTTCTTTCTTTATAGCATGTACATTTGGACTTTTATATTGTTCAAAGCAATGTCTAGTTTTGACATGATAATTTAAATAATCAAGCAACCATGTCTTTCAAAATATGAATGCTAAAATAAGCTATCCCTAGCCCATCATGCTCAACCCGATCCATTCATGAAACACCTCGCATATTAGCTACATCCAATACTCAATTACGATCATATTGCCTCCTAGTTGGTGCTTTTATAAGAGAAGATGGAGACTCAAATTCAAAAATAAAAATTGCATAAAGTAAAAGAAAGGCCCTTCGGAGAGGGAAGTAGGGATTTGTAGAGGTGCCAGAGCTCAAAGCGAAAAACTTAGAGATAAAAACATTTTGGGAGGTGTATCCATCCCACCAACGAAAATGACTTAGAGTTCCCAATACTTTCCATGCTTAGATATATCATAGGCGGTTCCCAAACAGAAAATAAATTTTATTCCTTTTCCACCATACTTTCACTTTCCATGGATAGCTGTATCCACGGTTGCACTCCATACCAACACTTTCCAAGGAATTTATCATTTGACAACATAAAGTAAATTCATTTCTTTCATTTCGGGACTAGGCATCCCTAATACCTTGGCCTTAGTCTCGTGTAATGACAAGTGAATAAACACTCATCGTGAGAATAACACATCTAGCATGGAAAATATTAGCAACCCCCCACCGCTCCGCGAGCGAAATGAACACACAAAAGAGAAGTTTATTTTTCAAAATTAGAGATGGCACGTGCAAATTTGCTTAGAACCACAAAAGAATACCGCATATAGGTAGATATAGTGGACTCATGTGGTAAAACTAGTTTAAAGGTTTTTGGATGCACAAGTAGTGATCATACTTAGTGCAAAATGAAGGCTAGCAAAAGATCGAGCAGCGACCAACCAAGAAACGAATAATCTCATAAGCGAGCATTAAGCATAACTAACACTGAATAATGCACCACAAGTAGGATATAATTTCATTGCATAACTATTGACTTTCATGCTTGCATAGGGAATCACAAACGTTAACACCAATATTCTTACTAAAGCATAATTACTTATCAACATGACTCACATATCACATCATCATATCTCAAAACTATTACTAAGAATCAAGTTTATTTTGTCCAATGATCTTCATGAAAGTTTTTATTATATCCTTCTTGAATATCTATCACTTTGGACTAATTTTCATGTGTTGATTTTGACAAGCTCAAACAAATATAAGTGAAGATGATGAGCATAATATTTCTTTCTATCAAATTAATTTAAGTGAAGCAAGAGAGAATTTCTTGAAAATTTTACTAACTCTCAAATAAATCTAAGTGAAGCAAGAGAGAAATTCTTCAAAAATACTACCGTGCTCAAAAAGATATAAGTGAAGCACTAGACCAAGTCCATAGCTCATAAAAATTGAAGTGAAGCATAGAGAGCAATTCTAACAAGTCATGACATAATTTTGGCTCTCTCTAATAGGTGTGTCCAGCAAGGGATCAAGACTTAAAACAAGAAATAAAACAAGTGAAGACTCATATCATACAAGACGCTCCAAGCAAAACACATAGTATGTGATTAATAAAAATATAGCTTCGAGTAAAATACCGATGGTCGTTAGAAGAAAGAGGGGATGCCACTCAGGGGCATCCCCAAGCTTAGTTGGTTGCTCTTTTTTGGATAATAGCTTGGGATGCCGGGCATCCCCAAGCTTAGCCTCTTCTACTCCTTATTCCTTCAACCATCGTAAGATAACCCAAAACTTGAAAACTTCAATCACACAAAACTCAACAAAACCTTCATGAGATTCGTTAGTATAAGAATAATAAATCACTACTATAAGTGTTGTATCAAACCAATTCATATCACTTCAACAAAATCCGGGTGAATACCGATCATCTTAAGATCTTCTTTATTACTATTACTAGAGGTTGCACCCTTGTTCTTGGTAGCTCTACCAATCTTTATGGGAGTTTTTTTGATAGTTTTAGCGGAAGTGAAAGCCGTTCTTAGATTACTAAAAATTTCTTCTAATTTATAAATTCGAGATGGGCTTTCTTCTATTCTTTCATGAATTATGGTACCCTTTTCCCTTAACAACTTAAGAATATATCCCGCTTTTGATCCAATATTGGTGGCAAAATTATGCATCTTTTTATCTATAATTTCCATATGATCTTTGGTGAGCATTTTCTTTTCAATAGCATCTAGTCTTTCCATAACATGCTCAAGAGTCAAAGTTGCTTCATTAATCATGAGGGGTGGTGAGCCCACTAAATTTCCCATAGCATCAAAGGCATCAAGAGAAGGACACATCAAGAAATTTCCACCGGTAATCGTATCAAGGACGAATCTATACCAAGTGGTGATGCCAACATAAAAACAACGATGGATTGCTTATGGGTACATCTATTATGAGCATTGCAAATCCTATACCAAGCATCTTTTAAATTTTCTCCTCCCCTTTGTTTAAAGTTGAGAACCTCGTTCTCAGGAGTGCAAGCTATAGAGCAAGAACTATCCACAATGATAATAATGGCAAACAAGGTTGCACACAATGACAGATCTGGCAAGAAAATGATGAACGGAAAAAGAGAGACGATTAAAACGGCAATTTTTTGTGAAGTGGGGGAGAGAAAAACGAGAGGCAAATGGCAAATAATGTAAATTGCGAAGATATGAGATTTGTCATTAGGAACCTCGTATGTGTTTAAGATCCTCCCTGGCAACGGCGCCAGAAATTGGCGAGTTGACGGGAGACTATCTTGACTTGATCTTCCCAGGCAACGGCGCCAAAAATTCCTTTTGATGACGCTTGAAGCTATGTCGGTATTTCCCCAAAGAGGAAGGGATGATGCAGCACAGCGGCGGTAGGTATTTCCCTCAGATGTGAAACCAAGGTTATCGAACCAGTAGCAGAACCAAACAACACAATGTAAACAACACCTGCACACAAATGACAACTTCTCACAACCCGACGTGTTAAAGGGGTTGTCAATCCCTTCCAGGGTACGGCGCCTCAAGATAGGCAAACAGACATGAGGTAAATTTGTAGTAGATTGATAGATCAAACGCCAAATATATAAATAAGAATAAATTGCAGCAAGGTATTTTGGGGTTTTTAGGTCTAGTAGATCGGAAAATAAACGCAAAGGAAAATAGATCGCAAAGGCAAATAATATGAGAAAGAGACCCGGGGCCATAGGTTTCACTAGTGGCTTCTCTCGAGAAAAATAGCAAACGGCGGGTGAACAAATTACTGTTGGGTAATTGATAGAACTTCAAATACTCATGACGATATCCAGGCAATGATCATTACATAGCCCTCACGTCCAAGATTAGTAGACCGACTCCTGCCTGCATCTACTACTATTACTCCACACATCGACCGCTATCCAGCATGCATCTAGTGTACTAAGTTCATGGAGAAACAGAGTTATGCAATAAGAATGATGACATGATGTAGACAAGATATATCTACTTAGAGATAGACTCCATATTTTTATCCTTGGTAGCAACGATACATACGTGTCAGTTCCCCTTTTGTCACTCGGATCAAGCACCGTAATATTGAACCCACTACAAAGCACCTATTCCCATTACAAGATAAATAGATCAAGATGGCCAAACAAAACACAAATATCAGAGAAGAAATATGAGGCTATAAGCAATCATGCATAAAAGAGTTCAAAGAAACTCAAATACTTTCATGGATATAAAAATATAGGTCTGATCATGAACTCAAAGTTCATCGATCCCAACAAACACACCGCAAAAGAGTTACATCATATGGATCTCCAAGAGACCATTGTATTGAGAATCAAGGGAGAGAGAGAGAGAGAGGAAGCCATCTAGCTACTAAGTACGGACCCGAAGGTCTACAAAGAACTACACACGCATCATCGGAGAGGCACCAATGGAGGTGGTGAACCCCATCCGAGATGGTGTCTACATTGGATCTGGTGGTTCTGGACTCTGAGGCAGCTGGATCAATATTTTGTCGCCTCCCCTAGGTTTTTGGGAATATTGGGGTATTTATAGAGCAAAGAGGCGGTTCGGGGGGCACCCAAGGTGGGCACAACCCACCAGGATGCGCCCTGGTGGGTTGTGCCCCCCTTGGGGCACCCCCCTGGCACAGCCAAGGCCCGTTGTGTTCTTTCTGGCCCATAAAAATTATCAATAAAGTTTCATGGCATTTGGACTCTGTTTGACATTGATTTTCTGCGATGTAAAAAACATGGAAAAAACAGCAACTGGCACTTGGCACCAAAAAATGATATAAAATGATTATCAAACATCCAAGATTGATAATATAATAGCATGGAACAATCAAAAATTATAGATACGTTGGAGACGTATCACGCGCCCAGGGGGTAGGGTGCGCCCCCACCCTTGTGGGCCCCTCGTGCACCTCCTGACCTAATTCTTTCGCCTATATATTCCTATATATCCCCAAACCACAGAGGTATCCACGAAAACACTTTTCCACCACCGCAACCTTCTGTACCCATGAGATCCCATCTAGGGACCTTTTCTGGCACTCCGCCGGAGGGGGATTCGATCACGGAGGGCTTGTACATCAACTCTATTGCCCTTTCGATGAAGCGTGAGTAGTTTACCATAGACCTACGGGTTCGTAGCTAGTAGCTAGATGGCTTCTTTTCTCTCGCTTTGATTCTCAATACCATGTTCTCCTCGATGTTCTTGGAGATCTATTTGATGTAATACTTTTTTGTAGGTGTTTGCCGAGATCCGATGAATTGTGGATTATAATCAGCTTATCTATGAATATTATTTGAATCTTTTCTGAATTCTTTTATGCATGATTTGATATCTTTGAAATTATCTTCGAACTATCGGTTTGGTTTGGCCAACTAGATTGGTTTTTCTTGCAATGGGAGAAGTGCTTAGCTTTGGGTTCAATCTTGCGGTGTCCTTTCCCAGTGACAATAGGGGCATCAAGGCACGTATTGTATTGTTTCCATTGGGCATAAAAATGGGGTTTTCATCATATTTCTTGAGTTAATTCCTCTACATCATGTCATCTTGCTTAATGTGTTACTCTGTTCTTTATGAACTTAATACTCTAGATGCATGTTGGATAGCGGTCGATATGTGGAGTAATAGTAGTAGATACAGAGTCGTTTCAGTCTACTTGACACGGACGCGATGCCTATATTTATGATCATTGCCTTAGATATCATCATAACTTTGCGCTTTTCTATCAATTGCTCGGGGAAAATTTGTTCACCCACCGTATTATTTGCTATCTTGAGAGAAGCCTCTAGTGAAACATATCACCCCCGGGTCTATTTTCCATCGTATTAGTTTCCGATCTGCTATTTTGCAATCTTTTACTTTCTCATCTATAAACCAAAAATACCAGAGATATTTACTTTACTTTATAGTTTATCTATCTCTATCAGATCTCACTTTTACAAGTAACTGTGAAGGGATTGACAACCCCTTTATCGCGTTGGGTGCAAGTTGTTTGATTGTTTCTGCAGGTATTCGGTGACTTGTGCATTGTCTCCTACTTGATTGATACCTTGGTTCTCAAACTGAGGGAAATACTTATCTCTACTTTGATGCATCACCCATTCCTCTTCAAGGGAAATACCAATGCAAGCTCAAGAAGTAGCAGGAAGAATTTCTAGCGCCGTTGTCGGGGAGATATAAGCTAAGTCAAGACATACCAAGTACCCATCATAACCTCTCATCTCTTGCATTAAATTATTTGCCATTCGCCTCTCGTTTTCCTCTCCCCCACTTCAAAAATGATTTTTGAGAAGATTTGCCTTTTTCTTCGCCCTTCTTTCGTTCGATCTTATGTTTGCTTGTGTTGCCATGTGCCTTCTATTTGCTTGCATCTTCGCTTGCTAAAAATCTATTGATATGGATCCTCATCCACTTGCTAATCTTTTTAAAAGATTCGATTTTGATGAACCAATTGCTAGTGAGTTGAGTGCACTAGATTATATTTATGAGGTTTTGCTTGAAATTCGTGAATCTGAAAATTGTGTTGAAGTGTTGAAAGAAGAAATTTATGAAGTGATTCACGATAGGTCCTTGAATGAAAACCATGATTGCAATGATATTATTATAAATTCTATTAATGTCAATTGTGTTAATGATATGCAAAACCCTAAGCTTGGGGATACTAGATTCGCTATGTCCACTATTTGTTGCAATGATCATGATTGGGGTGATTATTCTTCTTATAATCTTGAAAATTTATTTAAGTCCTGTGATGAATATCAGATTGATAATAATGTTTGCAATAATACTGAAAGTGGGTTTTGAAGAGTGTCAACTTTAGATCCCTTATATTTGGATAATGTTCAATCTTATGAATTTTTTGATAAAAGTGGGTTCAGAGAGGTCATGACTTTATTTTATAATAATCCCACTATTTCGGAAGAGTATCAACTTTGCATGCACGTGGATCATGAAGAGAATATTTTATCTGATAGTTATATTGTTGAATTTGAATATGATCCTACTTGTAATTGTTATGAGAGACGATAATATGGTTGTAGAAAACCTCATGTTACTAAATTACCTCTCATTATGTTGAGATTGCTATTGTTTCTTTCTTTTTACTTGCATATGCTAGTTCTTGCTTGTCTTCATAATTTGTTTGCTTATAAAATGCCTATGCATAGGAAGTATGTTAGGCTTAAATTTGTTTTTCACATGCTACATGATGCTCTGTTCGTGTTTCAATTGCTATCTTTCATGTGAGCATCATTGAAATCTCAATGCCTAGCCATGGCCGTTAAACAATAGCGCTTGTTGGGAGGCCACCCAACTTTGTTTTTACTTTTGCTTTTTAGGTTCTGTTTTGCAATAAATAATTCATCTAGCCTCTGGTTAGATGTGATTTTTTTTGTGTTTTAATTAGTGTTTGTGCCAAGTAAGACCTTTGGGATAGCTTACGGTGATAGTTGATTTGATCTTGCTGAAAAACAGAAACTTTTGCGCCCAGGAAAATAATTTTCATTTTTAGCAGTAGGGCAATAAAAATACTAATTCTTTTTGCATAAGATTAACAAACAAATTGCTTATGATGTTCTAATGTTTCAGAATTTTTGAAGTTACAGAAGTATTGGAACTAGCCAGATTGCTACATACTGTTCTGTTTTTGACAGATTTTGTTTTCTATGTGTTGTTTGCTTATTTTGATGATTATATGGGTAGTATCGGGGGGTATGAACCATGGATAAGTTGGAATACAGTAGATATTGCATCAATATAAATAAAGAATGAGTTCACAACAGTACCAAAAGTGGGATTTATTTTCTTATACTAACGGAGCTTATGAGATTTTCTGTTGAGTTTTGTGTTGTGAAGTTTTCAAGTTTTGGGTAAGGATTTGATGGCCTATAGAATAAGGAGTGGCAAGAGCCTAAGCTTGGGGATGCCCAAGGCACCCCAAGGTAATATTCATGGACAACCAAGAGCCTAAGCTTGGGAATGCTTTGGAAGGCATCCCCTCTTTCGTCTTCGTCTATCGGTAACTTTACTTGAGGCTATATTTTGATTCACCACATGATATGTGTTTTGCTTGGAGAGTCTTGTATGATTTCAGTTTTTTCTTTTTAGTTTGCCACAATCATCCTTGCTGTACACACCTTTTGAGAGGGACACGCATGAATTGTGATTTATTAGAATAATCTATGTGCTTCACTTATATCTTTTGAGATAGGCAATATTTCTCTAGTGCTTCACTTATACCTTTTTAGAGCACGACGGTGGTTTTATTTTATAGAAATTAATGAACTCTCATGCTTAACTTTTATTATTTTGAGAGTCTTTAAAAAACATGGTAATTTGCGTTGGTTATAAATTTAGTCCTAATATGATAGGCATCCAAGAGGGATATAATAAAAACTTTCATATAAAGTGCATTGAATACTATGAGAAGTTTGATTCCTTATGATTGTTTTGAGATATGAAGATGGTGATATTAGAGTCATGCTAGTGAGTAGTTGTGAATTTGAGAAATATTTGTGTTAAGGTTAGTGGGTCCCGTAGCATGCACGTATGGTGAACCGTTATGTAACGAAGTTGGAGCATGAGATATTTTTTGATTTTCTTCCTTATGAGTGGCAGTCGGGGATGAGCGATGGTCTTTTCCTACCAATCTATCCCCCTAGGAGCATGCTCATAGTACTTTGTTTCGATGACTAGTAGATCTTTGCAATAAGTATGTGAGTTCTTTATGACTAATGTTGAGTCCATGGATTATACACACTCTCACCCTTCCACCATTGCTAGCCTCTCTAGTACCGCAAAAATTTCGCCGGTACCATAAACCCACCATATGCCTTCCTCAAAACACCACCATACCGACCTATTATGGCATTTCCATAGCCATTCTGAGATATATTGCCATGCAACTTTCCACCATTCTATTTATTATGACATGCATCATCATTGTCATATTTCTTTACATGATCTTGTAGTTGACATCGTATTTGTGGCAAAGCCACCTTTCATCATTTTTATACATGCCGCTCTTGATTCATTGCACATCCCGGTACACCACCGGAGGCATTCATATAGAGTCATATTTTGTTCTAGTATCGAGTTGTAATTCTTGAGTTGTAAGTAAATAAAATTGTGATGATCTTCATTATTAGAGCATTGTCCCATGTGAGGAAATAAAAGAAAGAGAGAAAAGGCCAAAAAAAGAGAAGGCCCAAAAATGAGAGAAAAAGAGAGAAGGGGCAATATTACTATCCTTTTACCACACTTGTGCTTCAAAGTAGCACCATGATCTTCATGATGGACAGTCTCCTATATTGTCACTTTCATATACTAGTGGGAATTTTCATTATAGAACTTGGCTTGTATATTCCAACGATGGGCTTCCTCAAATTGCCCTAGGTCTTCATGAGCAAGAAACTTGGATGCACAACCACTTAGTTTTCTTTTTTAAGCTTTCATAAACTTATAGCTCTAGTGCATCCATTGCATGGCAATCCCTACTCACTCACATTGATATCTATTGATGGGCATCTCCATAGCCCGTTGATACGCCTAGTTGATGTGAGACTATCTCCTTCTTTTTGTCTTCTCCACAACCACCTTCTATTCCACCTATAGTGCTATGTCCATGTCTCATCCTCATGTATTGCGTGAAAGTTGAAAAAGTTTGAGAACATCAAAGTATGAAACAATTGCTTGTCTTGTCATCGGGGTTTTGCATGATTTGAGTATTTTGTGTGATAAAGATGGAGCATAGCCAGACTATACGATTTTGTAGGAATAATCTTTCTTTGGCCATGTTATTTTAAGAACACATAATTGCCTTGTTAGTATGCTTGAAGTATTATTCTTTTTATGTCAATATTAAACTTTTTTTTGAATCTTACGGATCTAAACATTCATGACACAATAAATAAATTACATGGATAAATATGTTAGGTAGCATTCTAGATCAAAAAATTTGTTTTTATCATTTACCTACTTGAGGACGAGCAGGAATTAAGCTTGGGGATGCTTCATACGTCTCCAATGTATCTATAATTTTTGATTGTTCCATGCTATTATATTATCTGTTTTGGATGTTTTATATGCATTAATATGCTATTAGGAACAGTAAAACTACACCTAATTCCTGTCCTCTCGGTAATTAGGCTTTTCTGTCCATTGGATTTTGCCTATTCGGCATTTTTCAACATTGGATTTGCGTTTAACTGTAAGGCAATAGCAAAGTGGCCTGAATGTGGCGAGGGCTGCTGCTCCGGTAGCTTTTTTGGAGTCGCTGGTTAATTGGGCTCCATTGGCCCATTTTCCTAGCCTAATGCAACGAACAAACCTCAGCGAGTACCGCTCCGCCACCTAGAAAAATCGCTCCAGAGAGGAGGTGCGGTCGATACAAAGAGCAGTCGATCGAGGGCATCTAGCATGGGATGCGGGTCGCGAGTCGATCGAGAGGATCCTGCACCGGGGGCCGGTCCTTTCAGCCGGTGGGCGATAATGGAGATCGGTGCTCCCGGCTAGCCGGAGGTGGCCGCGCCTAGCAACTAAGATCGCGGACAGAGGACGGATGGAGGTTGTGGCGGCTCTCCACGGACCACGGTCATGGAGAGGCTTCACCAGCGGAAAGATGCATGGAAAGTCAGAGGTAGTAACTATCAAGGGATTTAGTGCTCGCCTGATGCAATACGATCAGGGTATTAGGGAAGTTAGAACCAGGTCTTCCTTTCCTCAGTTTTACAATATATGACCAATCAATTGTCAACCAAAGCAGAGTACGCGTGGAACTGAGTAGTAAATTTTCACTTATTGTTTCTACCTAAGGGAAATTTCCAGAGATTTTTTGTTTAATAGTGGCTACCAATTTCCTATGTAGTCACTTAACTACATAGCCAGTCTTCACCAAGCCACTGATGGTGCGAGGATGGTGATAGGAAGATGAGAGGATGAGGACCGAAAGATGGGAAGGTGAGTCGAGATGGAATATGTATGGGCGCCATGGCGTGCCTTACCTTAGGTTGATCCTCTCTTTTACACGACTTCCCCAGCCTGGCCCGTGCCCTCTATTGGTGGAACCAACGGGGACTTCACATCGGCCTTCTACAGGTTCAATCTTTGTGTGTATCTACAACATACATTTATATGTTGCACTGCAAATATTGGTTAATTTTCTCCCTAGAGGGTTGCAAAGCGATGTGACCAGGTTGCTGGCCGTTATTATCATTAACATGCATATGTATATACTATAGTGTTTGTTAGGTGATAGATGTTCTTAACTGTTTTATTGGTTAGATGAAAATGTTTCTAGCATTGGTTAATTGGTGGGAAAAAGAACCATATTGTGTGGTAAAACTGACATGCTAACAATGTTCCACATTTAGCACTTTGTTGATTCTACCATCATCTATTTTGGGTTGTAATCTCACTTTCAACTTCTAATTTACCTCCTATATTGTCATTACTGAGGTGCTCTAAGTACTGCAATAGTTATAAATTATCATTTTAGTTGTTGATATCAATTTTTAATTTCTATGTATGCATAAGACTGAATTTGAAAAAATAAATAATCCATTGATCTTTCATTCAATTTGTTTTCTACAATCGTTCATTAATTTAGCGTTGCTCATGACACATCTACTTGAGATTCTTCTAAGTGCCTTATACGAGTGCTTTATTAAATTTTCTACTATTAATGCTATCAAAATGAATGTGAAACATTTGTTGTTGTTATGCTTAGAAAGCCTTCACCTTAGCCACAGATGATGGCCATCCATGTGTATGCGTGTGCTAATTTTTAGTTGTGATATTGCAAGTGCATGATGCTGATATGTTGAGGTTCTTATTTGCATTCCAACACAACAAGATATCCTATGAAAGGTTTCATGTTCCTATTTGCAGTTTAATCGTTTGCTACTTGGAGGCGAGCAGAGGGAAGGCATCTCATTTTAGGTTCCAGAGGACTCGTGTTATGTATTGTATTGTGATGCAACCGCATCCAGTTTACATTTGGCTTATTGGAAGCAAAGATGCCTATAGACACCTGACTTCTTATATAGCTATGTTCAATCAATAGAGCTAGGATTCTCCAAAGCTCTGCTTTCGAGGTACGCCCTTATAACTTTATGGATCCCAAGGAATTACAAAGTCATATTACTCAACAAAAATTCTTAGATAACTCGGCATTTCAATTCCTGAAAAGTTGATTTTTATGCAAGTTTAAGCAACTTATTTCATATTTAACATCAATATTCAATGCCATCGTATATTAATGAAATTTCCTATGATTATAGTTGAAAATAGACGGGTGAGGCAACACGCACCATCAATGATCTAGTTTGATATTATTTTTGGGACTAACCTATTAACTGTAGCGACCAGACCTCAAACGGTCCAATCTCTATGCTCAGGTGTCATCCCTGGATCAGTAAAGCTGACACCACACAGTACTTGAAGGATTTATAACAGAGTAGCAATCACACACTTATTACATCGAGTGCCTCAAAAGAGAACTTATTACAATAAATATGGCTTAAGGCCATCTAATAACGATAACAACGGAAGGCTTGGGAGATAAGTGAGTCCATCAACTCCAACGACATCACTGAGTATAGAACCACGACCTAAAGGCACCTTACTCGTCGTCTGAAAAGTCTGCAACATGAACGCTGCAGCCCGAAACGGGTCAGCACATGGAATATGTTGGCAATGTAACACATAGAGAGCAATGAAGGAATAAGACTATACTATATGCATATTTTGCCGGTGGAAAGCTCTATGGTTGCAGTTTTGCATAAAGCCAATTTTTCCCTACTGCAAAGGAATAAATTTTATTTAACTATCATGGTGGTTGTTAAACATTGAGAGTGTAGACACCCTCTCAATCCCAATTAAACATCATCATTAAAACCCAACAAAATTAATTAGAGTAACATGATGAGATTCACATGATAATCCAAGTACTAGATACTCAAGATGTCCATAACCGGGGACACGGCTAACCATGATTAGTTTATACACTCTACAGAGGTTTGCGCACTTTTCCCCACAAGACTCGATCTCCTCCGCTGGGATTCTCGCACTACATGGTGTTTGAGAAACGGATGACCAAGACTTAGTCTTTCAAAAGCGCTAGCACCTTACGAACGGGTAGACCGTTACACCTACTTTCCCCTACATCTGCTAGTCTACCACTGTAAGAGTTCGCACGACTTAATCAACTATGCTAGAGCCCATAGTAGCTTGTAGATGCACACGGAAGTTTCTAGTATGAATAATCTCATGATCCCTTTGAGCCTGGGTGGCGGTCCAAAAGAAAAACAGGCAATCGCTAGAATACCCAGGTGCCTCAATCCACCCAGATGTGTATTTAAGTTGCCACCTTAGATAAACCGTTAATTTAACAAACTCACATCTGTCATGGATTTCACTCACCCAATCCACGTCTACTAGCCTAGCATGGCATAATAAGCAAACATAGAAATAACTCCCAAAGGTTTGATAATAAGACAGGTGATAGGTACTACCTCATCTACTTCCCAAACCCACAATTTAATTAGATCCTAATCATGCAATGTGTGAGGATTGATCTAATGCAATAAAACTAGGTAGTAGGAGGTATGATCAAAGTGTTACTTGCCTTGCTGATGATCCGCAAAACCTAGCGACTCGAAGTAGCAAGCGGCGCACTCCGGGTACTCTATTGCATACAAACAAGCATACAATAAGTACTCATCTAATGCATAGGTAAAGATCAAATAAGAGATCTAACTAGAAAGTTCAACTTAAGAACTCCGGTTGGCAAAAAGAACCAAATCGAACGAAGCAACGAAAGACAAATGGCAAAAGAAACAAGCTTCGTTTACTATTCTGGATCTAGGTCAAATTTTACAAAGGCAAAAACTTGTTGGAGTTGGTTAAACAGAAAGAGAATTTCGAGACGAAACTCCAGGCGATTGAATCGCCTCATTCCGATAAACGAGCGAAAAGTTATACTAAAACAAAAATCAGATCAAAAATCGCGATCAGAAAAATCACGGATTTAATCCGAGAAAAAGATAAACGACGAACAGATTAACGAACGAACGTTCGTTATCTGGATCTAAACGATGAACGCGTTCATTAAAATGAACAAACAAGCGAACGCTCGCTAAATAAACTAAACCGAAAAAATAAACCGAACTGGAGAAAAAAACGGATCTAGGTTTTTGAATAAAACCGATTGGTTTTCTTCACGAAAACCGAGGTAACAGCGGCTACCTCGGGCGGCTCTAGCGAACGACAGCGGGATGACGCAGCTCTGGTGCGGCGGCGGCGGGAGGCGGCGGCGGCGCTCCTGGCAGCTAGGGTTTCGGCTAGGTTGTGGCTCCGCTAGGGCCCTCGCGGAAATAAAAGGCCGGCCGGGCCAGGTGTCGTGGTCGGACACGGCCCGGTTAGGTCGGTTCGACTTTTTTTATATAATTACGCTCAGAAAAAAAAAACAAAAGGAATACTAAACGGACTCCAAAAATCCCGAAATAAATTTTCCCCGGCTTCTAAAATCAAGCCGCACAGGATGAACATTTATTTGGCGCCTAAATGCAATTTTGAAAAACGTGCATTTTTCCTAAATTCAAATAAAATAGCAAATAAATCCAAAATAAAATCTTATTTGATTTTTTATTAAATCCTCAATATTTCTTTATTTTGGGAAAGTCATTTTATTCCCTCTCTCATCTTTTGATAATAGAAATAATTGAAGATAAAATAAATAAAATTAAATGATCCTATTTTCAAAATTTGAGAAACTCAAATATGAAAATAACGAAATCCCCAACTCTCTCCGAGGGTCCTTGAGTTGCGTAAAATTTCTAGGATCAACCTAAATGCAATAAAATATGATATGCAATGATGATCTAGTGTATAACATTCCAAATTGAAATTTTGGGATGTTACAAACCTACCCCCCTTAAGATGAATCTCGCCCTCGAGATCCGGGTTGGCTAGAAAATAGGTGAGGGTGGTCCTTCAGCAATTCTTCCTCTCATTCTCAGGTGGCTTCATCCTCCGTGTGGTGGCTCCAGTGAACTTTGCAAAACTTTGTAACCTTGCTGCGGGTGACTCGACTGGCATACTCAAGAATCTTGACTAGTTTCTCCTCATAGGTCAAATCACCGTCCAACTGAATCGCTTCCAGCGGCACTGTATCTCTCAGCGGTATACCAGCCATCTCTGCATGGCACTTCTTCAACTGGGAAACGTGGAATACATCGTGAACTCCTGAAAATCCTTCGGGCAATTCCAACTTGTAGGCTACTTCTCCCATGTGTTCCAAAACCTTGTATGGTCCTACAAAATGTGGCGCTAACTTTCCCTTAACTCCAAAGCGCTTAACTCCTCGAAGTGGAGATACTCGAAGATAAACTTGGTCTCCGACTTCGTAAACTGTCTCCTTGCGTTTTGAATCTGCGTAGCTCTTCTGCCTGGATTGGGCTACCTTGAGCCTAACGCGAATACATTTCACCTTCTGTTCAGACTCCTTAATCAGATCCGGTCCAAACAACTCTCGGTCTCCAACTTCATCCCATGACAATGGTGTTCTGCACCTTCTTCCGTACAAAGCTTCAAAAGGGGCCATCTTCAAACTGGATTGATAACTGTTGTTGTAAGAGAACTCTGCGTATGGCAAATTCTCGCCCCAACTATATCCATAATCTAGCGCACAAGCTCTCAGCATATCCTCCAAAATCTGATTGACTCTCTTGGTCTGTCCATCTGTCTGCGGATGGAAGGCTGTATTGAACTCTAGCCTAGTACCCAAAGTTTCGTGCAACTGATTCCAGAATTTTGAGGTAAACTAGGTTCTTCTATCTGATACAATGCTCCTTGGAACTCCATGCAGACACACGATCCTGGTCATGTATATCTTTGCTAACTTGGCACTGGTATAGGTAGTCTTCACTGGGATGAAATGAGCTACCTTTGTCAAATGATCGACTACAACCCATATCGAGTCATAGCCTGAACGTGTTCTGGGCAATCCTGTGATAAAATCCATGCCTAACTTATCCCACTTCCATTCGGGTATTGGCAATGGTTGTAGGAATCCTGCCGGCTTCTGATGCTCTGCCTTTACTCTCTGACATACATCACAAACTGCTACATACTCCGCAATATCCTTCTTCATTGTGGTCCACCATAAAGTATCCTTCAAATACAAATGCATCTTGGTATTTCTTGGGTGAATCGAATATGGTGAATCATGGGCCTCTTGCAGAATCAACTTCCTGATCTCCGGGTCATTGGGCACATAAACACGGTCTTCAAACCATAAGGTATCGTGCTCATCCTCACGAAATCCTTTGGCTTTTCCTTTGCTCATTTTCTCCTTAATAGAAGTGATCTCCTTGTCAGTCCTTTGGGCTTCTCTGATCTTATCCATCAAAGTAGACTGAATCTCCAATGCTGCTACATAGCCTCTCGGTACTATCTCCAAACATAGCTCATGAAGATTTTCGGCTAACTCCCTTGGTAAATCTCCCGTCATTAGGGTGTTGACATGGCTCTTATGGCTTAGCGCATCGGCTACTAAGTTAGCCTTTCTGGGGTGATAATGCAATCTCATATCATAATCCTTGATGAGCTCCTACCATCTCCTTTGCCTGAGATTCAACTCCTTCTGCGTGAAAATATACTTCAAACTCTTGTGATCCGTGTACACATCGCAATGGTTTCCAATGATAAAATGTCTCCAAGTCTTCAATGCATGCACTACGGCTGCTAACTCCAAATCATGCGTGGCATAATTTAACTCATGAGGCTTAAGCTGTCGTGAGGCATATGATACAACTCTTCCTTCCTGCATAAGCACTGCTCCAAGTCCTCGACATGAAGCGTCGCAATACACCTCATAATCCTTAGTCTGATCTAGCAAAATCAACACTTGTGATGTAACCAAACGTTTCTTCAACTCCTGGAAACTAGCCTAACATTCCTTGGTCCATATGAACTTGGTATCCTTCTTCAACAACTCTGTCATAGGCTTTGCAATCTGCAAGAAATTTTCAATGAATCTCCGGTAGTATCATGCAAGTCCAAGAAAACTCCGGATCTCTCCAACTGTTGTTGGCACTTCCCAATTTGTTACAGTGTTAACTTTAGTGGGATCTACTGCTATACCCTCTCCAGATATAACGTGTCCGAGAAATCCAACTTCCTTCAACCAAAACTCACATTTGCTAAACTTGGCATATAACTGATGTTCCCTGAGCTTACCAAGTACCAAACGCAAATGCTCCTTATGCTCCCCTTCATTATTCGAGTAAACCAGGATATCATCGATGAACACTACGATGAACTTATCCAAAAACTCCATAAACACTTTGTTCATCATGTTCATAAAATATGCAGGTGCATTAGTCAGACCAAATGACATAACGGTATACTCGTACAACCCATACCTGGTGGTAAAAGTCGTCTTAGGTATATCCTGTTCTCGAATCTTCAACTGATGGTATCCTGATCGCAGATCGATCTTGGAAAATACCTTAGCTCCTTGCAATCGATCAAACAGATCATTGATCATCGGTAGTGGGTACTTGTTCTTGATGGTTACTTCATTCAATCCTCGATAATCAACAACCATCCTTAACGATCCATCCTTCTTCTCCACTAGACGTACTGGTGATCCCCAAGGCGAAGAACTTGGGTGGATATAACCTTTATCCAATAACTCCTTAATCTGCTTCTTAATCTCTTCCAAATCCTTTGTGGGCATCCTATATGGTCTCTTAGATATTGGCCCTGTGCCTGGCAAAAGCTCAATCAAAAACTCAATATCTCTATCCGTTGGCATGCCTGGCAACTCCTCTGGAAATACATCAGGGAAATCCTTTACTACTGGTACTTCCTCCTGCACAATTCCTATTAACGAATTTACTTGAGTCCTTTTTGGCACATGTCGGGATACATACTTGATCCTTCTCCCTTCCGGGGTGGTAAGCAAAATTGACTTACTGGCGCAATCGATGTTTCCTCCATACATCGACAGCCAATCCATACGCAGAATTACATCCAAACCTTGTGATTCCAAAATGATTAAATCCGAGTGAAACACATGCCTGCCTATACTCAATGGCACTTGAAAACATCCCTTACTAGCCATATACTCCGCTCCTGGTGAGATTACTAACATAGGTGTTCTAAGAACATTGGTGGGCAGGTTATACTTATCCACAAATCCCCTTGATATGTATGAATGTGATGCACCAGTGTCGAAAAGAACGAGTGCGGTAAGTGACTTAACCAAAAACTTACCGATTACTGCATCTGGCTGCTCTTCAACCTCCTCCACGTTAACGTGGTTCACCTGTCCCCTATTGAAAGGGTTCAGCTTCTTCCCAGAGCTTCCATTGCCATTTCCATTCTAGGATTCAGGACATTCATTGGCATAATGTCCGGTCTTCTAGCACTTAAAGCAAGTGACTTGGCTCAGGTCTCTATTGGCTGGGGTTGATGGGTTGGTATGGTTCTGGCCATTGCTTCCTCCATTCCCATTACCATTCTTGGTGCCATTGTGATTGTGCGAGCTATCTCCTCCATGGGTATGCTGAAAATGTCCTCCCGGTCTAGGGGTAAAACGTGCCTTCTGCTGAGCTCCAGAATTGTACTTCCCTTGTCCATACTCCCTCTTGCGGTTCTCAATTTGCTGCTGCTTGCCTTCAATCATGAGAGCACGATCTACCAACTCCTGGTAGTTGTTGAAGGTTGCTACCATCAACTGCATGCTCAACTCATCATTCAGTCCTTCCAGAAACTTCTCCTGCTTAGCTGCATTCGTAGCAACGTCATCTGGGGCATAACGTGCTAGCTTACTAAAGTCCTCCACATACTGGCCAACTGTCCGTCCTCCTTGGCGCAAGTTGTGAAACTCTCACTTCTTCATGGCCATAGCTCCTGCTGAAACATGGGCAGTATGGAAAGCCTGCTGGAATTGGTCCCATGTGACAGTGTCGATAGGGAAAGTGGCGGTGAAATTCTCCCACCATGATGTTGCGGGTCCTTCAAGCTGATGTGCAGCAAACTTCACCTTTTCTGCATCTGTGCATCATGTCGTGGTCAACTCCCTTGCTGTCTTGCGGAGCCAATCATCTGCTACTATAGGCTCGGTACTACTGGAAAATACCGGTGGATTCAGCCTAAGGAAACGGGCTAAGTGATCAACAGGTGGTGGTGGTGGTGGTGGGTTATTGTTGTTGTTCCCCTGATTCTGATTCTGGACTAGCAACTACATCAATGTGTTCTGTTGCTGGATCAACTGGGTGAGCTCCGGTGGGAAGGTAAATTCGGAGTCACGCCTCGGAGGCATCTGAGGGTTTAGAAAAGATGAGATTTAAGAATAGAGAGGGGTCTAGAGAGAAAACACTACACATATGCACATGAGACAAAAGCAAGCAATTCACTTCATTCAATCAAGCAAGGGCATACAGTCGATCTAACTATTGCAAAAGTGCTCGGACTACTATATTTACATGGTGGACTACTACTACTGATGGGGTGGTCTACTAGAAATATTCTTCGGTTGCAGACTCCATGATATCTGCTCCAGCTTCATCAACATAGTCATCATCGCTATCGTCTGGGTCCGAGTCGGTGTCGTCGATGATGATGTAGTCTTCCGAGTGAATCTCCTTGGGTTCTTCTTCTTCTTCTACTGGTGTAGGGCCTCCCATAAATATTCCGATCTTCTTGATCAGATCGTCATTCTTCTCCACTAATACTTTGATTTCCTCTTCATAATCTTCACGTGTAGCCTTGAGTTCTTCCTCCAGTTCCTTGATTCTTATCCTCGCCTTCTTCAGATCTATCATGTCGGTGCACATCTGGTTCTCCTAACATCGAATGTGCTGGTTTAACTCTTGAATAAAAGCTGCAACTGATCTATCCTTCCTGGTGCTGATCATCTCCCAGTGCTCATCTCGGCGCCCACAAATCTGGTACATAGTATCCTTGAGATCATTGCGGTAAACTTCTCCAATGCGTCCCATGGCGATGTGAGCTGCCATGCTCTTTCTAGACTCTAGGTTGGTGCATCAAAGGAAAACTCTATGGGCTTAGTGACTGGCATGAACATACATCCTGGAACTTGAACTTGAATCATCCAGCGCTCCTCTTCCGGTAAAGTGGCATTGTAGGTTCCGGTGAAGCTTGGTACTCCTATGTTCAGATATCTAGTGACTTCCTTCAAGTGACGTCCAAAGGGTGTATCTTCATCCGGTTGCGTGAACTTGATCCTTGCATCCGCCACCCTAAAAGAGTAGAAAAGATGAGAAGTTAGAATGAGAAGAGTGAGTAGTGATCTAGGGATTTAGCTTAGTGGTCGTGTCCTACAGTCAGTGTGTGCTCTGATACCATCTTGTAGCGACTGTAGCGACCAGACCTCAAACGGTCCAATATCTGTGCTCAGGTGTCATCCCTGGATCAGTAATGCTGACACCACACAGTACTTGAAGGATTTATAACAGAGTAGCAATCACACACTTATTACATCGAGTGTCTCAAAAGAGAACTTATTACAATAAATATGGCTTAAGGCCATCTAATAACGATAACAGCGGAAGGCTTGGAAGATAAGTGAGTCCATCAACTCCAACGGCATCACTGAGTATAGAACCACGACCTAAAGGCACCTTACTCGTCGTCTGAAAAGTCTGCAACATGAACGTTGCAGCCCGAAACGGGTCAGCACATGGAATATGCTGGCAATGTAACACATAGAGAGCAATGAAGGAATAAGACTATACTATATGCATATTTGGCTGGTGGAAAGCTCTATGGTTACAGTTTTGCGTAAAGCCAATTTTTCCCTACTGCAAAGGAATAAATTTTATTTAACTATCATGTGGTTGTTAAACATTGAGAGTGTAGACCCTCTCAATCCCAATTAAACATCATTAAACCCAACAAATTAATTAGAGTAACATGATGAGATTCACATGATAATCCAAGTACTAAGATACTCAAGATGTCCATAACCGGGGACACGGCTAACCATGATTAGTTTATACACTCTGCAGAGGTTTGCGCACTTTTCCCCACAAGACTCGATCTCCTCCGTTGGGATTCTCGCACTACATGGTGTTTGAGAAACGGATGACCGAGACATAGTCTTTCAGAAGCGCTAGCACCTTACGATCGGGTAGACCGTTACACCTACTTTCCCCTACATCTGCTAGTCTACCACTGTAAGAGTTCGCACAACTTAGTCAACTATGCTAGAGCCCATAGTAGCTTGTGGCTGCACACGAAGTTTCTAGTATGAATAATCTCATGATCCCTTTGAGCCTGGGTGGCGGTCCAAAAGAAAAACAGGCAATCGCTGGAATACCCAGGTGCCTCAATCCACCCAGATGTGTATTTAAGTTGCCACCTTAGATAAACCATTAATTTAACAAACTCACATCTGTCATGGATTTCACTCACCCAATCCACGTCTACTAGCATAGCATGGCATAATAAGCAAACGTAGAAGTAACTCCCAAAGGTTTGATAATAAACAGGTGATAGGTACTACCTCATCTACTTCCCAAACCCACAATTTAATTAGATCCTAATCATGCAATGTGTGAGGATTGATCTAATGCAATAAAAACTGGGTAGTAGGAGGTATGATCAAAGTGTTACTTGCCTTGCTGATGATCCGCAAAACCTAGCGATTCAAAGTAGCAAGCGGCGCACTCCGGGTACTCTATCGCAAACAAACAAGCATACAATAAGTACTCAACTAATGCACAGGTAAAACTCAAATAAGAGATCTAACCAGAAAGTTCAACTTAAGAACTCCGGTTGGCAAAAAGAATCAAATCGAACGAAGCAACGAAAGACAAACGGCAAAAGAAACAAGCTTCGTTTACTATTCTGGATCTAGGTCAAATTTTACAGAGGCAAAAACTTGTTTGAGTTGGTTAAACGGAAAGAGGGTTTCGAGACGAAACTCCAGGCGCTTGAATCGCCTGATTCCGATAAACGAGCGAAAAGTTATACTAGAACGAAAATCGGATCAGAAATCGCGATCAGAAAAATCGCGGATTTAATCCGAGAAAAAAAAACGACGAACAGATTAACGAACGAACGTTCGTTATCTGGATCTAAACGATGAACGCGTTCGTTAAAACGAACGAACGAGCGAACGCTCGCTAAATAAACTAAACCGGAAAAATAAACCGAACCGATAAAAAAGATCTAGGTTTTAAAAAACGATCGGTTTTCTTCGAAAACCGAGGCAACGGCTACCTCGGGCGGCTCCGGCGAACGACGACGGGGCGGCGCGGCTCCGGTGGCGGCGGCGGGAGGCGGCGCGGCGACGGCGGATCGAGGCGGCGGCGGCGCTCCTGGCGGCTAGGGTTTCGGCTGGTGCGGCTCCGCTCGGGCCCTCGCGGCTATAAAAGGCCGGCCGGCCAGGTGTCCTGGTCGGACACGGCCCGGTTAGGTCGGTTCGACTTTTTTTTAATAATTACGCTCAGAAAAAAAACAAAAGGAATACTAAACGGACTCCAAAAATCCCGAACTAAATTTTCCCCGGCTTCTAAAATCAAGCCGCATAGGATGAACATTTATTTGGGGCCTAAATGCAATTTTGTAAAACGTGCATTTTTCCTAAATTCAAATAAAATAGCAAATAAATTCAAAATAAAATCTTATTTGATTTTTTTATTAAATCCTCAATATTTATTTATTTTGGGAAAGTCATTTTATTCCATCTCTCATATTTTGATAATAGAAATAATTGAAGATAAAATAAATAAAATCAAATGATCCTATTTTCAAAATTTGAGAAAACTCAAATATGAAAATAACGAAATCCCCAACTCTCTCCGAGGGTCCTTGAGTTGCGTAAAATTTGTAGGATCAACCTAAATGCAATAAAATATGATATGCAATGATGATCTAGTGTATAACAAATTGAAAATTTGGGATGTTACATAATTGAAAATTTGGGATGTTACATTAACCTAGAGCCCAGTGCAGTATTTCCCTATTTTTGAGTGCAAACAGAATAAAACCTTCGCGATGATTTTTCTTGGGCCAGAAGACAACTAGGAGACTTGTAGATGAAGTCGGAGGAGCCACGAGGCAGCACAAGGACGGAGGGCACACCCAGGGGGTAGGGCACCCCCACTCTTGTGGGCCCCTCGTGCACCTCCTAACCTAATTCTTTCACCTATATATTCGCATATATCCCCAAACCACCAGAGGCATCCATGAAAACACTTTTCCATCGTCGCAACCTCTTGTACCCGTGAGATCCCATCTAGGGACCTTTTCCGGCACTCCGCCAGAGGGGGATTGGATCATGGAGGGCTTCTACATCAACTCTATTGCCCTTCCGATGAAGCATGAGTAGTTTACCACAGACCTATGGGTCCATAGCTAGTAGCTAGATGGCATCTTGTCTCTCTTTGGTTCTCTATACCATGTTCTCCTCGATGTTCTTGGAGATCTATTCGATGTAATACTTTTTTGCGGTGTGTTTGCCGAGATCCAATGAATTGTGGATTTATGATCAGCTTATCTATGAATATTATTTGAATCTTCTCTGAATTATTTTATGCATAATTTGATATCTTCGTAATTCTCTTCGAACTATCGGTTTGGTTTGGCCAACTAGATTGGTTTTTCTTGCAATGGGAGAAGTGCTTAGCTTTGGATTCAACCTTGCGGTGTCGTTTCCCAGTGATAGTAGGGGCAGCAAGGCATGTATTGTATTGTTGCCATCAGGGATAAAAAGATGGGGTTTTCATCATATTTCATGAGTTAATTCCTCTACATCATGTCATCTTGCTTAATGCATTACTCCGTTCTTTGTGAACTTAATACTCTAGATCATGCTGGATAGCGGTCGGTGTGTGGAATAATAGTAGTAGATGCATAATCATTTCGGTCTACTTGACAGGGACGTGATGCCTATATTCATGATTATTGCCTTAGATATCGTCAGAACTTTGTGTTTTTCTATCAATTGCTCGGCAATAATTTTTTTGCCCACCATATTATTTGCTATCTTGAGAGAAGCCTCTAGCGAGACCTATGGCCCCCAGGTCTATTTTCCATCATATTAGTTTCCGATCTACTATTTTGCAGTCTTTTACTTTCCGATTTATAAACCAAAAATATTTACTTTATCGTTTATCTATCTCTATCAGATCTCACTTTTGCAAGTAACCGTGAAGGGATTGACAACCCCTGTATCGCGTTGGGTGCAAGTTGTTTGATTACTTGTGCAGGTATTCAGTGACTTGTGCGTTATCTCCTACTGGATTGATACCTTGGTTCTCAAACTGAGGGAAATACTTATCTCTACTTTGCTGCATCACCCTTTCCTCTTCAAGGGAAAAACCAACACAAGCTCAAGAAGTAGCAAGGAGCTATCCGTAACTAGCAAGAAATCTGCATCGACAGGTAGCACTGACTGCTCAGTAGACCTTGTTTTAACTCTAGATTTTCCCATGACCGACTCAAATGGTTGATGCACAACAAGAGTAGATGAATGTATAAACATTGTTGACAAATGGAATACATTATGAAAAAAATATGGCACGATACAATTCACATATATGATGACAGGCTAAATAGGATGGCATTGCATGATTCACGTATATGATGCTTGGCTAAAAAAGATGGCATTGCATAATTCCCATATACTCCCTCCGTTCCTAAATATTTGTATTTTTTGAGATTTCAAATGGACTACCACATACGGATGTATATAGACATATTTTAGAGTGTAGATTCACTCATTTTGCTCCATATGTAGTCACTTGTTGAAATCTCTAAAAAGACAAATATTTAGTAACAGTGGGAGTATGATATAGAAACCAAAGAGGTGGCATTCACACAAAGCAAATCTAAACTAAGCTGATGACATATAAGATGTATAATGTAAGCAATGTGAGGCGGCATATGCATGGTATGACCAACATCAACATACCAAGTTAGAGCAAACACCTTAGGGGTAAATAGGAGTGGTCGGCTCTCTCTGAATCCCCCTCTGAACAGTTATCTTCCTCTGGAATACAATCTAAAATGGCGGGAGGGGGCCCCACTTCGCCCACCATGGAGCAGTGTCTGCATGACATTATATTCCGACATAACGGTCTTCTCTTTTCCTCTACATGTTCAGTACGATTGTGTACAATAACTGACATGCATAATAAAAAAACATAGTTAGGTTATGTAAGGCCTAAGGGGTGCATGTAGAAATAAGGATTGATGGTAGCAAATGAGTGGATAGATCCAAAACTAATGATAGCAGATAGATTATAGCTTCAGTTTAAAAAGATAGACAATGGATCATCTACTGTTTGTTGCCCACCCAACATGGCCCCAGATGAACCAGATAGTAGACAGATACTATTTGTTGCTGCCTCGATATGCACCCCATGGATATTTTAAAACTCTTGAACATTAGTTTCGACCTGACTCGGAGTCTAAGAGGTGAACAGGACGATAAAGTAGCAGGTAATAATAACCGATGTATAATGTAAGTAGACATGAAAGAGTGCGATCTCTCTTCCGGGACTGTGTAGTCCTCAGGTTCATCTGCTCATTTGATGAGGGTAATGCAGTTGGCATGGCTTCCGGCAACGGGGAAGATGATCTGACACGCCGAAAGAAAGTTTGCAGGGGGATCTCTACTACAGTGAATGCTTCCATCGATGGTGCACCTCAGGTGGGGTGGATGACAGCACGGTAGGAGCGGGACATAACACACAGAGTTTTCTTTGACACCTATCTAAAAATGAAGTAAATCTGTAATGCTCCTTAAAAATGGAGGATTCTATAAATGCAGGGATAGGAAAAACACAGGATGACGCCGGTAGCCTGTTCAAACGAGGCTTTTATGTCGTCCTGCAACCTCGCCCAGCCAAAGAACTGATCCATCTGGCTATGGACGATCGCATGCATGCGCCTGTAAGAGTCCTCGCCTGCCAGCAAGACAATTTCCTAGGTCGCCGCAGCGCGAGAGGACATCTCTGCTGCTTCCGTGGCACGGCTGGACCAGTCTGCTGCATCGACGGCGTGGTGGGACCTCCGTGCTACTTCGGCGGTGCGGCGGGACCACTAAGTTGCTACTGCCGCACGGTGGGACATGTCAGCTGCTGTCACGGTGAGGTGGGACATCTCTCGTGCTTCCGCTTCCATGCTCGCCTCTTCCTGGTGATAATCTCTCAACCCAAAACTCACACTGGCCATGGCAGATGCAAGGGAATGATGTTGAATGACTTGTTTGTTTCTGTGGATGAGGAGTTGAGGAGGAATGTGCAGTCATCTTGGCATAGTAGTACTTATAACCGAGTACTAATACGCTGCTAAGTGGGAAACTGTTTAGGTTGTGATCGGTGTGAACAGGTTTGCAATTAAATATAGCGCGGTAGTAATTTGGAATGTGACGGAGCAATCGGGTGATTACTACTAGTAGTACTACTACTTTGATGTGTCGCGTCAACTCGCACAAGTATGCAACACTTCTTCAACAAACAAGCATACTAGTGATAATCCCCAAGTGCAAGGAATCATCGTAGCAATTTCCAAAGGTGGAAGTGATAAGTATGGAGTGTCGAACCCACAATGAGCTAAAGGTAAGATCAATATTCTATCAAGTCCTATCTGCCACTGACATGACTCTACATACACCGAACATTTGCTTCCATCTAGTAATGAGAAATAAAACTACGTTGTGGGTATGAAGAGGATAACTTTGCATGATATCGGGGAACTAAAATAAAAAAATAGGTGTTGTTAACATAAAGTTTGAATATATTACTATATATTATAAATAGCGAGTGTGGAATAATGATGGATCGGTGTGCGGAATTATCCTAAGCAACTGTTAACAAGATCGATGGTCGTCATTGCAATTTTATATGAGGGAGAGGCATAAGCTAACATACTTTCTCTCCTTGGATCATATGCACTTATGATTGGAACTCTAGCAAGCATCCGGAACTACCAAAGATCATTAAGGTACAACCCAACCATAGCATTAAAGTATCAAGTCCCCTTTATCCCATAGGCAACAACCCCCTTACTCGGGTTTATGCTTCTATCACTCAAGCAACCCACTATAAGCAAATCATGAACGTATTGCGACACCTTACAGCGGGAATCCCTCACGTGTGCGTGACACGGAAGGCACCATACGACAACACCAAAATAAAACATACAACCCAAACCAATCTATATCATCAATCAACCCAAAAGACAAAAGAAATCTACTCGAAACATCATATGTTGGCAACACATCATTGGCTCATAATATGTGGCATGAAGCACCATGTTAAAGTAGGGGATTACAGCGGGGTCCGGGAGAGTGGACTGCATAAAAGAGATGAGGACGATGATGAAGAAGGTGATGTTGGTGAAGACGATCACCGTGGAGATGGTTCCTCCGGTGGCACTCGGGCGCCACCGAGAGAGAGGGGGAGAGACTCTCCCCCTTGTGCTTCCTCCCCCCCTAGATGGGGAGAGGTTCTCCCTTTGGTCCTTGGCCTCCATGGTGATGATGGCCTCCTCCAGTTTCCTCCTCCATGGCATCCGGTCATGATGGCCCCCTCCAGCAGGGTGCCAGAGAGGGCCTAGATTGATTTTTCATGGCTACAAAGGCTTGCGGCGGCGGAATTCTTGATCTCAGTTTATTTCTTGGGGTTTTGGTATTTGTAAGAATTTTTGGCGTCGGTCTCACGTCAAGGTGGTCCGCGAGGCAGCGACAAGGTAGGAGCACCCTCCCGGGGGTAGGGCGCGCCCCCTACCTTGTCATCGCCTCGGGACTCTTCTGGTCCAAATCTTGTGCTTTGGGAATTCTCTTTTGGTCCATAAAAAGCATCGTAAATTTTCATCCCATTTAGAGAACTTCTATTTTTGCACAAAAAACGACACCATGATAGTTCTGCTAAAAACAGTGGAAGTCTGGGTTAGTTCTAATGAAATGGTACCAAAACCATATAAAATTGTTGTAAAAATGGCATGAATACTTCATAAAATATAGATACATCGGAGACATGTCAGCATCCCCATGCTTAATTCCTGCTCGTCCTCGGGTAGGTAAATGATAAAAGAAATAATTTGTGAAGAGTGAATGCTAGAATAGTGCATAAATTTGATCAATGATAGTTCCAAACTCTTTTTCTAGCATTATTTTTTATCATAAACAGTAGCTCATCTCATAAAACTTCTCATGATCAAGTAGCAACCTATTCACTTGTTAAAGTATAGACCATAAAGTTTATTGAAAACTAACAAACCATGTTCTTGGTCACCAAACAATTGCAATTCATCTTATCTTCAGGAAGGGTCTATGTAAGAGCTTTGACTTAGCAAACCCCACATACTCAACTATCATATAGTCTTCCATGATTGCTAACACTCAAAGCATATTTTTAGAACAAATAGCATCCGTCGAACACAGAGAAAGACACGGTCTTAATGTTTTGCATCCCAATTTATTTATCATATAGATAATTGTCAACAATAATAATTCATGATAAAATATATTTGAGTGGCCATATATGCTTGGATATTTCCTCACCACATGTTTCTTGCCAACTAAAGAATAATTGAGGTTTAAATAAGAAGGAATACTATTGACTCTTGCATAAAGTAAATACATGAAATTAAAAGATAGGCCCTTCATAGAGGGAAGTAGAGGTTGTCATGCGCTTTTTAATTTTGGATGTGCAGACCCTTAATGCAAAGGAACATCACATTGTATTGCCCTTTGTGATAGCAACCTTTATTATCCAGTCCGTCACTTTTATTTCTTTACTATCACAAGTTCGTACAATGCTTATTTTCCCTTAGAATAAAAGATCATACATATTTAGGAGCAATTTTTATTGCTTTTTGCACCAATGACAACTTACTTGAAGGTTCTTATTCAATCCATGGGTAGATATGGTGGACACTCATGGCATGAAACGGGGTTTAAGGGTTTTGGATGCACAAGTAGTATCTCTACTTAGTACAAAATTTTGGCTAGCAAAAGATCCTAAGAAATCACCACATGTTAGGTGATCCATTATAATATAAATTCTATGCAAATATATCCAAACATAACTCATTACGTTGTCTTCCTTGTCCAACTTCAACTAATTTGCTCAAGTTTGAAAATAATTAATGGGGCTCACAATCATAGAAGATGTCCAATATAGTATATTTATATGTGAAATCTCTCTTCCTTCAATATTGTTTCATGAATTGTCCAAGTGACCAATGTTGAGTTTGCTAACTTTCAATAAATTTTACCACCTATACTTCTTATAAGTGAAGTCGTTAATCCCCATGGGATAAGTATATGAAGCATATATAATTTCAGATCTATGATATTCAATTCATTCAACCATTTACTCATACGATATAAGTGAAGCATGTGAGTAAATGACAAACTACTCCAAAAATATATAAGTGAAGAACAATGAGTAGTCAAATAATTAACTAGCCATGGGAGGACTCTCTCTCATTCAGCATTTCAGATCCAATGGTTTTATTCAAACAGCAACTAAAATGAAAATATGCTCCAAGAAAAACACATATCATGTGACGAATACAAATATAGCTCCGAGTAAGGTATACCGATAGTTTTGAAGATGAAAGAGGGGATGCCTTCTGGGGCATCCCCAATCTTAGGCGCTTGAGTCTTCCTTGAATATTAACTTGGGGTGCCTTGGGCATCCCCATGGTGAGGGTATTTCCACTCCTTATTCTCCTCATATCGATATCTCACGCAAAACTTGAAAACTTCAACTCACAAATCTTAGCAGAACTTCGTGAGTTGGGTTAGTATGATAAAGAGTAAATCATTCACTTTGGTACTGCCAAGATAAGATTCATAATTTTTCTCACGCAATTCCTACTGTACCATATCATTTCTATAATTTATATTGGCCAATATAAGCCATAGAAACAAGAAAACAAGCAAACTATGCATTGAAAACAGAATCTATCAAAAATAGAACAGTTTGTAATGATCTAGACAACAAACATACTTATG
The DNA here is from genome assembly GCF_003073215.2 of Triticum urartu. NCBI lineage: Eukaryota > Viridiplantae > Streptophyta > Magnoliopsida > Poales > Poaceae > Triticum > Triticum urartu. The sequence continues at coordinate 339,960,875 of NC_053025.1, read as the reverse complement.
TAAATCCAAAACTTCTGAAAAATTAGGACAACGTGGGAAATTTGTACATCAATCTTGTGTAACAAATTCAGAATTTTATCGTGTTCCAGTGAATTTTCAAAATTCCTGGACTGAGAATTTTTTTTTTGGTTTTGCACAGAATCAAGTCAACTATCATCCACACTATCACAAAGCCTTTACTTGGCACTTTATTGAAACAAAAACTATAAAACATGATTACTACAGTAGCTTAATCATGTGGACACACAAAATAGTAGGTATAAGTATTTGGTTGTCTCCCAACAAGCACTTTTCTTCAATGCCTTTCTAGCTAGGCATGATATTTTTAATGATACACTTCCAAGCCCAATTCCAATGATAATTTTATTCATAATCTAAAATATATAAGTTAAGTTAATAGAGCATTATACAACTAATATAGATTGACAAATATCCAAGCTCAAAATATATAAGTGAAACACACGAAGCATTCTTTAAAGTCATACTAAAAAGATTTAAGTGAAGCACAAAGATCATTCTATAAAGCCATACTCAAAAAATTAAGTAAAGCACATGAAGCCTTCTATAAACTAATGAAGGACTATCTCATACTAGTGTGGTGCATATAGGAAAATAAAATAGAAATAAACACAAAAGATGCATATCATGTGAACAAAACAAAAACCGAGGTATACCGATAATTGTTGAAGAAGAAAGATGGGATGCCAACTCGGGGTGCCTTGGGCATCCCCAAGCCTGAACTCTTGCCTCTCCTTATTCTCCTTATATTGATAACTCCTCGATCTTCGAACACTTCATCCACACAAAACTTGACAAAACCCTCGTGAGATCCATTAGTATAATAAAGCAAATCACTACCTTTAGGTACTGTTGTAAACTCATTCCAATTCCATATTAGCATTACATCTACTATATTCCAACTTCACATGGTTCATACCCCCCGATACATCCCATAGATTCATCAAAATAAGCGAACAACACATAGAAAACAGAATCTGTCAAAAACAGGACAGTCTGTAGCAACTAGAACTTTCGTATACTTCTGTAACTTCAAAAATTATAAAAATTAGGATAATCTAAACAATTTGCAGAGCAGTACTATGTAAAAATTTCAAGATTTTATCACGCTCTAGTAAAAAATTTAAATTAAATTACTGCAACAAAAGTTTTTTGTTTTTTCTGTGGCACACACCAAAGAAGCAATCTAATCATCCTAAAACCAAAACTTGCCACATTATTTTTATAACACAATGGATAAATACAAGGGGATACTTATTTTTGAGAAACTTCCATGAAAAATTCTACATTTTTCCATGAGCATGAACACAAGTGTTCAAGGCTGACCCTCACTTCTCCAATGCATAACCTTCTAATCACTTCTCTTTTTGAAAAAGTTTTTAGGCACAAGAGGCAAGTAGACTCTTTTGTATTTTCATTCTTAATATTTTTGTTTGTTTCACCCACAACTAATGAAAACAAAAACAAAAGGGTAAACAAAATCTACTTAGTGAAGAAAGCAAACAAGCACACACGAGAATATCAACCCCATGGTATTGCTCCCCGGCAACAGTGCCAGAAAAGAGCTTGATAATCCCCAAATGCAAGGAATCATCATAGCAATTTCCAATGGTGGAAGTGTTAAGTATGGAGTGTTGAACCCACAAGGAGCTAAAGGTAAGATCAATATTCTCTCAAGTCCTATCTGCCACTAACATGACTCTACGTATACCGAACGTTTGCTTCCATCTAGAAACAAGAAATAAACCTACGTTCTTGGTATGAAGAGGATAACTTTGCATGATATCGGGGAACTAAAATATAAAAATAGGTGTTGTTAACATAAAATTAGAATATATTACTATATATTATAAATAGCGAGTGTGGAATAATGACGGATCGGTGTGCGGAATTATCATAGGCAATTGTTGACAAGATCGGTGGTCATCGCTGCAATTCTATTTGAGGGAGAGGAATAAGCTAACATACTTTCTCTCCTTTCACCATGTGCACTGATGATTGGAACTCTAGAAAGCATCCGCAACTACTAAAGATCATTAAGGTAAAACCCAACCATAGCATTAAAGTATCAAGTCCGCTTTGTCCATTACGCAACAATCCCCTTACTCGGGTTTATGCTTTTGTCACTGAAGCAACCCACTATAAGCGAACCATGAACATATTGCAACACCCTATAATGGGAATCCCTCATGTGTGTGCAGCACGGAAGGCACCATAGGACAGCACCAAAATAAAACATACAACTCAAACCAATCTATATCATCAATCAACCCAAAAGACAAAAGAAATCTACTCAAAACATCATATGCTGGCAACACATCATTGGATCATAATATGTGGCATAAAGCACCATGTTCAAGTAGGGGATTACAATAGGGTGCGGGAGAGTGGACCGCGTAAAAGAGAGGAGGACGGTGATGAAGAAGGTGATGTTGACGAAGACGATCACCGCGGTGATGGTTCCCCCGGTGGCACTCCGACGCCACCGAGAGAGAGAGAGGGAGAGAGTCTCCCCCTTGTGCTTCCTCCCCCCCCCCCTATATGGTGAGAGGTTCTCCCTCTGGTCCTTGTCCTCCATGGTGATGATGGCCCCCTCTGGGTTCCTCCTCCATGGCCTCCGGTGATGACGGCCCCCTCCGGCAGGGTGCCAAAGAGGGCCTAGATTGATTTTTCGTGGCTACAAAGGCTTGAGGCGGTGGAACTCCCGATCTAGGTTTATTTCTGGGGGTTTTGGTATTTATAGGAATTTTTGGCATCGGTCTCACGTCAAGGGGGTCCACGAGGCAGCGACAAGATAGGAGCACCATCCCTGGAGGGTAGGGCGCGTCCCCCTACCTTGTCGTCGCCTCGGGTCCAACTCTTGTGCTTCAGGGTTCGCTTTTGGTCCATAAAAAATCATCGTAAAACAACGATAGTCTGGGTTAGTTCTTATCAAATCATACCAAAATGGCATGAATACTTCATAAATTATAGATACGTTGGAGACGTATCAATAAGCTGCTTATACTTCTTACCCAATGGATCTTTATATCTGAAAGACACAAAATATCCATTCGACTGTTGGATATTACTTTAATTGCTGATCTGATGTCGAAGTAATTGTTGCATTGGCACCAAAACGCACCATCTCTTAAACTAAAGTAGACTGAGCTAACCCATATATTAGCATATTAGTAATACAAGCAGAAGGCACTATAGAATCATTTAGGAGGTGAGCTTGTCAATCTGAATGTGGAGGGACACCATCCTCGACAACCCAGCCCCGGCCAGCTGCCTGGACGGAACTATGAAGAAGGTCAGCTCCTGCACAGCGATGTCCCCGGGATCCTTGCTGCTTGTCACCTCGATTTCCGCCTTGACGGTATCGGTCATGCCTTTGGGCTCCCTCGGCGGGCCGTTCACCTGCAGCTTGGCCGCGTAGTATGGAAGTGGGGACGTCCCCGCTCTGATGAAGATGACCGACACGGTGATAGGCGTGCCAATGTAGAGCACGCTGTCGACCAAGAAAACGCATGGTCGTCCTCCTCCGCGAATCGCAAGAGCCGCACCTCCGACACAGGCACTTGCGGCTGGAGCACCTTGCCGTACTCGATCCTGTGCACAGGCACGGGATGCACGGTGCTGATGTGGTGGGGGAGCACTGCCGGTGGCCCTTCGTAGCCGCAGATAGGCACAAGGCATTTGCACGACGCGAGCGGACACTCGCTCTGGTGATCGGTGAGCTTGTGGTAAGTGACATAAAGCCCACAGCCTGTGTGTGGGCACTCCATACTCACCAAGGAGAGGACGGCATCCATCACCGTGTTCCGCACATCGAAGCCGCCGCCGCGCTCGCACTTCTGGCACTGCTAGCTGCTAGTTCCCGGGGCGCTCGCCGCGACAGTCTGCACAGGCCAGGTGCCCTCCCTTGCACCGCACAAATCAATCGAATAGCACATCAATCAAGAAACCTTCACCTTGCTCGATCAGCCGAACGGACGAGGTGTATTCGAACCTCATACACTAGAGGCTTCAAGGGGTGGAGGCACAAGGGGCGGTGTAGCAAGGTGAGGTCCAGAGGGACCGTTGAGAGCTCCATCGTCGGGTCCTGTTCCGTCGGCATGATCTCTCCCTCCTCGTGCACAACCATCTCTCTCTTTAGGGCCGGGGCTTTACAAAGTTTTACCATCACATATTCATACTACTTCAAGGTGCATTAAATCAACACATGAAAGTATCAAAAGGAAAGTCACAGCATGCATGCATGCATGCATTGTAATTAATGTATTGGTAAACGCAAATTATTGAAATATATCGAGTGCACTACTTTGATGTGTCGTGTTAACTCGTACAACAAGGAGAAGTTTGATTACAATGCCATCTCCCTCTCCCATGAGCATGGTGGCTCGCGGGACTAGGAGAAGCTTTCACTACATGCTCTCCCCCTGCATGCGATGGACATGCAGCAGTTCATTCGGTGTCAGATAACCAGAAGCATACTAGTAGTACTCCACTGCAATAGTACCATCATTGTTCCATTTCCCTAAGAGGCAAAGAGCCAAGGCAACCCGGGCGCTCGTGTGGTAGTTTCATGTGTAGGGGAGGTAGTATAGTGACATAGTCTAGGATAGCATGTACCGTGATTCTTAAGCTTAAAATCGTTGGAGTCGGCTCCATGCTATGAGGCCGTCTTGAAGCATTTTTTATTAAAAAAATCTTCTAGCCCTACATGTCATCCTGGTGATTGTAGTTTGCACGCTCATCTGGTCAAGACAGGAATATATACATTTTAATTTGTGGTGGGGTAAATGTTAGAGGTTGCAGCATGTGGGGCCACTGCTATGATGTGTCGCGTCAACTCGTACATCGAGGAGAAGCTTGATTTTACTACTACACGCCCTCTCCCTCGCCCATGCGTGCGGTGGCTCGCAGACGAGGACATGCTTTTGCTTACTACAACAAGGTATCCCTCTCGCATGCGGTGGACGAGCATGCAGTAGTTGATTCGATATTGTAGAAGTAGTAACATCATTGTTCGTCTTCTCGAAGAGGCAAAGATCCAAGCGCAACCCGAATGTTGCAGTTGCGAACGCTTGCGTGGCAGTCTTTGTGTAGGGGTGGGGCGTGGTGCGGAGACTTGGTGCACGCATATAGCCAGGCTCTTGCATGAGACAAAATTGCCATGTAAGCATGCTATAAGCCCACTATTGTGCTTGCTCTTAGTAGTATAGCCCTATAAACCGGAAAGGAGGGACTACTCCCTCCGTTCCTAAATACTCCCTCTGTTTTTAATTAGCCCGCGTATTAGGTTCGGTAAAAATCACGCTATATAAACTTTGACCAAGTTTATAAAAAATATATTAACATAAGCAATAAGGAATCAATACAATTAGAATTTTTTTTATTGAATGTACTTTTTGATATATATCCATCGTATCTACTTTTCCAAACTCTTTTGCCCTTGTTTTGGACTCTAATTTGCATGATTTGAATGTAAGTAACCCAGACTGGCGCTGTTTTCAGCAGAATTGCCATGGTGTTATTTTTGTGCAGAAATAACAGTTCTTGGAATGACCTAAAACTTCATGGAAATCAGTTTTGGAATAAATAAAAATATTGGCGAAAGAATCAACCTAAGGAGGCCCACACCCGGGCCACAAGGGTGGAGGGCGCGCCCACCCCCCAGGGGCACGCCCTCCACCCTTGTGGCCCGGGTGTGGGCCTCCTTAGGTTGATTCTTTCGCCAATATTTTTATTTATTCCAAAACTGATCTCTGGGGCACGCCCTCTGTCCTTGTGGGCCCCCTGGACCTCCACCGACCTCAACTCCAACTCCATATATTCACATTCGGGGAGAGAAAAATCTAAGAGAAGGCTTCATCGCGTTTTACGATACGGAGCCGCTACCAAGCCCTGTTCTTCCTCGAGAGGGCGGATCTGGAGTCTATTTTGGGCTCCAGAGAGGGGAAATCATCGCCATCATCATCATCATCAACCATCCTCCATGACCAATTTGATGATGCTCACCATTGTGCGTTAGTAATCCCATTGTAGGCTTGCTGGATGGTGATGGGTTGGATGAGATTTACCATGTAATCGAGTTAGTTTTGTTAGGGTTTGATCCCTAGTATCCATTGTGTTATAAGATTGGTGTTTCTATGACTTTGCTATGCTTAATGCTTGTCACTAGGGCCCGAGTGCCATGATTTCAGATCTGAACCTATTTTGTTTTCATGGATATATGTGTGTTCTTGATCCTATATTGCAATTTATAGTCACCTACTACGTGTTATGATCTAGCAACCCCGTAGTGACAATAGTCGGGACACTTCCCGTTGATGACCGTAGTTTGAGGAGTTCATCTACTCGCTAAGTGTTAATGCTTTGGTCCGATTCTCTATTAAAAGGCGGCCTTAATATCCCTTAGTTCCATTAGGACCCTGCTGCCACGGGAGGGTAGGACAAAAGATGGCATGTGATGACCCACAAGTATAGGGGATCTATCGTAGTCCTTTCGATAAGTAAGAGTGTCGAACCCAACGAGGAGCAGAAGGAAATGATAAGCAGTTTTCAGTAAGGTATTCTCTGCAAGCACTTAAATTATCGGTAATAGATAGTTTTGTGATCAGGTAATTTGTAACGAGTAAAAGAAGCACCTGGGGATAATATGAAATGATGGCGCTCCCACCCCCCACCACGGTGCTGTCCCCATCTCCGGCGATCTCCCTCCTCCTCCACTAATTTGTGGATCCTCTCCGATCATCTACTCCAGCATCTTCTCTGGATCAAGGAAATACCCATCTTCTATGGGTTCTACTGGTGGATCTACCCTTGGCTTGGATTTCTCCAAGGGTACGGTTTTTTCAGATGAGGTTTTCAAATCTACTGGGCAAACGATTCATCCTTTGGGGCACAGAAGGCCGTTTATCTTAATTGTTTTATTCAGCCGCCATTTCTTCCGTCTCTCGGAGGATTCTGTGGCAGCGGCTTTGGAAGCGACAATTGGAGGCTCGCCAATTGATCTCCATGTAGATCACATCAAAGACAAGTTTTACTCTTTCCAAGTTTCTTGCAAGCAAGTTGGTTTTACTATTATGGACCTCCGTTCTTTTACTTGTGATCTGTTCAAGTGCTACTTTCATTTGTGGGGTAATGGGGGACCTAATTGGATTAGAGACCTCAGGATCTGGAGGAAGGAATGTGATGCTGAATGGATTTTAGTTAGTTCCACTAAGCATAGATCATCTCTAGGTCTTTTGGCCATGCATAAACCACCTACTAGATCGGCCATCAAGTCTGTTGCAGCTACTAAGAAGAAGCTTTCTTTTGCCACTTTTGAGTGATATTCTGCTTGCAAGGGATATAGATATCCGGCTACGCAAAAGTGTATTGATACTATTAGGGATGCTGGGTATGATCTTCCTGTTCATGAACCTGTAGTCATACATCAGTCCCCTCCCACGAATTTGCTTTGGATGGTGGCTCGTCCACCCATTATTTTTGGTACAGTCACTCCGTTGCCGGAGTTGAGCCAGCCGGCAACATGTGCACCGGTGAGTGATCCGGTTTCTGAGGAACTGTCATTCGTGCATGCTGGGATTACGCCCGCACGTTTCGCGGAGCGGGATTGACTCCTATTCAAAACAATTGTCAGGATTCAGGCCTAGTTATTTTGAAAGCACACCAGACATCCAGCCCACCTATGCTGCTTAGCCCAATTGCTTCTGGGCCTTCCACGCCTACGGGTCTGAGCCCTCTGGACCGCGGTCAAGATATCCCCTCCTCACAAGAGGTCGCGAGGCAGTTAGAAGCTATGGTCGATGACATGGTGGACCGTGTGGTTACATGCACTCTTTGTTCGCAGAGGGGCCACTTGTCAGCGGCATGTGGAATGCGAGCGGTCTGTTCGGCTTGCTCTCACCCAGGTTAGTCTAGCCATGACTGTAATGATTTCGCGCGCTCCAATGGTTTGGTTTGGAAGCCAATTTCGGTGCAACAAAAACGATTTTATTGGAATCTACTGCTTCTCATGGGAACAGAGCCGGAATTATTGGGATAGATTGTCCTATCCCATCACCGCCGCCCCCATTGCACCTTCCCTCTCCCCAAGCCAAATAAAACCCCCGACAAGCTTCTGGTTCTTCCATGGCAAACTATGAGCTCGATCCTCAGCGCTTTGTGCCTGCTGGCCACCACATCATCGATGGTGGCGATCGTCGGCTTCCTTGCACCTTCTTCACGCTTGCTGCTCGTCCGCCCCGACATCATGAGGACTTCATGGTTGCGGAGGTGATGCATGTGCCTGAGGGGCCGCTTGGTCCAGTGCGGGAAGAGGTGGTCCAGTTTCTACAAGATAGAGGTATTCTGGTCCGATCTGCTCAGCCGTGGTTTCATGGGGTGGGTTTGTTCCAAGTCAGGGATCCGTCAGTTAGATACACTTTGATCCAACATGCACCTTTTCCGTTGGGCACCGATCATTTTGTTAGATTTATAAAGCATAATGAGGGGGAAAATTTCAAGGGAGCACATGGTTTTTGCAAGCACTGGTTAATGTTCATTGGGATCCCTCTTGATTACTGTACTACAGAATACATCTTGCAGGCTGTAGGCACTTTCAGGAAGTTTATTTCTTGGGACAGTGAGGATCCTTACCTTGTCCAGACTTTGGTTGAGGCTAAATTTCCGGATACGCCTTTGGTTCCCAGAGAAGTGGTTTTTGGTGATTATGCCGAATGGGGAGGTGCTCAAGTGTCTTGGACTGCTGCATGCTATGTTCTTGGTGTGGATTTTGCAGATTAGATGCCAAATGATGAAGACCCAATGCCTCTGGATGGCAATCCCCATCCGTTACCTGGTAATCTGATACAAGATAATTTGATGTTTGTGCTGCCACCATACCCAATGTTGGGATGGAATGATGCACCTCTCGCTCCTCCCCCTCCTCCTGAAAATAATGAAGCACCTGGTTGGGGAAATGCCATGTGGGGAAATGAAGCAGAGGATGAACAGGCCCTACAGTCGGCTGCTCCTGAATAGGATCAAGTTTCTATTGTGATTGATCAGCCAGAGGACTCAGTTTCTCTAGACCAACAGGAGCAGGGCATTGAGATCCACCAGCAACATGATTTGCCCCCCCCCCCCAGATCAACAACTTCAGCATTTGCAGCGGCCGGTCTTCAAGGATAATCAGCTGGCAATTGTGCCTTATCAACCACCTGTGATTCAGCAACATGATATCTTTATTGGCATGGCATGCATTGTGGCTGGACCTCCTCTCCCTCCGGAGATGATTTGGAAGAGGTCTTTCCAGAACCTCATGTTTGATTTTTCAGTTATGGAGGTGCCACGGTCTCTCTTCTTCAGACCTATGGGCACAATCATTTATTCTAAGAGGTCTTGGTCCATTGCTTTTGATGAATCCACAAAGATGTCTTGTTTGACTGCTTCCCTGCCCATGGTTGCTACTGTCAGACAACCTGTCATGATAAAGCGCCCAGTGGCCAGAGCTCTATTTGAGGAGCTGCCGGTTGATTCCATTTCAGTTTCTGAAGAAGTTGCACCTGGTAATTCTGCTGTCTCTGTCTCTGCTGAGTCATCATCCGTGGTTTTCTCTGTGGAACAAACTGCTGGGAGAAAGCGGCGACAGAAGAAGAATACTCCTGTTGTTGATACATCACTGCGACGTTGCACTCGGAGCACGGCAAAGTTGGATGGCTTCAAAAATGTGGTTTTTGAGCAGCTCTCGCTACAGCCATCAAAGAAGCGCCCCCACGCCAAGCCCATGGAAGACAAGGCCCAGCCAACTCCCGCGGATGGCCCTGAAGATGCACAGCCTGCTACACCACCACATACTCCAATCCATGTTCTTCAGGCTGTGGGCGCGGAGCTGGAAATTGACCCTGCCCTTCTGTTGGTGGACAAGCTTATGGCTAATCCACAAGAGGATTATTCTGCATCTTTAGCTTAATGGTTATATTTGCTACTATGTTAAGGCCTGGAGGGCCTGTTATGTTTGATTTTATTATTGTTGAATTGCGTCCGGTCCCGGCAGTGGCACGTTGTGGTACTGAACTATGTTATCTTTTCGATGGTATGACATTGTGTGGCATGCTATATTTGTTCTTCTATTCCTTGGTGATTAATGAATCGTGTGTCAACGCGTAGCTGGAAAGTTTTATGTTGGAATGTTCGCAGTCTGAATTCTGATACTAGGCAGCGTTCTGTCAGGGAGAAAGTAACTGAAAGTCAGTGTTCTGTGGTTTGTCTTCAAGAAACTAAACTCTCCTATGGCTTTGATCAATTTGTTGAGTCCCCCTCTAGAGGTGCCTCTGGGGGTCTGTTAACTGTGTGGCGATCAAACGTGTTTCATGGCACTCAGCTAGAAGTTAAACCCTACACTATTGTTATGCAGTTTACCTCAGCTCATAATAATGAACAGTGGTTTCTGGTTAATGTTTATGGCCCATGTCAGGGTGAGTTGCATGATGAGTTTGTGTCTTGGATCTATAATTTGGACATTGATCCGGATCAGAAGTGGATGTTGATGGGGGATTTCAACTTTATTCGTTCATTTGAAAGTAGGAACCTCCTTGGTGGTGATATAAATGACATGTTTATTTTTAATGAAATTATTGGCCATTCGGGACTGTTGGAACTTCCTTTAAAAGGAAGAAAGTTTACTTGTTCTAACATGCAGGACACACCACTTTTGGAACAACTAGACTGGGTTTTTACCTCTGTCAGTTGGATTAATCTATACCCCATGACGCAAGTGACTCCTTTGGCTAAGACTACGTCTGATCATGTGCCTTGTCTGGTTACCATTAGTACATCAATTCCTAAGGCACATATTTTCAGGTTTGAAAATTTTTGGGTCCATCAGACTGGTTTTATGGATTGTGTGCAGGAGGTTTGGACTCGTACTTCTCATAAGACACATATCTCAGCAATCATTGTTGATAAATTAAAGACTTTGCGGTTTACATTGAAAAAATGGCAGAAAGGTTTATCACATATTAAAAGGTTAATTGAGAAGTGCAACTGCGTAATTCTTTGGTTGGATAATCTTGAGGACATGAGGTCTCTTTCTAGACCTGAGAGCAATTTCAGGAAAGTTACTAAAGTACACCATGAGCATCTGCTGCACATGCAATATCTATACTGGAGGAAGAGATGTACCATCAGGTATATCAAAGTGGGAGAGGAAAACTCCAAGTTCTTTCAGACAATGGCAACTGAGAGATACAGAAAGAATTCTATTGCTTGCCTGTTATTGTCTGATGGCTCTGTCACGTCAGATCATGAGGAAATGTCCAAAGTGTTCTTATCTTCCTTCAAAAACAGAATGGGGGCTGTTCGGCCAATAACTTTAGAAGAGAGCAACTTGTCTTTAATACCTAGGGTTCAGGGCTTGGAGGTTCTCACAAAACCTTTTGATATAAAGGAAATTGAATAGGTTATTAAAGAAATGCCCACTTATAAGGCACCCGGACCTGATGGATTCAATGGACTTTGTCTAAAAAGGTGTTGGCACATCACATCTGCTGATTTTATTTGGCTGGTTCATGAGTTTCATGCTGGAACAGTACAACTAGAAAATCTTAATGATGCATACATCACTCTGATCCCAAAGAAACAGACACCAGAGAGTGTGGGAGACTTTAGGCCTATTTCACTCACTAGTGTTGGTCTGAAATTTCTTACAAAGCTTGCTGCTAACAGACTTCAACAGGAGATCATCAAATGTGTGCATAAAAATCAGTATGGTTTCATAAAATCAAGAACAATCCAGGATTGCCTTGCTTGGACCTTTGAATATATCCATCAGTGTAATCAATCTAAACGGCCCATCATTTTGCTTAAGTTAGACTTTGAAAAGGCTTTTGATTCCAACCAGCATGAGGCTATCATAAGGATTCTTGTTGCAAAAGGTTTTGACAACAGATGGATTACATGGATTAAGCAGTTGTTGTCATCGGGCACTTCTTCTGTGTTGCTTAATGGAGTTCTGGGTAACCATTTCAAATGCAAATGTGGAGTTAAGCAAGGAGACCCAATATCTCCTTTTCTCTTTGTCATTGTTGCTGACCTCTAGCAGACTATGACCAACAGTCTTCTTTAGCAGGGTTTAATAAGCAGGCCGCTGCCAACCCATGACCCAGATTTCCCAGTTGTTCAATATGCTGATGACACACTGCTTTTCTTAAATGCTAACAAGGGTCAATTGGAGGCACTGAAATCAGTGTTTTATTCTTTCTCAGAGGCAACTGGGCTACAGATTAACTTCCATAAATCCTCCATGTATTCTATTAATGTGAATGACCATGTTGCTACTGATCTTGCTGCCTTTTTTGGATGTAAGTTAGGAAAAATGCCTTTCACATATCTAGTTCTGCCAGTGGGGACTACCAGGCCTAAGATTGTGGATCTACTTCCCCTAGTGGATTGTATGGAGAGCATATTGACAACAAGTTCTTGGTTTTTGCCTCAAGGGAGCAGATTGCAACTAGTAAACTCTGTCATTTCCTCTTTGCCTATCTTCTTCCTTTGCAGCTTGTCAATTCCTCAGGGTATTCTAAAGCAGTTGGAAAGTATTCAGAGGCAGTGTTTATGGAGGAAATATGGTCAGGAGAGGGGCCATTCTCTAGCTTCCTGGCCACTTGTTTGCAGGCCTAAATCGAAGGGGGGACTTGGAATCTTAAATCTTGGTTTGCAAAATGAAGCACTCCTTGTGAAACATCTGAATAAATTTTATAATAAAATGGATGTGCCTTGGGTTCAGTTAGTTTGGGATTCTTACTATTTCCAAAGGATCCCACATGATACTATTCTTTGTGGCTCTTTTTGGTGGAGATATTTCTGCAAGTTGATGGATAATTTCAGAGCAGTTACCTTGGTTGATGTTCATAGTGGAGATACTGTGTTGTTCTGGTCTGATCATTGGCAAATTGGAAACAGTGATGTCCCTCTTCAAGATCGATTTCCTAGGCTCTATTCCTTCTGTCTCCACAAAAACCTCTTGGTAAGGGAAGTCTTTCAGACCAGTACTTTCCAAGACCTATTTTACTTGCCTCTTTCTGAACAAGCCTTTCAGGATCTACAGTAGCTCTCGTCCTTAATGGGGTATTTACATATAGACAGTGCCTGTCGTGACTCTTGGGGGTGGAGGCATGGCAAGAAGTCTGAATATACTGCCAAAAAGTTTTATGACTTTGTCTATCAGCCAATGGTAGAAAACCCCATCCTAGGGTGGATCTGGAAAAGTTGTTGTACCATGTCAATCAAGATGTTTGCTTGGCTTGTTATAATGGACAGGGTTAACACTAAGGACATGATCCAGAGGAGACACTGGAGGATTAATGATGGGCCTGAATGTGTACTTTGTCCAACTGGGACACTGGAGGACAGAAACCACCTCTTTTTCCAGTGCAATTTAAGTGTTCGGGTGTGGATTTATCTGCAAATTATATGGAAAGACAGTGATGACATGGTGGAGATTGCATGCCATGCTATAAAGGATTTCAACAAATATTTCTTTGGGGAGGTCGTATTCATTGCCTGGTGGAATATTTGGAAGGTCAGGAATGACAGAGCTTTTAGGAACATCAAACCCTCCTTCAGGGCATGGAGAAATGGCTTCATTTATGACCTCACACTGTTGTCTCATAGAATCAAAAGGAAGTATAGCGAGGCCTTACTTAAGTGGATTGATTTCCTGCCTCCTTCAGTAGAGGTGGTTAAGTAACAATGTAATTAATAGGTAGGGTACTTCCCTCCCTTGAATAGCCTTCTTTAGATTCCTGATTTTTTCTTTTTTTCTTTCCTCATCTTGAGGAAGCATTGTTTTGTTCCTATTTTTTATTTAATAAAATGATGTGGGTGTAAGCCCTGCAGTCTTCAAGGTTCAAAAAAAATTGTAACTAAGGTGTAGCAAGATCGCCCAATGCTTTTTGTAGCAAAGGACAAGCCTGGACAATTTCTTATATAGAGAAAAGCGCTCCCGAGGACACATGGGAATTATCGTCAAGCTAGTTTTCATAAGGATCATATGATTCGCGTTCGGTACTTTGATAATTTGATATGTGGGTGGACCAGTGCTTGGTTACTGCCCTTACTTGGACAAGCATCCCACTTATGATTAACCCCCATCGCAAGCATCCGCAACTACAACAGAAGTATTAAGGTAAACGTAACCATAGCATGAAACATATGGATCCAAATCAGCCCCTTACGAAGCAACGCATAAACTAGGGTTTAAGCTTCTGTCACTCTAGCAACCCATCATCTACTTATTACTTCCCAATGCCTCCCTCTAGGCCCAAACAATGGTGAGGTTTCATGTAGTCGAAGTTCACATGACACCACTAGAGGGATGACAACATACATCTCATCAAAATATCGAACGAATACGAAATTCACATGACTACAAATAGCAAGACTTCTCCCATGTCCTCAGGAACAAACGTAACTACTCACAAAGCATATTCATGTTCATAATCAGAGGGGTATTAATATACATAATGGATTTGAACATATGATCTTCCACTAAGTAAACCAACTGGCATCAACTACAAGGAGTAATCAACACTACTAGCAACCCACATGTATCAATCTGAGGTTTGGATACAAAGATTGGATACAAGAGATGAATTAGGGTTTGAGATGAGATGGTGCTTGTGAAGATGTTGATGGAGATTCACCCCCTCCCGATGAGAGGATCATTGGTGATGACGATGGTGATGATTTCCCCCTCCCGGAGGGAAGTTTCCCTGGCAGAACAGCTCCGCCGGAGCCCTAGATTGGTTCCGCCAAGGTTCCGCCTCGTGGCGAAGGAGTTTCATCCCGAAAGCTTGATTATGATTTTTTTTCCTCGATGAAAGACTCCATATAGCAGAAGATGGGCATCGGAGGGCCACCAGGGGGCCCATGAGGCAGGGGGCGCGCCCAGGGGGTAGGGCGTGCCCCCCACCCTCGTGGCTGGTGGGTGGCCCCCCTATGGTACTTCTTGCGCTCAGTATTTTTTTATATATTTTGGAAATCACTTCCGTGAAGTTTCAGGACTTTTGGAGCTGTGCAGAATAGGTCCCTAATATTTGCTCCTTTTCTAGCCCAGAATCCCAGCTACCGACATTCTCCCTCTTTATGTAAACCTTGTAAAATAAGAGAGAATAGGCATAAGGATTGTGACATAATGTGTAATAACAGCCCATAATGCAATAAATATCGATATAAAAGAATGATCCAAAATGGACATATCAACTCCCCCAAGCTTAGACCTTGCTTGTCCTCAAGCGAAAGCCGAAATCGAAAAATATGTCCACATGTTTAGAGATAGATTTGTCGATAAAAATAAATTACGGACATGAGGGCATCATGATCATTCTTAGAACAGCAACATATATATATATATTGTCATATGATCTCTTATGCTAAAGTAACAATTCAATCACAATTTCAAGTATCAATCATAAACTTTATTGAGAACTAACAAACTCTAATATCAGTCATTGAGGCAATTGCAATTTATCATAACATAGGAAAGAGTCAATGTAAGATCTTTTCAGCAAGCCCGCATACTCAACCATCTTTTAGTATTTCACAATTGCTAACACTCATGCAATATTTATGGGTATGAAGCTTTAATCGGACACAGAGAAAGATAGGGGCATATAGTTTTGCCTCCCAACGTTTTACCTC
Organism: Triticum urartu; assembly: GCF_003073215.2. Taxonomy (NCBI): domain Eukaryota; kingdom Viridiplantae; phylum Streptophyta; class Magnoliopsida; order Poales; family Poaceae; genus Triticum; species Triticum urartu. The sequence goes on along the minus strand of NC_053025.1, from coordinate 339,945,182 downwards.
AAGGGTAATGTCAATAATAATAGTTCATGAAGACTCACATCCAATTAGCTATATATATCAGGATCTTTCCAACATATTGTGCTTGCCAAAGGATAAAATGTAAAAAGGAAAGGTGAAGATCACCATGACTCTTATGTAAGGTAGAAGATAAAAGTAAAAGATAGGACCTTTGCAAAGGGAAACAGAGGTTGTCATGCGCTTTTATGGTTGGATGCACAAAATCTTAATGCGAAAGAACGTTACTTTATATTGACACTTGTGATATGGACCTTTATTATGCAGTCTGTCGCTTTTATTTCTTCCATATCACAAGATCGTATAAAGCTTATTTTCTCCGCACTAATAAGACATACATATTTAGAGAGCAATTTTTATTGCTTGCATCGATGACAACTTACTTGAAGGATCTTACTCAATCCATAGGTAGGTATGGTGGACTCTCATGGGAAAACTAGGTTTAGGGATATTTGGAAGCAAAAGTAGTATCTCTACTGGTGCAAAGAAATTGGCTAGCATGAGAGAGAAAGGCAAGCTCAACATGTTGGACGATCCATGACAATATAATTTATCTCAGATGTAAGAAAACATAACCCATTACGTTGTCTTCCTTGTCCAACATCAACTCTTAGCATGTCATACTTTAATGAGTGCTCACAATCATAAAAGATGTCCAAGATAGTATATTTATATGTGAACCTCTCTTTCTTTATTACTTCCTATTCATTGCAACGATGAGCAAAACTATGTTTGTCAACTCTCAACAACTTTTATTCATCATGCTCTTTATATGTGAGCTCATTATTTTCCATAAGATCCATATGATCTCTTTGTTTCTTTTTATTTCTTCTCTTTTGTTTTATTCAATTCCCTCAAGATCATAGCAAAATAATCAAGCCCTTGACTCAACACTAATCTTTATTATATAGCTCACAGACTCGATTACATAGAAGGGTCATAAAGCAAAACTCATAACTAGATCATACTAAAACTTTATTCTACTAGATCAAGATATTATCAAAAGGATCGAACTAAGAAAAACAGTAAAGATAAAAGTTGTGATGGTGATATGATATCGGGGCACTCCCCCAAGCTTGGCAGTTGCCAAGGGGAGTGCCCATACCAGATACTTGGTTCTTCTTTGTTGGTGAAGAAGGTGGAGTTGTTGATGATGGATAGTCTCACATCGAGCGTAGGAGGTCCTCCAACTTGCGAATAATGCCCTTGAGTGCGATGATATGCTCCTTCAACAAAAAAAATTCACATGTGAGATACTTGTTTTGTATACGGGCTAACTCAATCATCTTGAAAGCTTCAATCTTTGTTGGGGTAAGAAGATTGTGATCAAGTTGAAGGATGTCTTCTGCTGCTGGAACTTGGTCCTCCGTGGCCTTCTTGATCCCTTCATCCTTGTTGATATCTCCAGGCTCTTCTCTCTTCAGCTCTATCTTCATTAGCCAAACATCGTTGCCCTCATTGTTGGAGGATGAGGGAGACGACATGATGCTTGGCCTTCACAACCCTCGTAGAAAACAGCTCGAAAACAAGAACAGGAGATTTTTGCATGATATGGTGGTCAAAACCTTCGGGAGATTATATAATGAATTTTACCGACCAAAAGAAGTATTGTGCAAGAAAACGGAGTCCGGAGAGCGCACGAGGTGCCCACAAGGTAGGGGGCACGCCCAGGGGGGTAGAGTGCGCTCTCCACCCTCGTGGAAGCCTCATGTCCTTTCCAGTCTGATTCTTATTTTCCTATGTTCTTAAATATTCCAAAACAAAGAAATATTGCCATTAGAACTGTTTTGGAGTCGGTTTACTTACCATACTACATACCTATTCCTTTTCGGAGTCTGAAACATTCTGGAAAGTGTCCCTTATGTATTCCTCCGGGGTTACGGTTTCGATAATATTAGTTTCAACATTTATAGGATTACCTGAGATATAATGTTTAATTCTTTGACTGTTCACCACCTTTGGATTTGTGCCTTCGAAGTTGTTGATTTTTATGGCGCCGGAACGATAGACCTCCTCGATAGTGTAAGGACCTTCCCATTTAGAGAGAAGTTTTCCTGCAAAAAATCATAAACGAGAGTTGTATAACAATACGTAATCACCTACACTGAACTCACGCTTTTGTATCCTTTTATCATGCCATCTTTTAACTTTTTCTTTAAACCGTTTGGCATTTCATAGGCTTGGGTTCTCCACTCATCAAGTGAGCCAATGTCAAATAACCTCTTCTCACCGACAAGTTTGAAATCATAATTGAGCTCTTTAATGGCCCAATATGCCTTATGTTCTAGCTCAAGAGGTAAATGACATGCTTTACCATAAACCATTTTATACGGAGACATACCCATAGGATTTTTATATGCAATTCTATAGGCCCATAATGCATCATCAAGTTTCTTGGACCAATTCTTTCTAGATCTATTAACAGTCTTTTGCAAAATTAATTTGAGCTCTCTGTTACTCAATTCTACTTGACCACTAGACTATGGGTGATAAGGAGATGCAATTCTATGATTAACGTCATACTTAGCAAGCATTCTACGAAAGGCACCATGAATAAAATGTGAACCACCATCAGTCATTAAATATCTAGGGACTCCAAACCTCGGGAAAATAACTTCTTTAAGCATCTTAATAGAGGTGTTATGATCAGCACTACTAGTTGGAATTGAAGGAAATATGCCCTAGAGGCAATAATAAAGTTATTATTTATTTCCTTATATCATGATAAAAGTTTATTATTCATGCTAGAATTGTATTAACCGGAAACATAATACATGTGTGAATACATAGACAAACAGAGTGTCACTAGTATGCCTCTACTTGACTAGCTCGTTAATCAAAGATGGTTATGTTTCCTAACCATGGACAAAGAGTTGTTATTTGATTAACAGGATCACATCATTAGTTGAATGATCTGATTGACATGACCCATTCCATTAGCTTAGCACCCGATCGTTTAGTATGTTGCTATTGCTTTCTTCATGACTTATACATGTTCCTATGACTATGAGATTATGCAACTCCCGTTTGCCAGAGGAACACTTTGTGTGCTACCAAACGTCACAACGTAACTAGGTGATTATAAAGGAGCTCTACAGGTGTCTCCAAAGGTACATGTTGGGTTGGCGTATTTCGAGATTAGGATTTGTCACTCCGATTGTCGGAGAGGTATCTCTGGGCCCTCTCGGTAATGCACATCACTTAAGCCTTGCAAGCATTGCAACTAATGAGTTAGTTGCGGGATGATGTACTACAGAATGAGTAAAGAGACTTGCCGGTAACGAGATTGAACTAGGTATTGAGATACCGACGATCGAATCTCGGGCAAGTAACATACCGATGACAAAGGGAATGACGTATGTTGTTATGCGGTCTGACCGATAAAGATCTTCGTAGAATATGTAGGAGCCAATATGAGCATCCAGGTTCCGATATTGGTTATTGACCAGAGACATGTCTCGGTCATGTCTACATTGTTCTCGAACCCGTAGGGTCCGCACGCTTAAGGTTTCGATGACAGTTATATTATGAGTTTATGAGTTTTGATGTACCGAAGTTAGTTCGGAGTCCCGGATGTGATCACGGACATGACGAGGAGTCTCGAAATGGTCGAGACATAAAGATTGATATATTGGACGGCTATATTCGGACACCGGAAGTGTTCCGGGTGATTTCGGAGAAAACCGGAGAGCCGGAGGGTTACCGGAACCCCCCGGGAGAAGTAATGGGCCATATGGGCCTTAGTGGAGAGAGAGAGGGGCAGCCAAAGGTGGGCCGCGCGCCTCCTCCCCCCTGGTCCGAATTGGACTAGGAGAGGGGGGGCGGCGCCCCCCTTTCCCTCTCCCTCCCCACTTCCTTCCCCCTCCTAGTAGGAGTCCTACTCCTACTAGGAGGAGGACTCCTCCTTGGCGCGCCTATAGGGCCGGCCGGCCTCCTCCCCTTGCTCCTTTATATACGGGGGCAGGGGGGCACCCCTAGACACACAAGTTGATCCACGTGATCATATTCTTAGCCGTGTGCGGTGCCCCCTTCCACCATAGTCCTCGATAATATTGTAGCGGTGCTTAGGCGAAGCCCTGCGATGGTAGTACATCAAGATCGTCACCACGCCGTCGTGCTGACGGAACTCTTCCCCGACACTTTGCTGGATCGAAGTCCGGGGATCGTCATCGAGCTGAACGTGTGCTAGAACTCGGAGGTGCCGTAGTTTCGGTGCTTGATCGGTCGGGCCGTGGAGACGTACGACTACATCAACCAAGTTAACGCTTCCGTTGTCGATCTACAAGGGTACGTAGATCACACTCTCCCCCTCTCGTTGCTATGCATCACCATGATCTTGCGTGTGCGTTGGAAAATTTTGAAATTACTACGTTCCCCAACAGGAATAGCTTCTACCCACTTAGTAACATAATCAACAGCGACTAAAATATGTGTATACCCGTTAGATGAAGGAAAATGTCCCATATAATCAAAGCCCCAAACATCAAATGGTTCAATAAAAGGTGAATAATTCATAGGTATTTCTTGACGTCTACTAATATTACCAATTCTTTGACATTCATCACAAGACAAGACAAACTTACAGGCATCCTTGAAGAGAGTAGGCCAATAAAAACCGGATTGCATTACCTTATGTGCAGTTCTATCGCCAACATGGTGTCCTCCATAAGCCTCGGAGTGACACTTGCGTAGGATCTGTTCCTGTTCATGCTCAGGTACGCAACGTCTAATAATACCATCTACTCCTTTATAAAGATGTGGGTCATTCCAAAAGTAATGTCTCAAATCATAGAAGAACCTTTTCTTTTGCTGGTATGTGAAACTAGGTGATATAAATTTAGCAACAATATAATTAGCATAATCAGCATACCATGGAGCAGTATGAGAAGCATTTATGACATTTAATTGTTCATCAGGAAAAGCTATCATCAATAGGTAGTGGGTCATCAAGAACATTTTCTAACCTAGACAAGTTGTCTGCAACAGTGTTCTCAGCTCCCTTTCTATCAATAATATGCAAATCAAATTCTTGTACCAAGAGAACCCATCTAATAAGTCTAGGTTTATCATCTTTCTTTTCCATAAGGTATTTAATAGCAGCATGATCAGTGTGAATAGTTACTTTAGAATCAACAATATAAGGTCTGAACTTATCACAAGCAAAAACAATTGCTAAAAATTATTTTTCAGTAGTAGCATAATTTCTCTGGGCATTGTCTAGAGTTTTACTAGCATATTGAATAACATTTAATTTCTTATCAACTCTTTGCCCTAGAACAACACCTATAACATAATAACTAGCATCAAACATAATTTCAAAGGGTAAATTCCAATCAGGTGGCTGAACAATAGGTGCAGAAATCAATGCTTTCTTAAGTATTTCAAATGCTTCTATGCAATCATCATCAAAGACGAAAGGAATATCTTTTTGTAATAGATTAGTTAGAGGCCGAGAAATTTTTGAGAAGTCCTTAATGAACCTCCTATAAAAACTGGCGTGACCGAGGAAGCTTCTTATACTGTTAATGTCCTTGGGACATCGCATCTTTTCAATAGCATCAACTTTAGCTTTATCAAATTCAATGCCTCTTTCAGAAATTTTATGCCCCAAGACAATACCTTCATTAACCATAAAGTGTCATTTCTCCCAATTCAAAACAAGATTAGTTTCTTCACATCTCTGCAAAACTCGATCAAGGTTGCTCAAGCAATCATCAAAAGAGGATCCATAAACGGAGAAATCGTCCATGAAAACCTCACATATCTTTTCACAAAAGTCAGAAAACATAGCCATCATGCATCTTTGAAAGGTAGCAGGTGCATTGCATAAACCAAAAGGCATACGTCTATAAGCAAAAGTACCGAAAGGGCAAGTAAAAGTGGTCTTTCCTTGATCATCAGCTGACACAGGTATTTGAGAGAAGCCAGAGTAACCATCTAGAAAGCAAAAATGTGTATGTTTGGATAATCTTTCTAGCATTTGATCAATGAAAGGTAAGGGGTAATGATCTTTTTAGTAGCCTTATTTAATTTGCGGAAATCAATTACCATCCTTTAACCTGTAATAATTCTTTGCGGACTCAATTCATCTTTATCATTGGGAACAAAAGTAATACCTCCCTTCTTAGGGACACAATGGACAGGACTTACCCACTGACTATCAGCAATGGGATAAATTATACCTGCCTCGTGGAGTTTTAATATTTCCTTTCTTACAACTTCTTTCATCTTAGGATTCAGCCGTCATTGGTGATCAATAACTGGTTAGGTGTCTTTCTCCAAATTTATTTTCTGTTGACATAGAGTGGGACTAATGCCCTTAAGATCATCAAGAGTATATCCAATAGCAGCACGGTGCTTCTTCAGAGTTTTCAATATTTTTTCTTCTTCATGCTCTAAAAGGTTAGCACTAATAATAACAGGATATATCTTCTTTTCATCAAGATAAGCATATTTAAGAGTATCAGGCAACGGTTTAAGCTCAAACACGGCATCACCCTTGGGTGGAGGAGGATCCCCTAGGATTTCAACAGGCAAGTTGTGTTTAAGAATAGGTCCCCGTTTAAAGAATACTTCATCTATTTCCCTTCTTTCATTCATAAACATATCATTTTCATGGTGTAGCAAATATTGTTCTAAAGGATCATTAGGAGGCACAGCAATAGAAGCAAGACCAATAATTTCATCTTTGCTTGGAAATTCTTCATCACGGGGTTGTCTACGAAATTTAGAGAAGTTAAACTCATGAGACATATCACCCAAACCAATAGTCACAACATCCTTCTTGCAATCTATCTTAGCATTAACAGTATTCAAGAAGGGTCTACCAAATATAATTGGACAAAATCTATCTTGAAGGCAACCAAGAACAAGAAAATTAGCAGGGTATTTAACTTTCCCACACAAGACTTCAGCATATGTAACAATCCCAACTAGTGAAATAGTGTCTCCATTGGCAAGCTTAATTGTGACATCAATCTCTTCTATCTCAGCAGGTGCAATATCATGCATAATTTCTTTGTATAAGGAATGAGGTTTTGGACTTGCACCAGCACCCATATCACATAAGCCATGATAGCAATGATCTCCTATTTTAACAGAAATAACAGGCATGCCTACAACAGGTCTATGTTTATTTTTAGTATCAGGCCTAGCAATTCTAGCAGCTTCATCACAGAAGTAAATAACATGCCCATCAATATTATCGGCCAAGAGATCTTTAACCATAGCAATATTAGGTTCACCTTTAACTTGCTCAGGGGGTTTGTGTGTCCTAATATTACTTTTGTTGACTACAGTTGAAACTTTAGCATGATCCTTTATTCTAACAGGGAAGGTGGTTTCTCAACATAAGCAGTAGGAACAATAGGACCATTATAAGTGATAGTCTTTTCTTCAACTTTAATAGGTGCAACTACTTTTGTTTCAATGGGAGGATTATATTTAAACCACTTCTCCTTAGGATGTAACATCCCAAATTTTCAATTTGGAATGTTATACATTAGATCATCATTGCATATCATATTTTTTTTTGCATTTTGGTTGATCCTAGAAATTCTACGCAACTCAATGACCCACGAAGAGAGTTGGGGATTTTGTTATTTTCATATTTGAGTTTTCTCAAATTTTGAGAATAGGATCATTTGATTTTATTTATTTTATCATCAATTATTTATATTACAAAAATATGAGAGAGGGAATAAAATGACATTCCCAAAATAAAGAAATATTGAGGATTTAATAATAAAATCAAATAAGATTTTATTTCGGAGTTTTTCGGTGTTTTATTTGAATTTAGGAAAAATGTGCGTTTTTCAAAATTGCATTTAGGTCCCAAATAAATGTTCACCTTGTGCAGCTTGATTTTAGAAGCCCGTGAAAATTTATTTCAGAATTTTTGGAGTCCGTTTAGTATTTGTTTTTATTTTTCTTTTGCGCATAATTAAAAAAACGCACACCGACCTACGGCCGTGTCCGACCGAGACACGGGCCAGGCAGGCTTTATAAGCCGGGGCAGCCCACCCGGGCAAACCCTAGCCGCCCCAGCCCCAAGTCGCCACCGACGCCGCCGCCGCCGCCCCGCCGCCGCCTCGAAATCCGCGCCAGTTTTTTTTTCCGAAAAACCGTTCGGTTTTTCCGTCGGTTTTTTCTAGATTCGGTTTTTTTAAATAGATCGGTTTTCCGGTTTATTTAAATAGTGAGCGTTCGCCCATTCGTTCGTTCTAGCGAACGTTTGTCGTTTTTTTCTTTTTCTCGGTTTAAAACCGTGATTTTTCTAATCGCGATTCCTGATCCGATTTTTGTTTTAGTATAACTTCTCGCTCATTTATCGGAATCAGGCGATTCAAGCTCCTAGAGTTTCGTCTCGAAACCCTCTACCTGTTTAACCAACTTAAACAAGATTTTTCTACTGTAAAAATTGCCCTAGATCCAGATTAGTAGAACGAAGTTGTTTTCTTTCGCCGTTTGATTTTTGTTGCTTCGTTCGATTTGATTCTTTTTGCCAACCGGAGTTCTTAAGTTGAACCTTCTGGTTAGATCTCTTCTTTGAGTTTTACTCGTGCATTAGATGAGTACTTATTGTATGCTTGTTTGTTTGTCTGCGATAGAATACCCGGAGTGCGCCGCCTGTTACTTCGAATCTCTAGGTTTCGCGGATCATCAGCAAGGCAAGTAACATTTTGATCATACCTTTCCTACTACCCAGTTTTATTGCATTAGATCAATCCTCACACATTGCATGATTAGGATCTAATTAAATTGTGGGATGGGAAGTAGTTGAGGTAGTACCTATTACCTGTTTATTATCAAACCTTTGGGAGTTACTTCTACGTTTGCTTATTATGCCATGCTATGCTAGTAGACGTGGATTGGGTGAGTGATATCCATGACAGATGTCAGTTTGTTAATTAATGGTTTAACTAAGGTGGAAACTTAAACACACATCTGGGTGGATTGAGGCACCTGGGTATTCCAGGACTTGCCTGTTTTCTTTTGGACCGCCACCCAGGCTCAAAGGGATCATGAGACTATTCATACTAGAAACTTCCGTGTGCAACCACAAGCTATTATGGGCTCTAGCATAGTTGACTAAGTTGTGCGAACTCTTACAGTGGTAGACTAGCAGATGTAGGGGATATAGGTGGTATGGTCTACCCGATCGTTAGGTGCTAGCGCTTCTGAAAGACTATGTCTCGGTCATCTGTCTTCTCAAACACCATGTAGTGCGAGAAACCAAACGGAGGCGATCGAGTCTTGTGGGGAAAGTGCGCAAACCTCTGCAGAGTGTAATAAACTAATCATGGTTAGCTGTGTCCCCGGTTATGGACATCTTGAGTATCTAGTACCTAGATTATCATGTGAATCTCAACATGTTACTCTAAATTAATTTTGTTGGGTTATGTTTAATGATGATGCTTAATTGGGATTGAGAATGCTATCAACCATTCTCAATGTTTAACAACTACCGATAGTTAAATAAAATTTATTCCTTTGAAGTAGGGAAAAATTGGCTTTACGCAAAACTGTAACCATAGAGCTTTCCACCAGCCAAATATGCATATAGTATAGCTGTTTCATTCCATTACTCTCTATGTGTTACATTGCCAGCATATTCCATGTACTGACCCGTTTCGGGCTGCAACATTAATGTTGCAGACTTTTCAGATGACGATTAAGGAGTTTTTAGGTCGTGGTTCTATACTCAGTGATGCCGTTGGAGTTGATGGACTCACTTATCTTCCAAGCCTTCGGCTGTTATCATTATTAGATGGCCTTAAGCCATATTTATTGTAATAAGTTCTCTTTTGAGACACTCGATGTAATAAGTGTGTGATTGCTACTCTGCTATAAATCCTCCGAGTACTGTGTGGTGTCAGCATTACTGATCCAGGGATGACACCGGAGCACAGAGATCAGATTGTTTGAGGTCTGGTTGCTACAGAGATGGTATCAGAGCACATGCTGACTATAGGACACGACCACTAAGCTAAAAGACCTAGATCACTATCCACTCTCTCCTCTTCTGACTTCTCATCTTTTCTACTCTTTAGGATGGTGGATGCAAGGAACAAGTTCAAGCAACCGGATGAAGATACACCCTTTGGACGTCACTTGAAGGAGGTCACTAGATACCTGAACATAGGAGTACCAAGCTTCACAGGAACATACAACGCCACTTTACCTGAAGAAGAGCGCTGGATGATTCAAGTTCAAGTTCTAGGAAGGACGTTCATGCCAGTCACTGAGCCCATAGAGTTTTCTTTTGATGCACCAACTTGGAGTCTAGGAAAGAGCATGGCAGCTCACATCACCATGGGACGCATTGGAGAAGTCTACCGCAAGGATCTCAAGGATACTATCTACCAGATTTGTGGGCGCCGAGATGAACACTGGGAGATGATCAGCACCGGGAAGGATAGATTAATTGCAGCTTTTATCCAGGAGCTAAACCAGCACATTCGACGACAGGAGAACCAGATGTGCGCCGACATGATAGATCTGAAGAAGGCTAAGACTAGAATCAAGGAACTGGAGGAAGAACTCAAGGCTACACGTGAAGATTATGAAGAGGAAATTGAAGTATTGGTGGAGAAGAGTGACGACCTGATCAAGAAGATTGGAATATTTATGGGAAGCCCTACACCAGCAGAGGAAGACAAAGAACCCAAGGAGATTAGCCCGGAAGACTACATCATCATCGACGGCACCGATTCGGATCCAGATAGTAGCGATGATGACTATGTTGATGAAGCTGGAGCAGATATCATGGATTCTGCAACCGAAGAATATTTCTAGTAGACCACCTCATCAGTAGTAGTAGTCCACCATGTAAATATAGTAGTCCGAGCACTTTTGCGATAGTTAGATCGATTGTATGCCCTTGTTTGATTGAATGAAGTGAATTGTTTGCTTTTGCCTCATGTGCATATGGGTATCTTTAGACCCCCTCTATTCTTACATCTCATCTTTTCTAAAACCCCTCAGATGCCTCCGAGACGTGACCCCGGATTTTCCTTTCCACCGGAGCTCACCCAGTTGATCCAGCAGCAGAACACATTGATGCAGTTGCTAGTCCAGAATCAAAACCAGGGGAACAACAACAACAACCCACCACCACCACCACCTGTTGATCACTTAGCCTGTTTTCTTAGGCTGAATCCGCCGGTATTTTCCAGTAGCACCGAGCCGATAGTAGTAGATGATTGGCTCCGCAAGACAGCAAGGGAGTTAACCACAGTAGGATGCACAGATGCGGGGAAGGTGAAGTTTGCCGCACATTAGCTAGAAGGACCCGCAACATCATGGTGGGAGAATTTCACAGCCACTTTCCCTGTCGACACTGTCACATGGGACCAGTTTCAGCAGGCTTTTCATACTGCACATGTTTCAGCAGGAGCTATGGCCATGAAGAAGCGTGAGTTTCGCAACTTGCGCCAAGGGGGACGGACAGTTGGCCAGTATGTGGAGGATTTTAGTAAGTTAGCACGTTATGCACCAGATGACGTCGCTACGGATGCAGCTAAGCAGGAGAAGTTTCTGGAAGGACTAAATGATGAGTTGAGCATGCAGTTGATGGTAGCAACCTTCAACAACTACCAGGAGTTGGTAGATCGTGCTCTTATGATTGAAGGGAAGCAGCAGCAAATTAAGAATCGCAAGAGGAAGTATGGACAAGGGAAGTACACTTCAGGAGCTCAGCAGAAGCCACGTTTTACCCCTAGACCGGGAGGACATTTTCAGCATACCCATGGAGGAGGTAGCTCGCACAATCACAATGGCACCAAGAATGGTAATGGCAATGGAGGAAGCAACGGCCAGAATCGCACCAACCATCAACCCCAGCCAAGAAGGACCTGAGTCAAGTCACTTGCTTTAAGTGTCAGAAGACCGGACATTATGCCAATGAATGTCCTGAAGGCCAAAATGGCAATGGAAGTTCTGGGAAGAAGCCGAACCCTTTCAATAGGGGACATGTGAACCACGTTAGCATGGAGGAGGTTGAAGCTCAGCCCGATGCAGTAATAGGTAAGTTTTTGGTTAAGTCATTTACTGCACTCGTTCTTTTTGATACTGGTGCATCGCATTCATACATCTCAAGGGGATTTATGGATAAGTATAACCTATCAACCCAAGCCCTTAGGTCACCCATGTTAGTAACCTCGCCTGGAGCAGAGTATGTGGCTAGTCTATGGTGTGATCAGTTACCATTAAGGATTGGTAACTATGTTTTTCCCTCAGACCTAATAGTATTGGAATCCCAAGGATTGGATGTGATATTAGGCATGGATTGGTTATCAAAGTATGAAGGGAATATTAAATGTGCTATTAAGTCAATTTTGCTTACCACCCCAGAAGGGAGAAGGATCAAGTATGTATCCCGGCATGTGCCAAAGAGGACTCAAGTAAATTGCCTAACAGGAGTTGTGCAGGAGGAAGTACCAGTGGTAAGGGATTTCCCTGAAGTATTTCCAGAGGAGTTGCCAGGCATGCCACCGGATAGAGATATTGAGTTTTTGATTGAGCTATTGCCAGGCACAAGGCCAATATCAAAGAGACCATATAGGATGCCAGCAAAGGATTTGGTGGAAATTAAGAAGCAGATTAAGGAGTTACTGGATAAGGGATATATCCACCCAAGTTCTTCACCTTGGGGATCGCCAGTACTTCTAGTGGAGAAGAAGGATGGATCGTTAAGGATGGTTGTTGATTATCGAGGATTGAATGAAGTAACGATCAAGAACAAGTACCCACTACCAATGATCAATGATCTGTTTGATCGATTGCAAGGAGCTAAGGTATTTTCCAAGATCGATCTGCGATCAGGATACCACCAGTTGAAGATTCGAGAACAGGATATACCTAAGACAGCTTTTACCACCAGGTATGGGCTGTACGAGTATACCGTTATGTCATTTGGTCTGACTAACGCACCTGCCTATTTTATGAACATGATGAACAAAGTATTTATGGAGTTTTTGGATAAGTTCGTCGTAGTGTTCATTGATGATATCCTGGTTTACTCGAAGAATGAAGAGGAGCATAAGGAACATTTGCGACTAGTACTTGGAAAGCTCAGAGAACATCAATTATATGCCAAGTTCAGCAAATGTGAGTTTTGGTTGAAGGAAGTAGGATTCCTCGGACACGTTATATCTGGAGAAGGTATAGCAGTTGATCCCACTAAAGTTGATACCGTGACCAAGTGGGAAGCCCCAACAACAGTTGGAGAGATCCGGAGTTTTCTTGGACTCGCAGGATACTACCGGAGATTTATTGAGAATTTCTCAAAGATTGTGAAGCCTATGACTGAGTTGTTGAAGAAAGATACCAAGTTCATATGGACGGAGGAATGTGAGGCTAGTTTCCAGGAGTTGAAGAAACGTTTGGTTACCTCACCAGTGTTGATTTTGTCAGACCAGACCAAAGATTATGAGGTGTATTGCGACGCTTCACGTCGAGGACTTGGATCAGTGCTTATGCAGGAAGGGAGAGTTGTTTCATATGCCTCAAGACAACTGAAACCTCATGAGTTGAATTATGCCACGCATGATTTGGAGTTAGCAGCCGTAGTGCATGCATTGAAAACATGGAGACATTTTCTGATTGGAAATCATTGTGAGGTGTACACGGATCATAAGAGTTTGAAATACATCTTCACACAGAAGGAGTTAAACCTCAGACAAAGGAGATGGTTGGAGCTCATCAAGGATTATGATATGAGATTGCATTACCATCCCGGAAAGGCTAATGTAGTAGCTGATGCATTAAGACGTAAGAGCCATGTCAATACATTAATGACGGGAGAAATACCAAGGGAGTTAGCAGAAAATCTTCGTGAACTATGTTTGGAAATAGTTCCGAGAGGCCATGTAGCAGCATTGGAGATTCAGTCAACTTTGAAGGATAGAATCAGAGAAGCTCAGAAGACTGACAAAGAGATTGCCTCCATTAAGGAGAAACTTAGCAAAGGAAAAGCTAAGGGATTTTGTGAGGATGAGCACGATACCCTATGGTTTGAAGACCGCGTTTACGTGCCCAATGACCTGGAGATCAGGAAGTTGATACTGCAAGAGGCACATGACTCACCATATTCAATTCACCCAGGAAATACCAAGATGTACTTGGATCTGAAGGATATTTTCTGGTGGACCGGAATGAAGAAGGATATTGCGGAGTATGTAGCAGTTTGTGATGTATGTCAGAGAGTAAAGGCAGAGCATCAGAAGCCAGTAGGATTGTTACAACCATTGCCGATACCCGAATGGAAGTGGGATAAGCTAGGCATGGATTTTATCACAGGATTACCCAGGACTCGTTCAGGCTATGACTCGATTTGGGTTGTAGTCGATCGATTGACGAAGGTAGCTCATTTCATCCCAGTAAAGACCACTTACACCAGTGCTAAGCTGGCAAAGATATACATGACCAAGATCGTATGTTTGCATGGAGTTCCAAGGAGTGTCGTATCAGATAGAGGAACCCAGTTTACCTCAAAGTTCTGGAAGCAGTTGCACGAAACCTTGGGAACCAGGCTAGAATTAAGTACAGCTTTCCATCCATAGACAGATGGACAGACCGAGAGAGTCAATCAGATTTTCGAGGATATGCTGAGAGCTTGTGCGCTAGATTATGGATCTAGTTGGGACGATAATTTGCCATATGCAGAGTTCTCTTACAACAACAGTTACCAAACCAGTTTGAAGATGGCCCCTTTCGAAGCTTTGTACGGAAGGAGGTGCAGGACACCGTTATCGTGGGACGAAGTTGGAGACCGCCAGTTGTTTGGACCTGACTTGATTAAAGAGTCTGAACAGAAGGTGAAATTGATTCGCGAAAGGCTCAAGATAGCCCAGTCCAGGCAGAAAAGTTATGCAGATTCTAAATGCAAGGAGACAGTTACGAAGTCAGAGATAGAGCTTATCTTCGAGTATCTCCACTTCGGGGAACAAAGCGTTTTGGAGTTAAAGGGAAGTTAGCACCACGATTTGTAGGACCATATCGAGTTTTGGAGCGTATGGGAGAAGTGGCCTACAACTTGGAATTTCCCGAAGGATTGTCAGGAGTTCATGATGTGTTCCACGTTTCCCAGTTGAAGAAGTGTCATGCGGAGATGGCTGACATACCATTGAGAGACACAGTGCCATTGGAAACTATTCAGTTGGATAACGATTTGACCTACGAGGAGAAACCAGTTAAGATCCTCGAGTTTGCCAGCCGAGTTACCCGCATCAAGGTTATCAAGTTTTGCAAGGTTCAATGGAGCCACCACATAGAGGATGAAGCCACCTGGGAACGAGAGGAAGATTTGCTCAAGGACCACCCTCACCTATTTTCTAGCCAACCCGAATCTCGAGGGCGAGATTCATCTTAAGGGGGGTAGGTTTGTAACATCCCAAATTTTCAATTTGTAATGTTATACATTAGATCATCATTGCATATCATATTTTATTTTGCATTTTGGTTGATCCTAGAAATTCTACGCAACTCAATGACCCACGGAGAGAGTTGGGGATTTCGTTATTTTCATATTTAAGTTTTCTCAAATTTTGAGAATAGGGTCATTTGATTTTATTTATTTTATCATCAATTATTTCTATTACAAAAATATGAGAGAGGGAATAAAATGACTTTCCCAAAATAAAAGAAATATTGAGGATTTAATAATAAAATCAAATAATATTTTATTTCGGAGTTTTTCGGTGTTTTATTTGAATTTAGGAAAAATGTGTGTTTTTCAAAATTGCATTTAGGTCCCAAATAAATGTTCACCTTGTGCGGCTTGATTTTAGAAGCCCGTGAAAATTTATTTCGGAATTTTTGGAGTCCGCTTAGTATTTATTTTTATTTTTCTTCTGCGCGTGATTAAAAAAACGCGCACCGACCTACGGGCCGTGTCCGACCGGGACACCGGCCCGGGCAGGCTTTATAAGCCGGGGCAGCCCACCCGGGCAAACCCTAGCCGCCCCAGCCCCAAACCGCCGCCGCCGCCGACGCCGCCGCCCGCCGCGCCGCCGCCGCCGTCGCCGCACGCCGCCTCGAAATCCGCGCCGGTTTTTTTTTCGAAAAACCGTTCGGTTTTTCTGTCGGTTTTTTTTAGATTCGGTTTTTTTAAATAGATCGGTTTTTCCTGTTTATTTAAATAGTGAGCGTTCGCCTATTCATTCGTTCTAGCGAACGTTCGTTGTTTTTTTCTTTTTCTCGGTTTAAATCCGCGATTTTTCTGATCGCGATTCCTGATTCGATTTTCGTTTTAGTATAACTTTTCGCTCGTTTATCAGAATCAGGCGATTCAAGCGCCTAGAGTTTCGTCTCGAAACCCTCTATCTGTTTAACCAACTTAAACAAGATTTTGCTACTGTAAAATTTGCCCTAGATCCAGATTAGTAGAACGAAGTTGTTTTCTTTCGCCGTTTGATTTTCGTTGCTTCGTTCGATTTGATTCTTTTTGCCAACCGGAGTTCTTAAGTTGAACCTTCTGGTTAGATCTATTCTTTGAGTTTTACTCGTGCATTAGATGAGTACTTATTGTATGCTTGTTTGTTTGTCTGCGATAGAATACCCGGAGTGCGCCGCCTGTTACTTCGAATCTCTAGGTTTTGCGGATCATCAGCAAGGCAAGTAACACTTTGATCATACCTTTCCTACTACCCAGTTTTATTGCATTAGATCAATCTTCACACATTGCATGATTAGGATCTAATTAAATTGTGGGATGGGAAGTAGTTGAGGTAGTACCTATTACCTGTTTATTATCAAACCTTTGGGAGTTACTTCTACGTTTGCTTATTATGCCATGCTATGCTAGTAGATGTGGATTGGGTGAGTGATATCCATGATAGATGTGAGTTTGTTAATTAATGGTTTAACTAAGGTGGCAACTTAAACACACATCTGGGTGGATTGAGGCACCTGGGTATTCCAGGACTTGCCTGTTTTCTTTTGGACCGCCACCCAGGCTCAAAGGTATCATGAGACTATTCATACTAGAAACTTCCGTGTGCAGCCACAAGCTATTATGGGCTCTAGCACAGTTGACTAAGTTGTGCAAACTCTTATAGTGGTAGACTAGCAGATGTAGGGGATGTAGGTGGTACGGTCTACCCGATCGTAAGGTGCTAGCGCTTCTGAAAGACTATGTCCCGGTCATCCGTCTTCTCAAACACCATGTAGTGCGAGAAACCAAACGGAGGTGATAGAGTCTTGTGGGGAAAAGTGCGCAAACCTCTGCAGAGTGTAATAAACTAATCATTGTTAGCTGTGTCCCCGTTTATGGACATCTTGAGTATCTAGTACCTGGATTATCATGTGAATCTCAACATGTTACTCTAAATTAATTTTGTTGGGTTATGTTTAATGATGATGCTTAATTGGGATTGAGAATGCTGTCAACCATTCTCAATGTTTAACAACTACCATGATAGTTAAATAAAATTTATTCCTTTGAAGTAGGGAAAAATTGGCTTTACGCAAAACTGTAACCATAGAGCTTTCCACCAGCCAAATATGCATATAGTATAGCTGTTTCATTCCATTACTCTCTATGTGTTACATTGCCAGCATATTCCATGTGCTGACCCGTTTCGGGCTGCAACGTTAATGTTGCAGACTTTTCAGACGATGATTAAGGAGTTTTTAGGTCGTGGTTCTATACTCAGTGATGCCGTTGGAGTTGATGGACTCACTTATCTTCCAAGCCTTCCGTTGTTATCATTATTAGATGGCCTTAAGCCATATTTATTGTAATAAGTTCTCTTTTGAGACACTCGATGTAATAAGTGTGTGATTGCTACTCTGCTATAAATCCTCCGAGTACTGTGTGGTGTCAGCATTACTGATCCAGGGATGACACCGGAGCACAGAGATCAGACTGTTTGAGGTCTGGTCGCTACATAGGGAGATCAACATGAGTAGCAAAGGATTCATAGAAAGAAGCTACTATCTCAGAGTCAAGTCCATATTTAGTGCTAAATTTACGGAAAACATTGGCATCCATAAAAGATTTAACACAATCAAACTTAGGTGTTATACCTGAATCCTTACCTTCGTTGATATCCCAATCTTAAAAGTTGCGTTTAATTCTCTCCAATAAATTCCATTTTAATCCAATAGTCTTAATCATAAAGGAACCAGTACAAGAAGTATCGAGCATGGAGCGATTGTTGTCAGAAAGCCGAGCATAATTTTTTTGAATAATCATTTCTCTTGAGAGCTCATGATTGGCGCATGAAATAACATAGACTTAAGCCTCCCCCAAGCTTGAGCGATGCTTTCTCCTTCGCGAGGCCAAAAATTATATATATAATTACGATCACGATGAACAAGATGCATAGGATAAAACTTCTGGTGAAATTCCAATTTCAATCGCTTATAGTCCCATGATCCCATATCATCACATAGCCTATACCATGTCAATGCATCTCCCTTCAAAGATAAAGGGAAGACCTTCTTCTTGATAACATCATCGGGCATACCTGCAAGATTAAATAATTCCCAAACTTCATCCACATAGATTAAGTGTAAGTCGGGATGCAATGTTCCATCTCCTGCAAAAGGATTAGCTAGCAGTTTCTCTATCATACCCGAAGGAATATCGAAGTAAACATTTTCATTTTCAGTAGGTCCAGTAGGCTGAGGAGAAACTATTTGCTCTACCGGTTGGGGTGAAGAAACCCTGAAAAAGCCCCTCAAAGGATTACTTTCCATAGTAACAAGTGACAGTAAATTTCAGCACACTATATAAATCTTTCCTTACCAAATTCCACCTACCAAAGGCGCTTCACTCCCCAGCAACGGCGCCAGAAAAGAGTCTTGATGACCCACAAGTATAGGGGATCTATCGTAGTCCTTTCGATAAGTAAGAGTGTCTAACCCAACGAGGAGTAGAAGGAAATGATAAGCAGTTTTCAGTAAGGTATTCTCTGCAAGCACTGAAATTATCGGCAACTGATAGTTTTGTGATAAGGTAATTTGTAACGAGTAGCAAGTAATAAAAGTAAATAAGGTGCAGCAAGATGGACCAATCCTTTTTGTAGCAAAGGACAAGACTGGACAATTTCTTATATAGAGAAAAATGCTCCCGAGGACACATGGGAATTATCGTCAAGCAAGTTTTGATCACGATCATATGATTCGCGTTCGGTACTTTTATAATTTGATATGTGGGTGGACCGATGCTTGGGTACTGCCCTTACTTGGACAAGCAACCCACTTATGATTAACCCCCATTGCAAGCATCTGCAACTACAACAGAAGTATTAAGGTAAACCTAACCATAGCATGAAACATATGGATCCAAATCAGCCCTTACGAAGCAACGCATAAACTAGGGTTTAAGCTTCTGTCACTCTAGCAACCCATCATCTACTTATTACTTCCCAATGCCTCCCTCTAGGACCAAACAATGGTGAAGTGTCATGTAGTCGACGTTCACATGACACCACTAGTGGGATGACAACATACATCTCATCTAAATATCGAACGAATACGAGATTCACATGACTACTAATAGCAGGACTTCTCCCACGTCCTCAGGAACAAACGTAACTACTCACAAACCATATTCATGCTCATAATCAGAGGGGTATTAATATGCATAATGGATCTGAACATATGATCTTCCACCAAGTAAACCAACTAGCATCTACTACAAGGAGTAATCAACACTACTAGCAACCCACAGGTACCAATCTAAGGTTTGGATACAAAGATTGGATACAAGAGATGAATTAGGGTTTGAGATGAGATGGTGCTTGTGAAGATGTTGATGGAGATTCACCCCCTCCCTATGAGAGGATCATTGGTGATGACGATGGTGATGATTTCCCCCTCCCGTAGGGAAGTTTCCCTGGCAGAACAGCTCCGCCGGAGCCCTAGATTGGTTCCGCCAAGGTTCCGCCTCGTGGCGAAGGAGTTTCATCCCGAAAGCTTGATTATGATTTTTTCCTCGATGAAAGACTCCATATAGCAGAAGATGGGCATCGGAGGGCCACCATGGGGCCCACGAGGCAGGGGGCGCGCCCAGGGGGTAGGGCGCGCCCCCCACCCTTGTGGCTGGTGGGTGGCCCCCCTCTGGTACTTCTTGCGCTCAGTATTTTTTATATATTCTGGAAATAACTTACGTGAAGTTTCAAGGCTTTTGGAGTTGTGTAGAATAAGTCTCTAATATTTGCTCCTTTTCCATCCCAGAATCCCAGTTGCCGGCATTCTCCCTCTTTATGTAAACCTTGTAAAATAAGAGAGAATAGGCATAAGTATTGTGACATAATGTGTAATAACAGCCCATAATGCAATAAATATCGATATAAAAGCATGATGCAAAATGGATGTATCAGCATGCAAGTTCTTTTCCATAAGCTCGTATGACTATATTCGGAATACATGCCTACATTATATTGATGAATTAGGGCTAGTTCTTTGTCACCCTATGTTATAACTGTTGCATGATGAATGCCATCCGACATAATTATCCATCACTGATCCATTGCCTACAATCTCGTTTCATATTGATCTTTGCTAAGTTACTTTTCCGTTGCTACTATTATGATTACTACAAAACTGCTACTTTTACTTTTGCCACCGTTGTCGTTACTTCCATGCTACTTTTCTACTAAATATTTATGCAGATATCAAGTCTTTTCGGTGTGGTTGAATTGACAACTCAGCTACTAATACTTGAGAATATTCTTTGGCTCACCTTGTGTCGAATCAATAAATTTGGGTTGAATACTCTACCCTCGAAAACTATTGCGATCCCCTATACTTGTGGGTTATCAAGACCTTTTTCTGGCACCATTGCCGGGGAGCATAGCTCTATGAGTCACTTGGGATTTATATCTGTTGATCACTATGAGGAATCTAAAAGATCAAAGAACCAAGATTTTCCCCTCAACTACGAGGGGAGGTAAGGAACTGCCATCTAGCTCTGCACTTGATTCTCCTTATGTTTTGAGTAAACTTGCGACACCTACACCTGCTATTGATTCCGATATGTCGCATGTTATTGATGATGCCACTTGTGCTATGCATGATGGTTACGATGAAACTAATTCTATGCTTGATAATATTGTGCCACTAGGTGAATTTCTTGATGAACAACTTGCTAGGGTTAGAGAGAATAAAATTACTGAAACTGGTGATATTATTGAAACTGAAGATTATGATTATCCCCCTATATATGAATTGCCTGTTGTACCTGAGGGTTATGTTATGGATGAAGAAACTGCTAGAGACTTATTTGCTTGCAATGAAAGAGAGGATCTCAACAAACTATTAGCTAAGCTAGAAGAAAAAAATCCTTGAATGCTAAAATGAAATATGATCCCAATTTTTCAACTTCACCTATCTTGTTACTCATAAGGATTATAAATCCTCTGCTGATCCTGAGCTAATTACTTTGGTTGAAGTTGATCCTTTCTATGGTTATGAATCTGAAACTAGTGTGGCACATCTTGCTAAATTGAATGATATAGCCACCCTATTTGCTCATGAGGAAAAAATTCACTATTATTATATTCTCAAATTGTTTCATTTCTCATTAAAGGGTGATGCTAAGTTATGGTTTAATTCTCTTGCTCGTGGTTGTGTGTGTAGTCCCCAGTATATGATTTACTACTTTTCTACAAAATATTTTCCTGCTCATAAGAAACATGCTGCCTTAAGGGAGATATTTAACTTTGTGCAATTTGAAGAAGTGTGTCTCCCGCAAGCTTGGGGGAGGCTTGTCAAATTACTTAATGCTTTGCCTGATCATCCTCTCGAGAAAAATGAAATACTTGATATCTTTTATAATGGATTAACCGATGCTTCCAGAGACCACCTGGATAGTTATGTTGGTTGTGTTTTCAGGGAACAAACTATTGAGAAAGCTGAATTGCTATTGAATAATATATTGAGTAATGATAATGATTGGACACTTCCTGAAACAACTCCTAAGACAACTCCGAAGAAAAGGGGCATTCTATTTCTCAGTCCTCAAGATATGCAAGAGGCAAAGAAATCTATTAAAGAAAAAGGTATTAAAGCTGAAGATGTTAAAAATCTACCACCTATTGAAGAAATACATGGCCTTGATAACCCGACACAGGTAGTAGAGGTAAACTCTCTCCATAGATTTGATGAAGGTGATATTCCTCATAATAAGTATGCTACTCAATGCTTGGATGAGTTTGATAATTTTATTGTTAAACAAGAAAACTTCAATGCTTATGTTAGTGGACAATTGAAACATAATGCTTACATGCTTGACCACTTGGGTGATTATATGAGTAGAACTTTTAATGATCTTAAGCTTATTAGTAAACATGCTTCCATGGTTACAACTCAAGTATAACAAGTACTTGAGGCACAAGATGATTTGCTTAATGAGTTGAATAATAAGAATACTAATAATGTTGTTAGGGTTATGACTAGAGGTGGTAAAATAACCCAGGAACCTTTGTATCCTGAGGGTCATTCTAAGAGAGTTGAGCAAGATTCTTAGAGAATTAATACTGATGCTCCTAGTCCTTCTAATAAAAAGAAAAAGAAAACTTATAGGACTTTGCATGCTAGTGAACATATCGTAGACACACCTGAGAATCCCACTGATTTCTATTTCTGACACTGAGAAAAAATCTGGTAATGAACATGAACCTAGTGATAATGTTAATAATGATGTTCATGTCAATGCTCAACCTAGTAATGATAATGATGTAGAGATTGAACATGTTATTGATCTTGATAACCCACAATCAAAGTATCAACGTTATGATAAGAGAGACTTCATTGCTAGGAAACGTGGTAAAGAAAGAGAACCATGGGCTCAAAAACCCATGCCCTTTCCTCCTAAACCATTGAAGAAAAAAGGATGATGAGGATTTGAGTGCTTTGCTGAAATGATTAGACCTATCTTTTTGCGTATGCGTTTGACTGATATGCTTAAGATGCCTCCTCATGCTAAGTATATGAAAGATATTGTTAGAAATAAAAGAAAGATACTGGAAGCTGAGATTTCCACCATTCTTGCTAATTATAATTTTAAGGGTGGAATGCCAAAGAAACCTGGTGATCCAAGAATACCAACTATACCATGCTCCATTAAAACAAACTATGTTAAAACTGCTTTATGTGATCTTGAGCCGGTGTTAGTGTTATGCCTTTCTCTTTGTATCGTAGACTTGAATTGAATAAGTTGACACATACTGAAATTTCTTTGCAAATAGCTGATAAATCAAATTCTATACCCATCGGTATTTGCGAGGATGTGCCTGTTGTGGTTGCAAACGTTACTACCTTAACAGACTTTGTTATTCTTGATACTCCTAAGGACGACAGCATGTCGATCATCCTTGGTAGACCCTTTTTGAAGACTGCAGGGGCTGTTATAGATTGCAACGAAGGCAATGCCACTTTTCATGTTAATGGTAATGAACATACAGTACACTTTCCGAAGAAACAACCTCAAGTTCATAGTATCAATTCTATTAGAAAAATTTCAACTATTACTATTGGAGGTTTTGAATTTCCTCTTCCTACTATCAAAAAGAAATATGATATTCTTATTGTTGGGGAAGTGCATATCCCCATTGAGGTAACTTAGTGTTATTAGAAAATTCTCCGGTTTCATGTCATTCGGAAGAAGTTTGTTAATAAGACTTCATCAACCTTGTTAATGGATTCCTTTTGATGAGCATGAGATGGATGAATTTAGAAGGCACAACTCTCTGTACTCATCTTTTACTTTCTGTTATTTAGGTTAAATAACGCAAAAATAGTATTTTCTGCTTGTTTTCTGAATTATCCATGCAATAAAAAATGTCCCAAAAAATAAAAGTTCTCCAAATGCCCTGAAAATTTAGTATGATTTTTTATAGAATATTTGAGAATTTTTTGCACTAAAAACACACCGGGGCCCCTCACCAGTAGGCCAGAAGGGTGGAGGGCGCTCCCCCCGACCTTGTGGGCCCTACGTGCCCCCTCCACTTACTCCAGCACCCATCCACTTTGTCTTCCTCCAAAAAAAATCACTCCATGCTCAAATCGCGTTCTTGCTCGTTTTGCTGCCATTTTTGATCTCCTTGCTCATAGCCCCATTCACAAAACTGTTTTGGGTGACTGTTCTTCGGTATGTGACTCCTCCAATGGTCCAATTAGTTTTTGTTTTGTGCTTTTATTTATTGCAAATTTTTTCTGCTGTAGTGACCTTGTTCTTGAGCTTGCATGTCAAATTTATATGGTCCAAAGTAGTTTTGATGCATGATAGAGCCTCTAGGCACTTTTAGGAGCAGTTTCTATCAATCTTGTTGAGTTTGGTTTACTTTTATTTTGAGTCACTAAAAAATTCAGAAATTTTTCAGAGGAAGAAAAATTTCTAGGAGAATGTACCAAGGTGGTTCTTCGAGGAAGCAAGCACCAAGGCTCGCGATACGTGAGCCGGACCTTGAACCACTGTGGGAAGCTCAAGTGCGGCCTTGTGAATGGCCGTCGGATGAATTCATGGTTCGTGCAGGTTTCAAGGATGAGTTCTATGCATACATACAAAATGCCGGCCTTGAGGACATCTTGTCAGACAAGTGCCTACAATATTATTATCTCACTGATTCCTTTGTGCGGAGGTTTGAGTTTTGATCTAAGCGTAATACTCATACTGTCATGTTTGATGTTTATGATGAATCTTATACCATGGACCTAGAAGATTTTTGTGATGCATGCAAAATCCCACAGTGGAGCCTTCTTAGTGAGCCTCACATATCTGAATACAATGATTTCCTTGCTAGAATCACCGTAGGTGAAACTAGAAACATCACACAAGCCTCCATGGGGAGCATTCATTTCCCTGCCATACATTATTTTGCTCTCTTTATAGGTAGATGCATTAATGGTAAACATGATCATAGCCACCTTTGGGCAACAGATCTTAGTGTCCTCAAGTGTGCGGTGATAGGTGATAAGCGATATAACTTGGGGGATATTATTGCGAGGAGGTTACATCTTAATGCTAAAGATGGAGATTTATTTGGTGGGATTTATGCAACTGGTTTAGCTAATTATTTGGGTGTACCCATAAGAGGGTACGATATTGAGTTGCCACATGCTTTTCTAGATTATGATGCTATGCTACGCTACCCGTTTCTTGAGAGGAACGAACAGTCCTTCCAGTATTGATTAATCTTTGACAGACGGCGTGCCGTCCATATTACCCTTCCTGCTCCTGCCTTCTTTAACTTTCAGGTAAATGGGAGATATTTTATAACTAGTGAGGAGGCAAACGAGTATGAGAGAACAGCGAAGGCTGCTTGCCTCCATGCTGCAGCCCTTCAGGCAGTAGTTGCTGCATCTCAGTACAACCCTGACTACAACTTTGGATATCTGCCAGGCCAGCTGTGGCCTTAGGCCAACATAGGCCAAAAGCCTAAGCTTGGGGTAGTACGTATTTCTCATCGACATTACACTCATGTTCACACACTCATTTCAGTTGTCAGTATTCTTACTTTTTCATTGTATCCTCCATGTTAGTTTATTTCTTTCTCTCGCTTTCTTCTTGTGTGTTTGAAAAACCTTAAGAAAAAACAAAAAATTAGTTTTAGTTAGTTTACTTGCTATGCATGCTTAGTTGTATTATTAAAAGAAAACCCCAAAAGATTTCTTGTTCTTCTTTTGCTTATTGGGAGCTTTCCCATGTAAATAGTTTTTCTCATTCTTGTTTTACTTTCTTTAGAAAAACAAAAACTCCAAAAACATTTCAGTGTGTTTCTTTGAAATTCTTTTCTTTTCTTTGGGGGGTCGAGAGGAGAAGACCACGATGAACATGTTGAGTGGCTCTCATATGCATTATTGTTGACCTAACAAAGAGCCATATTACCTTGTCTTCTCCTTTGAATAAATGTTTGCAGATTCCAGCTTAGTCCAATGCACGTGCACTACTATTATTATCCACACCGTTCAGTCATGCAAGTGAAAGGCAATAATGACGATATATGATGAAATAATTGAGATGAGGGAAAGCTGGTATGAACTCGGCCTATCTTTTTTTCGTAAATATGATTAGTTAATCGTTCCTAACTCAGCCTATTATGAATGAAACATGTTTGCAATGAAAATTAGAGTTTATAGCTACTCATGCCATGCTTAATTAGCTAGGATTTTATAATGGTTTACCTTGCGTCCCAACATGGGAATTAAAATGGTTGTGATGTGGTATGATAGGATGGTATCCTCCTTTGAATGATTCGAGTGGCTTGACTTGGCACATGTTCATGCATGTAGTTGAAACAAAATCAACATAGCCTCTACGATATTTATGTTCATGGTGATTTATATCCTCCTCATGCTTGCACTCAGTGTTGGTTAATCTCAATGCATGTTTATGACTGTTGTTTCTCTCTAGTTGGTTGTTCGCTAGTCTTTTTCTAGCCTTCACTTGTACTAAGCGAGAATACTGCTTGTGCATTCGCTTCCATAAACCCCAAAGTTGTTCCATATGAGTCCACCATACCTTCCTATATGTGGTATTTACCTACCATTCCAAGTAAATTTGCATGTGCCAAACTCTAAACCTTCCTATATGTGGTATTTGAAAGCATAATGCTCAAAATATTATTTATCTCTATTTCAAAAGCTCGAGCTCTGGCACCTCTGCAAATCCCTGTTTCCCTCTATGAAGGGCCTATCTATTTACTTCTGTTGATGAGTCATCATCCTCTTATAAAAAGCACCCGTTAGAGAGCACCACTATCATTTGTATGCATTGCTATTAATTTATATTGAGTATGACTATGAGTATAAACTTGATCTTCAGGGGTGCTCTGCATTTATGTTTTGCATTCATAGAAAGGGCTAGTGAGATACCATCTTGTTATGTCATATCATGATTGTTTTGAAAAAGTGTTGTCATCTGAGATTTATTATTATTGCTCGCTAGTTGATTATACCATTGATATGAGTAAATGTGAGACCTAAATGTTATTGTGGATTTGGTTAGTTCATAATCTTTGCTGAAAACTTGAATGTTGGTTTACATATTTGCAACAAAAAGATCAAACAGAGTTTGTAAAACTTTTTCTTTACCACTTTCAGTTTGTCAACTGAATTTCTTGAGGACAAGCAATGGTTTAAGCTTGGGGGAGTTGATACGTCTCCATCGTATCTACTTTTCCAAACTCTTTTACCCTTGTTTTGGACTATAATTTGTATTATTTGAATGGAACTAACCGAGATTGACACTATTTTCAACAGAATTGCCATGGTGTTATTTTTGTGTAGAAATAGAAGTTCTCAGAATGACCTGAAACTTCATGGAGATCAGTTTTGGAATAAATAAAAAATATTGGCGAAAGAATCAACCAAAGGGGCCCCACACCCTGGCCACAAGGGTGGAGGGCGCCCCCCTGGGGCCCCCCTCTATCCTTGTGGGACCCCTGGACCTCCACCGACCTCAACTCCAACCATATATTCATGTTCGGGGAGAAAAAAATCAGAGAGAAGGATTCATCACGTTTTACGATACGGAGCCACCGCCAAGCCCTGTTCTTCCTCGGGAGGGCAGATCTGGAGTCCGTTTTGGGCTTCGGAGAGGGGAAATTGTTGCCACCGTCATCATCAACCATCCTCCATCACCAATTTCATGATGCTCACCGTCGTGCGTGAGTAATCCCATAGTAGGCTTACTGGACGGTGATGGGTTGTGAGGGAGTCCTGGATTAGGGGGTATCCGGACAGCCGGATTGTATCCTTTGGCCGGACTGTTGGACTATGGAGATACAAGATTGAAGACTTCGTCCCGTGTCCGGATGGGAATCTCCTTGGCGTGGAAGGCAAGCTTGGCAATACGGATATGTAGATCTCCTTCTTTGTAACCGACTATGTGTAACCCTAGCCCCCTCCGGTGTCTATATAAACCAGAGGGTTTTAGTCCGTAGGACAACATACAATCATACCATAGGCTAGCTTCTAGGGTTTAGCCTATTTGATCTCGTGGTAGATCAACTCTTGTACTACTCATATTATCAAGAATAATCAAGCAGGACATAGGGTTTTACCTCCATCAAGAGGGCCCAAACCTGGGTAAAACATCGTATCCCCTGCCTCCTGTTACCATCCGCCTTAGACGCACAGTTCGAGACCCCCTACCCGAGATCCGCCGGTTTTGACACCGACATTGGTGCTTTCATTGAGAGTTCCACTATGACGTCGCCGTTCGTCATGACTGACGACGACTTCTCGGGTCATCAAAAACAGCCTCCACGTCGGCTTGGAATTTGCCGAGCAGATGGATCCAATTGAGCTCTCTTCCCTAAACGAGCTCTTGGATCGTATCGCCGCCTTGGGAGTCGCTACAGACTATGATCGGATTGGGCTTAAACCCGATCAAAGGGAGATTAACTCTTCACTGATCACCCATCATATTGCGGTGGTGGAGGAACAATGCGGCGATTCTTCCTCTATCTTGAGGACTAACTATGTCCGGATTCCTGAACTCTCCGAGCCGGCCACCCGTTTATGGGAGGACATCACCCAAGCCCTAAACCTAGAGTCAGGTAGCGGGCCAGACTTATCGGGCAACATCCCGGAATCCGAACTTCCAAGATTGGAAACTCCTCGGCCCCTGGGTCTCAGATCGGGTAGGGGTTCGGACTCAAATCCACCCACCCACCCAGACATAAACGATCTTTCCCACATCAGGCAAGAGCCCCATGAAACAGTACATCATTATTGGGCCACATTCCTCCTTGTGATGAACAAGGTTAAGGACTGTCGCGAGGAAGATGCAGTCTCATTTTTCTGCAATAATTGCACGGACAAGGGAATCCTTAACGCCTTAAGTCGCCGTGACATATCACGCTTCGCTGACTTGGCGTCCATAGTACGAAAGTACTGCACGATGGAAAGCGCCTGGAAAACTGAAACGAAATTTTGGGATAATCCGGCTCGGAATATACACCCAGTCCGAAGTAAATGGGTGCACTATCATAACACACCCGAGTTAGTTACAAAGAAACAAAAACCCTCTACAGGGCATGGAACCGTATTGGAGGTATGGCTCAACGGCCCCTGCAAAATTCATAGTACAACGGATACCACACCAACCCACAGCCTTAGAGCATCTTGGGTACTCCTGCAGGTGGCCAAAAGTGGTGAGGATCTTCTCATCCCAAATACCACAGAGCATCATCCCGTGGATAACAATACGGTATTAACAGTCTTCGAAACCTTCGCAACAAATAATAGGCGCAAGTGAACACTCTGCAGCCTCGCCGAAATCTGCCACGTGGCAGAAATGAACCCTTGAAGTCACACGACTATTACCTTCAATTCCAGTGACGAACCTAAATTCCGAACAGCCCGAGCACCAGCTGCACTGGTCCTCAGTCCAATTGTGGATAGCTTTCGACTCACCAAAGTACTCATGGACGGCGGCAGTGGATTGAACCTCATCTATGAGGAAACTCTTCAAAAAAATGGAGATAGACTGGAACTGCATTGAGCAAAGCAACACAACCTTCAGAGGAATCATCCCCAGTCAGGAAGCACATTGTGCCGGGAAAATCACACTAGATGTGGTATTCGGCACACCGGAGAACTATAGGTCCAAAGAAATTACATCCCAAGTGGCCTCGTTCAGTAGTGGATACCACGCCCTTTTAGGACGGGAGGCGTTCACGATCTTCCAAGCCATACCCCATTATGGGTACATGAAGCTCAAAATGCCCGGGCCCAACAAAACCATCACTCTCGCTGGTGATCTGGACACAGCACTCCGCGCCGAAAACAAAACAGCCGCATTGGCCCTCGAGGCATTTTCCGAAGCCCTTACGGCCGAGGAGTTAACTGTGCTACGCTCCACAGTGGACAGGGACGACATGATACTTGACAAGAGATCCAAGTCCACCTCTTTTAAACTAGCGGATGAAATAGTCAAATTCCAAGTCCACCCAACGGACCCTACAAAAACAGCCTCCATCGGGGCACAGCTAAACCCCGCCGTGGACGCCGCACTACGAGAGTTCCTGCACGAGAGTTGGGACATATTCGCCTGGCACCCCTCAGACATGCCAGGAATGCCACGCAGGCTGGCCGAGCACAGCCTCAATATTCTAAAGGGATTCAAGCTGGTCAAGCAGACTCTTCGGCGTTTCTCTGAACCTAAGTGACAAGCTATGGGAGAAGAACTAGCCAAGTTATTAGAGGTTGGATTCATTAGAGAAATAAAACACTCGGACTGGCTAGCAAACCTGGTGATGGTACCAAAGAAGGACAAATCCTGGCGCATGTGTTGATTTTAAGGACCTCAACAAAGCCTGCCCAAAGGATCCCTTCCCCCTCCCCCACATTCATCAAATTATCGATGCTACTGTAGGACACGAGTCATTATGTTTCCTCGACGCATACACCGGCTACCACCAAATCAAGATGGCGGAGTCCGACCAAGCCGGAACCGCATTTATCACACCATACGGCCCCTTCTGTTTCAACACAATGCCTTTCGGGCTCAAAAACGCCGGCATAACATATCAGCGCATGATTCAGACATGTCTGGAGAAACAGATCGGCAAAACAGTAGAGGCATACGTAGATGATGTGGTCGTCAAAACCAAGCATGTCGACTCTCTAATAGACGACTTGAGGCTCACATTCGACAACCTCCGAAAATACGACATCAAGCTCAATCCGGAAAAATGCAATTTTGCGTACCGGCCGGAAAGCTCATGGGCTTCATTGTCTCCAGTAGAGGAATTGAAGCTAATCCGGCCAAAATCCAAGCTCTGTCACAGTTGGCTACCCAAACAGACCTCAAACAAATCCAGAAATTAACTGGATGTGTGGCGGCTCTAAGCCGCTTTATCTCCCGCTTAGGAGAAAAGGCATTACCCCTTTATCGCCTCCTTCGGCGCACCGAACACTTTGAGTGGACGGACGCTGCCACAGCCGGATTGGAAGAAATAAAAGCCATACTAGCAACCAACCCAATCCTGGCCGTGCCAAACATCAGCGAACCAATGCTATTGTACATTGCGGCAACTCATCAGGTTGTAAGCGCAGTGCTCGTCGTCGAACGAGAAGCGGACGGACATAAATTCCCCCTTCAAAAGCCGGTATATTATGTATCCACTGTCCTCACTCCATGCAAGTCAAGATACCCACATTATCAAAGATAGCCTATGCGGTATTCATGGCATCCCGGAAGCTGCGACACTACTTTTAAGAGTGTTCGATTACTGTAGCCTCGGAAGTGCCACTTAATGATATTATAAACAACCACGACGCCACGGGCCGGATTGCCAAATGGGCCATTGAGCTCCTCCCGTTCGACATAACATACAAACCCCGGCGAGCCATTAAATCGCAAGTATTGGCCGACTTTGTCGCCGAATGGACGGAAGCCGAACTACCTAAAGAGTACGGCGCGTACTCCAATTGTATCATGCACTTTGACGGCTCCAAAATGCTGGCTGGTCTGGGGGCTGGCATCGTCCTGATGTCCCCAATTGGGGATACAGTCCAATACGTACTGCAGATACTGTATACAGACTCCAACAACGCAGCCGAATACGAAGCCCTGTTACATGTTCTTCGGATGGCAGTTTCCATGGGCATTCAACGCCTGGAGGTGCGTGGGGATTCGAAACTCACAATATCCCAAATAAATGGAGACTTCGATTCCAAGGATCCGAAGATGGCGGCCTATCGAAATGTCATCCTAAAGAAGTCAGCTCGGTTCGAGGGGCTCGAATTTCACCATGTGGCTCGGGAAAACAATCAGGTGGTGGATACCCTCGCCCGCATCGGCACAAAACGCGATGCGATCCCCCCCCCCCCAACATCTTTTTGGAGAGGTTGTTTAAGCCATCCGTGGTATGGGAAGGGGAAACCGGTAACAATAGTCCGGACCCGGCCAAAATACCCGATACCGAACACTCTGACATAATCGGAGGCTCTGCCACCGAAATAACACCTTCAGCACACGTAATAATGGCCATCATCGCCCCGTGGACAGAACCATTCCTGGCCTACCTAACTAGGTAGGAACTTCCCGAGGACCAAAATGAGGCACGCTGCATAGTGCGGCGATCTAAAGCCTACAGGGTCCACGAGGGAGAGCTGTATAAAAAAGTACTACCGGAATCCTTCAAAGGTGGATCTCCGGAGAGGAAGGGAGGAAGCTTTTGGCATAAATTCACGCCGGACTCGGTGGTCACCACGCCGCAGCCCAGACCCTTGTAAGCAAGGCCTTCCGTACAGGTTTTTATTGGCCAACGACCCGGGTAGATTCACAGGACTTGGTCCAACACTGTGTCGGTTGCCAGCTTTTTGCAAACCAAAGCCACATGCCACCCACAACCCTCCAAACAATCCCCATTACCTGGCCCTTCGCGGTCTGGGGGCTTGACATGGTTGGACCCCTTAAAGGGGGAACCCATAAGAAAAAAATACTTACTGGTCATCGTGGATAAATTCACCAAATGGATAGAAGCCAAACCTGTTAAAACGGCCAAATCCGGACCGGTGATAGACTTCATATCTGGGGTTGTACACCGTTATGATGTCCCCCACAGCATCATCACTGAGAACGAACTTCACGGCCGACGAGGTAAAACTCTGGTGCAGCAACATGGGCATCAAGCTCGATTATGCTTCAATCTATCACCCACAAACCAATGGCCAAGTTGAGCGAGCAAATGGTCTTATCATGAGCGGCATTAAACCCAGACTAGTGCGGTCCTTAAAGGAGTCTAACACGCACTGGGTAGAGGAGCTCGACTCCGTACTCTGGGGGCTGCGGACCACGCCGAATCGTACTACCGGATACACACCTTTCTTTATGGTGTACATCATAGAGGCGGTTATACCCTGCGACATAATTCATGACTCACCTCGAGTGCGCATGTACGAAGAAAGAGAAGCCGAGCTCGATCGGCAGGACAGTCTGGACACCCTGGAGGAGGAGCGCGACGTGGCAAAAGCTCGTTCCGCATTCTATCAGCAACAGGCTCGCAGATACCAAAGAAGAGAAGTATGGGCCAAAACTTATAACGTTGGCGAGTTAGTTCTACGCCTGCCGGAGAAGAAAAAAACCAAGCTCGGGCCCAAATGGGAAGGTCCCTTCATTATTGACCAAGTTCTGACCGGTGGAGCGTACCGTCTACGGGATGCATCGAATAATCAACTTGAGCCAAACCCATGGAACGCAGCCAGACTCCGAAGATTCTACGCCTAGCGCCGGACTCTATGTTCGTCTCTTTCCTCTGTCCATTTTTTGCATATACATTATATGTCTTTTTTCTCTTTCTTCCTTTCATTCTTTGTCAAGGCCTTCAAGGGCCAACTTGTGCCTCGCTTGCACACTATAGATGCGCTAACCGCGCTCATTATACCTGGGGGCTTCTTACATAGAAGCTTAATTATTTATCTGGGCTTCATGCCCCGCACATGTGTTATTCTTCTGCATGTACCTTTTCTTCCCAATTATATGCATCGATATGACTTAAGTTTTGGCCAAGCTGGGTTGCCTGGCTCTTGTATTTATGCCCTACGTTCCCATTAATTCGGCTAGGGCATAAGGGGAGCTCCTCTGCGGTTGTTACTGCCGGTTCCGCCGGATGTGTACCTCAGACTGGGTGAAGCCGAAAGCTAGCGTTCTTAAGGGAATATTCGGTCGGTGACCAAAAGATGATTTTTCTTTATTTTCCATATGTGCCCCCAGATGTTTTTGCCTGCGTCTCCTCTCGCAATCCGGACATGCACTTTAGGGCATGTGTACCCAGGGAAAGGAACCCCTAACGGAACTATTATCCCTGGAAGATGTTTCTTACTACCCATGTAATATAACATAACTAGTTGGGTACTTGTCCGTTCAAGCACTAATGACCCCTACGCCTGGTTTCCACGCATACCCGGTTCTTATATAAATGAGCGGGTATTCGGACACACTCCGGAGTATCGGGTCCGGAGGTTGAAGCGAAAAGGTCCGCCGTGACAAATGATTTACAATCCGTCTAGAAGGCATTATACATCTCACTTTAATTACATAGTCATGTAGACTGACTAAATTCCTCTTCTATACCATCCAACAGGCTGTCTAGCCTATAATCCTATTGGGAATACTTTGCGGCTAATTCTACTTGCCCATACACTAAGCTAACGGGGATCTCTTTCCCATTAGGCCCCACAGGTCCGACATCGGCCATGAGGTTTGGGTTAGCCTTGGTATATCATGTCTTCACCGTGGCCCAGGCTTCCCTGGCACCTTGACGGCAGGCTGATATCTTCCATAATCGGAAGCGCCGCCGTGCTCCCTTGAGCTTCTCCGCAAGCTCTCCAATGCCTTCTGGCAGGGAGACGGATGGCCACAAGGCCTGGGCAATACCTTGCATCACCTGCCGAACTTGTTCGTGCAGTCATGAGAACTCGGGTAGAAGATCACCCGCAGACCCGGGCATCTCCTCTGCGGGACGACCCGTCAGCATACCTGCAGACATAATTCTGTTAGCCAGCTTCTCCGCGGCCCCCCTCTTAAGGGTTCATCCAAGAACTTACGGAAAATTCCGCGTCGAAGCCGCTTATTCTCCTTCTCGGAGTCTGCAAGTTGGGCTCGAACATTCTTCAGTTCCACGCTCAGCTTGGTATTGGCGTCTTGGAGATTGTTTTTCTCCCGCCTGACCTCAGTCAGCACGCATTCGCCAGCCTTTAGCTGTCGTACGACATGCTGGTCCTCCGGATTCTCTCTGGATTCATCTGCAATATCTATTGTTAGATCTGTAGCCACACCGCACGCTATATGGTACCAATCATTCTTTGAAAGAAATGTTACCAGCTGGGGACTTTTAGGGCTCCTTCAATGCGGCAACAGCGGCCCGAAGTCGGGTCTTGCATTCCTCCAGCTCTTGTGACAGTCGAGTATTCTTCTCTGTAATAACCTGCACAATAGATGATCCTTAAATCAGTTCTGCTAACTGTTTCAAGTCTCAGGGGCTACTGATACATATAATCGTCAGATCTGCTTACCCGTACATCCCTTACATACTGGTCCGTGGCTCTGACTAGACCATTTTGAGCATCACGAAGGTACGCGTCTCCAGAATTGAAGGCATCAAATGCCTCTGGTGAGAAGCAAGCATCACGGAGTATGGCCCGGCGACGCCTATGATTCATGGCGCTCTCCACTTCTGAATTTGTAGCAGATAGTCTATCCGCATCCTCTATAGGGGGAGTATCCGGCGTCCG
Organism: Triticum urartu; assembly: GCF_003073215.2. Classification (NCBI taxonomy): domain Eukaryota; kingdom Viridiplantae; phylum Streptophyta; class Magnoliopsida; order Poales; family Poaceae; genus Triticum; species Triticum urartu. The sequence goes on along the minus strand of NC_053025.1, from coordinate 339,909,968 downwards.
CCCCATCTTGGCTTCCGCCTCTATGTCCGGTCCTGGAGCCCGACTGGTGGAAGCATGATCGGCAGCCTCACCAGACATATTACGGCGAGCATTTTTTCTGTTAAAGAAACATGGACGTCATTACATTTTGAGAAGTATGACAACCATGGAGCGGGGTTTTCGTCATACCTCTGTGCCGGCGTCTCCGTCCCGACCGCCTTCCTTTTTGGCCTACCCGGCCTCGGTGCCTCTTGTTGGCGAGTTGCTACGGGTTCGGCACGGCGCCCCGAATGCCTTCCCTATAAAACACCATATGTATATGGTAGGTGAAGTATCTAAAAGGGGATCCTAGTTTTTGGAGTTGGGATTTTGGTTTTTCTTATGAGCAACGCAGGGAGAAGTCCGGGATAGTCGGCCGTAATGGCCACCATGGCGTCATCACAGCTCAATTGATAGAACTGCCGGTCTATCAGCTCCATGGATATGTCCGGATCTTCTTCGAGTCTGGGACCGAGGGCCCGGTCAGGGTCCTCTGGTTGTGGGGACGGGCTGTTAACCTCACTTATGGCTTTTCGTAGTTCCTACCGTAAAATGGCAAGGTGAGTACCTACGACAAAGAATGTGGGAAGAATGGGAGTAAGGAGATATAACTCACCCAGCTGGAGAATCCATCCCGTGGCTTGATGCGGATGAAATCCTCTTCCTCTCCCTTGAACAGCTCGGGCAGGATTTTTGCTAAAGCAGCAGCGTTGTCCGGACCCTTACGCCCGCAACGGGTGGCATCGTCTTCCTCGTTAAAACACCACAGGGGGTGCCCTCGATATTGAAGTGGTTGCACTCCCCGCATTATGCATATTGACATAACCTCGATTACTGTCAATCCTGATTGAGCCAGCGCTTTAATCCGGTTCATCAGGTAAAGGACTACTCCATTGTCTTCCTCCTGGGGGCTCCGTGGGCGCCAGCTTCGGCGTTTCTTCAGAGGAGTATTGTTGAACTCCGGAAGACCCCTCCGAGCAGGGTCCGGAAGGGGGACGTCCTCCATATAAAACCATTCCGAAGGCCAGTCCTCGGACGTCTTCTTCGGAGTACTGAACAGGTATCCGGTTTCGGCGATGCGCCATATTTCGGCTCCGCCCACTTGATAATGTGACCCCTCCTGTGTGCGGGGGACGAGGAAAAATAACCTTTTCCACAACTCAAAATGAGCCTCGCAGCCTAGGAATAAGTCGCAGAGGGCAACATAGCCGGCGATGTGTAATATGGAAGCAGGGGTGAAATTATATAGTTGGAGGCCGTAAAACTCCAGGAGCCCGTGGAGGAACGGATGAATTGGAAATCTGAGTCCCCTTAATATGTAAGGAACAAGGCATACCCGCTCCCCCGTAGAGGAGCTGGGGAAGCTCTCCGCTTGCTCCCTGCCATTGTAGGTGGCGAGCCCGGCTCGGACGGGAACTATATACGCCGGAGGGAGAAATCTCTTAGCCCGAAGTTCGACTAATCGACTGTGTGGGACAGAACACCTCTCCAAATCACCGGGCTTAGGGCTACGGGGGGGAGGAGGAGCTGCGGAGGTCGTCCATGCTGGAGTGGATTTTTCCGAAGCGCGCTCCGCTAGATTCTCGCTGGGGGAGGATGATGTGGATTGGATCTAAGAATCCCCATCCCTTTAATAGACAATTTATTTATCTGGCTAGGGGGGGCGATTGTAAAACGCCATGGCCCTCATATTCATTCGATGCGTGGGAGATAGCCCTTATTGGGCGCAGAAGCCAAGAGGTCCAACATTTATGGGGCCGGACACTGCTTAACAAACATTCTAAATTTGGAGAGGAACCCGCCTTGCAATGCCGAAGACAATACTGCGTGTCGGACTTGCCGTCATTGAAGCCTAGTTCGGGGGCTACTGAGGGAGTCCTGGATTAGGGGGTATCCGGACAGCCGGATTATATCCTTTGGCCGGACTGTTGGACTATGGAGATACAAGATTGATACTTCGTCCCGTGTCCGGATGGGACTCTCCTTGGCGTGGAAGGCAAGCTTGGTAATACGGATATGTAGATCTGCTTCTTTGTAACCGACTATGTGTAACCCTAGCCCCCTCCGGTGTCTATATAAATCGGAGGGTTTTAGTCCGTAGGACAACATACAATCATACCATAGGCTAGCTTCTAGGGTTTAGCCTCTCTGATCTCGTGGTAGATCAACTCTTGTACTACTCATATTATCAATAATAATCAAGCAGGACGTAGGGTTTTACCTCCATCAAGAGGGCCCGAACCTGGGTAAAACATCGTGTCCCCTGCCTCCTGTTACCATCCGCCTTAGACGCACAGTTTGGGACCCCCTACCCGAGATCCGCCGGTTTTGACACCGACAGGTTGGATGAGATTTACCATGTAATCGAGTTAGTTTTGTTAGGGTTTGATCCTAGTATCCACTATGTTCTAAGATTTGTTATGCTTAATGCTTCTCACCAGTGCCCGAGTGCCATGATTTCAGATATGAACCTATTATGTTTTCATGAATATATGTGTGTTCTTCATCCTATCTTGCAAGTTATAGTCACCTACTACGTGTTATGATCTGGCAACCCCGGAGTGACAATTATCAGGACACTTCCCGGTGATGCCCATAGTTTGAGGAGTTCATGTATTCACTAAGTGCTAATGCTTTGGTCCGGTTCTCTATTAAAAGGAGGCCTTAATATCCCTTAGTTTCCATTAGGACCCCGCTGTCACGGGAGGGTAGGACAAAATATGTCATGCAAGTTCTTTTCCATAAGCACGTATGACTATATTCAGAATACATGCCTACATTATATTGATGAATTGGAGCTAGTTCTGTGTCACCGTATGTTATAACTGTTCCATAGTGAATGCCATCCGACAAAATTATCCATCACTGATCCATTGCCTACGAGCTCGTTTCATATTGATCTTTGCTAAGTTACTTTTCCGTTGCTACTGTTACGATTAATACAAAACTGATATTGTTACTTTTGGGACCGTTACCGTTACTTCCATACTATTTTGCTACTAAATATTTTGCTGCAGATATTAAGTCTTTCAGGTGTGGTTGAATTGAAAACTCAGCTACTATTACTTGAGAATATTCTTTGGCTCCCCTTGTGTCAAATCAATAAATTTGGGTTGAATACTCTACCCTCGAAAACTGTTGCGATCCCCTATACTTGTGGGTTATAACTTTCACATCATATAGATTTGTTATGATAAATGTTTATATTAATTTTTATAAACTTGGTCAAACTCTAATATGCAGAGTGAATAAAAACGAGGGAGTATTTGCCTTTCTAGAGATTTCGACAAGTGACTACACCCTAAATGAGTACATAAGGAGAAAAATGAGCGAATCTACACCGTAAATAAATACGTAGTTCTCTCATTTTCCTCTCCGCCCTGGTCGCGGTGCAAAATATTGAGTATACTACTACTGACTAGTCTCTTTTTGACACGCATTTACGTTGATATGGCTTGAATGCCAATGAGGCAGAGGGTAGCGGTTCCCGAAACATTGAACGGTCAATGATGCCTCCACATTCAATCAGCATGCATAGGTAAGTAATTGGAGAAGCAGAATGGAGCTAGAATGATGTGAATGCAATGCAGTTTGGACTCTTATATAAAAGCTCCCCACCACTCCAATCCACCTAATCCTAGTCTCTATGCAACACTACCCACTCCAATCCAAGACCAAGTGACTAGAGGCCACAAGCATCCATGGTGTTGATGGACGCGAGCGGCAGTCGGCTGTGCCGAATCGTTCAAGACGCCACCCTATGGCCCCGCACCGTGTAGAGTTTCTAGATGGTGCTGACGACCGCCAGCGTCATAGCCCTCGTCGATGCCGGCTTTTCCACTCGCATGTGCCAGATAATGGTCGACTCCATCCACAAGTTCACCGCCGCCAAGAAGTGCACAGACGACCTTGTTGTACTGCTCCAGCCCATGCACCCGCGCTCCTCGTTGCCTGCCACCCTCATCGGCCTCCAAGGTGACGGACTCTTTCAAGCACTGGTGGCTCTGCAGCTATCAGAGGTCGCGACAAAGAATGTGCACCTCGAGGCCGCACTCGCCACGCAGCGCCTCGCCATGCAAGAAACCATCAACCTGCACAACCACATCTACGAGGAAATCGTCTACATAGGCCACTACAAGGCCAGTGAGGACAGAAAGACGTTGGCCTTCTTATAGCGGTTGGAATCTTTGTACGCCATTGTTCAGAAGCACGTCGACTTGGCCACGAAAGCCGTTGCTACTTAGCTGCCGTTCGATGGGCCGGCGCCCTGAGTCAAGGAGGTGGACGTCGTCGATGGATGCATCTTTCTTCTTGCCTCCTGTAACCAGCACTGCATCGCCTCATGGCCTTAATGTTTTATTAGTTTATGCCATTTTTATTCCAGTCATAAATGACATGTGTGATAGCTTGCTCTTACTTGGCGTTAAATATATGTAGTATCACTGTCTTCGACCTGGTGTACTACCTAGGTCCTGGTTTATTAGTCCCTTTTGTAATTTGTGCTAAATTTTGACCAAATATTTAACTCACAAAATGTTAGTCTATGTCAACAAAAATTATATCATTTGATTTGTATTTGAACATAGTTCTCAATGATATAATTTTGGTGACATGCATGAACCTTTTTTAGTCAAATTTATGGTCAAAATTTGGCACAAATTACGATGGGGAGGAATAAACCTGGACGGAGGTAGACTGGTCCGTCACCATCGTGTTTTGTGTCTAATTTTGACTTTTGCAACCCAACCTACATGGAGGGAGTGTTGTATATATTGGCATGACAATCAAACTTATATATATTCAAAACTGAGCGTTACTACAATTCACGAGTTGAAAACAAGATAGTGGAACAAGTACAGCAGGCATGTGCCATTCGCGTTGCACCCCCACATGGGCACGGTGCACAATGTAGTAAATTACTAGTCTCTTCTTGACCCGCATTTACATTGATATGGCTTGAATGCCAAGGAGGGAGAGGGTAGCGATTCCCGAGACGTTGAACGGTTAATGATGCATCCTCAATTAGAATGTAGATGAAATTAACTGGAGAAGCTGAATATAAAGGCATCCCACCACTCCAATCCATCTACTCCTAGTCTATGTGCAACACTGCTCACTCCAATCCAAGACCAAGTGACCAGAACCAACAAGTACCTATGGAGGCGATGGAAGCGAGCGGTAGTCGGCTGTGCCAGATCATCCAAGACCCTGGCCTGCGGCCCCGCACCGTGAAACATTTCCCGACGGTGCTAGCAACAACCGGCGTTGTAGCCCTCGCCGATGCCGGCTTCGCCTCTCGCATGGACGCCATGATGGTCCGCTCCATCCGTAAGTTCACCGTCGTCAAGAAGCGCGTGAACGACCTTGCCGTACCGCTCCAGCCCACACGCCTAGGATCCTCATTGCCCGCCACCCTCATCGGCCTCCATGGTGACGAACTCTTTCATGCCCTGGTGGCCCTGCAGGTGCTAGAGGTTGCGACGAAGAATGTGCACCTCGAGGCCGTGCTCGCCGCGCAGCACCTTGCCATGCAAGAAACCATTGACCTGCACATCCACGTCTATTAGGAAATCATCTACATAGGCCGCTAAAAGGCCAGCAAGGACGGAAAGACATTGGCCTTCTTCCAGCGGCTAGAATCTTTTGACGCCATTGTTCATAAGCACGTCGACCTGACCACGAAAGCCGCTGCTACTTAGCCGGCGTTCGGTGGGCCGGCGCCCTAAGTTCAGGAGGTGGACATCGTCGATGGATGCATCTTTCTTCTTGCCTCCTGTAACCAGCACTGCATCGCCTCGTGGCCTTAATGTTTTATTAGTGTATGGCATTTTTATTCCAGTTGTCACATTTTCACTGTGAGGTGGGGCTGCAGTTGAGAAAAGCGACCATCGACAAATCCACCCCGCCCACCGCGCGTTGGCTGAGTTAGAATTAGAAGAAAGAAACGAGGGAGATGAGTTAGCTGTAGCATGGATGCTGTTGTCAGATGGGACTTGTGTTGATAGAATAGGAGTACTAAGTACTCATAGCTCTTCTTTTTTAGGGAAAAAGTAGTCGTACGTCTAGTACCACTAGTTGGGTGCGTGCGACCTATACCTGTCATCACTTTAGGTCTCCTTTTCAAACCGCAGCTATACTTCATAGTACATTTTTTTCACGCATGTATCCTCCTATATGTACTCCTAGGCTATTTCCACGTGCTCCCTTTCGCCGACATGTGGGACATAGAGCATATGGGTCGTAGTGCACGCACGACTCGGATGATATGCAACCATGCCGATGTACTTTACATTTCAGACCTCGCGAATTACATGCAACCCCCCCCCCCCCACAGAAGAATAAATAAATAAATGAATTACTACATGCAAACCGGATTATTTTCATAGAAACTGGAGTGCGTTCATTATATTTTGGACATAACACACTTATAAAAAATGACCGGACCTAAACCAGTCTTAGGGCCCCTTTGATTCGCAGGATACTGAAAACACAGGAATGGGGAAAGTATGATGGCGATGAACCGAGATGAGGAGGAAGAGGAGTAGTATTGTACATGCTACAGACTGGACCGTAGAACATTGTTTTTTATGGCCATATCACCACATTGTTTTCTACGGCCTATCGCCTGCTGGTTCACTGGGCTGCCATGGTTTGCACTCCTCCAACGTGAGTAGTAGTACTAGTATATACACAATATATACCACATGATTCTTTGCTCCTTCTTACGTACTTTGTCGACATGTGGGAGAGCCAGCATCCGGGTCGATGTGTCATGCACCAGATTATAGTGGGGAATGGAAGGGGGGCATCACCCTGGTTGTAGTGCCAGTAATTCATGACTATAGTGAGTAATCATATCACAAGACCCCGTCTTTCCAGAAGTAACGCGACGTTAAATCACAAAGACCTACCTTTCTAGCAGTAAGTAGAATCCGCTACTCCCTCACCCTCCTTACCTCTCCGTCAAACCGCCTACGTGAAAACTGTCATGCGTATTGCCCGGGAAAAGCCCCGCCCTCAACTTTTAACTACTCATAGTATAATTTTGTTTCGATGAATTGTGCCATGGAGTAGAAAACCAAAAGAAAAATGTGGTACATGTAAACAAATACAGTTCAAGCTCTATCTAGCGATTCGGAATGTAAACCATGCATGTGTTTATATGTAAAGGTTACTTCAAAGTACTGAGTCCATTAATGTAATGTGGTCAAACTGTACCATCGATATCTCAAAGCCAAAATAGTTCGAGCTTGTTTGTTCTATATAAATACTAGTACTGTATGTTCATTCACCCACGGGGTTGTTCAATGAATGGAGGGCTGGGGAGAACAAGTGAACAATACTACTACTAGTAAGTAAGAGTCATACCGTTAGTCATGTTAAATAAAGAGTTTCTTTTCTTTAATGCCACGTACACAAATTGAAATGCTTATTGTGGAGAGAAAAAGATAATCACTCCACTATATATATAGGTAGGGGCCTGAGCGCTTGCTTTACTAGGGTTGCTCTCTTCATTCTCTCATCCTCTCCAGATCTAAACAAGATAGCAGTAGCAACATTTTCTCTCTGCTCAACGTTGGTCATAGATCCGGCCAGATCCCTCCAACCGGTGTTTGTAGAGGACTAGGTGCATCATCCATGTAGTCATCGGCGACGAGAGAGGAAACCCACAGCTGCTGACGAGTCCCGGTCCTCTTCCCGTGTTGTTCTCTCCGACACAGCACCTGCTCGAGAGTTCCTCTGACGCTTCTTCCTCCCTGCCGTATTGTGCGCAGATCTGACCTGCCACCACCGACATCCCGATGACCCTCAGGTATAAGTTCTTCGAAAGCGGCCTTGCTCTACTGCCCCAGCTCCCCACGTGTCTGCATGTGCATATATTTCTACTTGCAATAGCTCTTCCAAAGCCACCTAAATTTTTAGTATTATTGGAGGTAAAGCTACTTCATGCAGTCGAATCTAGGACTTGGTTCAAACAACGAAGAAAGGGGGGAAAGTTGTAGCATGAATCTAGGACTTGATTCAAAGAGGAAATAGCAGGGGGAAAGTAGTAGAGACTGGATACCCAACAAGTCTCTTGGTTGAAAAGGGAAATAAAGGGAAAAGGCAGTACAAACTGGATAAGGAAGTACAAACTGGATAAGGAACAGATATATTATTGGTTGAAAGAAGGATAGAAAGTGGCGGCTAGTGGACAAGTCAACAGAGTATGTCCAGGATTAGATTTGCTGCCCTCACATAGTAAAAGGTCTCCAGGATTAGATTAGCTGCCCTCACAAAGTATGAACAAACTCGGCATGACCACTTTATGCCTCCTTGTAGGTACATTGTGTTGATGCGTCCACTATCGCATGTCCTTATACCAACTTTTTGTTGTTGTTAATGTAAGGGCGCATTGAAAATGAAGTGATCACACTATTACCTTAAGGACATATCTAACCAGTATTATTGTTAATCTAATGCCTCCAGTGATATGATGCAATTAAACTGTCTTGCAAATGGTACTCCTGCTATTTTCCCCGGTATGATAAGTAAGTTTCTTCTTTACGCTGTTGAGTGTCCTGGTGTCCCCATGGTCCCATGCCCTTAAACCAACTCTTTAGCTGCTGTTGATCTACTATATCTGGTAAACAAGCAATGCCACCATGAAAGTGCTAGTTATCGACTAGAGGGGGTGAATAGGCGATGTTTACGGAAGTCTTCAAAACATGAGGTATTTGAAGACAAAGAGTAGAAATGAACCTAGTGATATGCAGCGGAAGGTAGACTACACTAGACAGGCCATAGTCAATTAAGAAATGAAGTGAAAGCACGAAGACTATCAGCAGCTAGGTAGTATGGATCAGGATGGAAGACAGTATGAAGCCAAACAGTTAATAGTCTTCACTCAGTGAAGTCAATCAAAACAGACAGGCATGCAATGACTTCACGAAGACAAACTGTAAAGTAAAGGGAAGTGAAGTGAAGGATAGAAGTAGTTGCTTGGTGAAGACAAGGATTTGGTAGACCAGTTCCAGTTGCTGTGACAACTATACATCTACTTAGGGAGGCTGAGATTTAACTCAGAACACCGTGTCTTCACCTTATTCCCCTTGAGCTAAGGATACCAAGTCCTCTCCCAATCACTTTGGTAAGTCTTCAAGGTAGACTTCCAAACCTTCACAGACTTCGTTCACTGGCAATCCACAATGGCTCTTGGATGCTCAGTACGCGACGCCTAACCGGCTGGAGGATTCACAGTCCTCAAGTGTAACAAGTCTTCAGGTCACGCAGACAGAAAGACCTCAGTGATGCCTAACACTCTTTGGCTCTGGGTGTTTTGGTCTTTGTCCTCGCAAGGATCTCTATCTCAAATGCTTCAGAGGTGGATTGCTCTCAAATGACAAAAGTCATGCACTAACTCTGAGCAGCCACAAATTTATGGTGTAGGGGGTGGGCTATTTATAGCCAGGACGCAACCCGACCTGATTTATCCGAAATGACCCAGGGTCACTAAGGAACCAACATGTGTCCAACGGTCGGATTTCAAACACATGCGAGAGCTTGACTTGGGCTACAAGTAAAGATGACTCATCTGGCTCTGGATAAGATTTTCTCTCATTGTCTTCGCTCGAAGACATAGGATTTGGTTGAGCATCACTTCAGTCACTCTGACTTTGTTCACTTGGACCCCACTTAACAGTACGGTGGTTCCTATGACTCAACAAAGAAGAAAAGGAAACTACGAAACAATTGTGTCTTCGCACTCCATAGTCTTCATATGAATGTCTTCTCATGTTATAATCTTCATCGTGAATGTCTTCATGTACCACCATTGTCTTCACACATTTTTAGGGGTCATCTCTGGTAGGTAAACCGAATCAAGAAGGGACTACTACTTGTGTTATCCTGCAATTCTCACAAACACATTAGTCCCTCAACAAAGTTTGTCGTCAATACTCCAAAACAAACTAGGGGTGGCACTAGATGCACTTACAATCTCCCCTTTTTTGGTGATTGATGACAAACTGGTTGAAGTTTTCAACGGGGATAAAAGTATGTGAGAGTTAAGGATAAAAGATTGTCTTCATAACTTGCAAAAGGATCCCCCTGAAGATGTGCATATAAGTAGTTTGCATTTGAATGCAAATGCACATGGCAGGTTTTACTTTGTGGAGATCCTCTTCAACTCACGAATACAATTCATCATGCATGTATAAGTATAATGAAGATAAATGACATGCACAATGAAAAATAGGCGTATGCAGAATGACTTCATGCGACACTTATCACCGCTTCACAAAGTAGCAGCACAACATAGCAGACGACCATCAGGTTTAAGTGTTACAGCTCAAAAGCCAAAAAATTTCAAAACGAGAGTTGTAAGAACTTAGAAAAATAATGCAGCCACCCAGATGGACCCGCTTGAAGACTATCAACCTCATATGCTTCTGCCCCTTTTGTTAGTAATGACCAAAAAGGTTTGAAGACATGGAGGATCTACTCGTTCCCAGATGGAGTAGAAGATGGAGCAAGGTCGTCAGTGGAGTTTGGTGGTGCAGACGGGCCTGGCGCAGTATCTTGATGTAGTGCAGCCAGGGTTGGTGAAGTGGCGTCGTCTTCTTCATCGACGACTCTCGCAACAACAGTTGTAGCCGAAGATGAATGCCTAGAATCTTCAATGGACGGAGTGCGACGCCAGCTGGCATTTCGAGGAGGCCTGGAGTCAAACTTGAATTGCTTTGTGAAGCCATCTGCACACATATCATCTTTAGAACATAGCAGTGTGAGGCTCTTCTAGCACCGCCTACAGCCTTCATGTGCAACGGACGAGTTCTTGGTGGCCAAGTTGCGGATGTGATTGACATCCACCAAGAGACTCTGCATCTGACGCCTCAGCCAGTCATGATGCCTACCCTGCTTTTGATGCAAAGCCACCAGAAGCTCTCGGTCATTGTGTACACGAGGACGCTTCTGAGGCCTTTGAGCAATTGTGCTTGCAATGGCTTCAGTGTTGGCTTGATGCGGAAAGCGCATGTTGCCAGCCAGAGGGTATGCAGGAGTTGCAGCATTGGGCACAAGAATTCCTTCGATTGGCTGCGAGAAGCTTTGAAATTCAGCATTCTAAAGGTGGAGTGGCTTCTTTGCAGGCTCGGGGTTGATGGCTTCAATGGACAGATCAACTTCAGGCAGAAAAACAATATGGTTGCGCGCTAAGGGCTGATAGTCAATGGTGGAATGAAGCTTAATCAAGCGCATTACCCATGGTGCATAGAACTTTAGGCCAAACAGATCAATCCTAGAAGCAGCAAGTTGTCTGATGAAGAAATCCTGGGTGTTGAACATGATGCCATTGATGATATAAAATACCAAAGTCTTCATGGCGCCTTCAAGTTTAGCTTCAGAAGAATGTCCCTTGATGGGCGATAGAGTACGCCTCATAATATGATACACTGTGCGTGGCAAGTACTCAAGGTCCTTCACAAATAACTCCTTCGGGTATTCAACATCTTGTGGCAATGGCTTCATCATGCTAAGCATTTGGCTCATATTTGGCTCAGGCTTCTGAAAAATACTCTCATCTCATTCCTATGAAGTTGACAACCAGGTTCATATAACTCACCTGGAGTGGGTAGGGAAGTCAGCTCGATGTTGTATTGAGCTTTGGCTTCGTGTTGAACATCACCTGTCATCCACTCAAGGACCCAAGTCTTCGGATCCCTATTGTAGCCTCGAATGTGTAAAGTGGCATAGAACTGCAGTAGAAGCTCTTCATTCCTGTGTTCTTTGTTAGTCACAAAGGGTAGAGACCAACGTCCCTAAAGAAGTCAATAGCCTCTTTAAGACATGGCATCCCAGCCATAGCATCACAATCCATACGCTTGTGTGGAAAGATCTGGTCTTGATTGTACAGGATGCATGAGTAATAGCTTCGCTGCTGATGGCACCAAAATCTGTCAGAGGATATCTTGGGCTTCGTGTATAGGTTCTTAGCGCTGTCAAAGAAAGTATTGTGCTCTCTGAAGCTGAGCATGTTGAATGAGCCCTAAGTGGTGACAGCACTTGGAAGCCTTGGCAGACGTGGCTTTGGCTTCTGAACTTGAGGCCTATGCTCCACATGATAATCATACTGTGGCCCAGGGGCAGTGGGTGGAACCATAATAGGCCATATGATTGTGACAAGCTCGCCTTCATGATTGAATGCACACTCCATGGTATGTGGCCTTGGAGGAGGAATGGCGTCATCAGAGATGATAGGCGTCACGGTGGCTTCATCATTAACATTAGCTTCAGGCTCCACATTATCTTCAGCCACGACAGAGTCATTGGCTCCAGTGGCGTTGTTGGTGGCAGCCTCATTGTTTTCAACCTCCATCTGTTCAATGACTGGAGGGTCAGGCACGAGCACATTCTCCTCGAGAATGACTGGATCACTTGCTGGGGGTGTGGCTTCTCTTTCTTCTTCTTCGGCAGATGCAGCCGGAATGTCTTCAGCAGTCCTGGATTTGGACTCAAAGGAAGTCACAGAAGGAGTGGCTTCAGGAAACACTTGACGTGTTACTGAGCTAGTGTGTTGCGCTTCTTCTTCTGGGATGCTCGACATGGAGACTTGTGGGCTGAGGCCCTTGCGAAGCCTGCGAAAAGCCGGCGACGCCTTTGGAGAAGGGGTGGTCTGTTCCATGCAGTCTTCATAATCAAGTGCTGAAGAGGTAACTTGAGTAGGGGGAGTTCATGGTGTCTCATCTTGAACTGGAGTGTCTTGTTGTTGGCGCTCGGCCCATAAGTCATCTTGAGCAATTGGCGTCAATGGACGACCAATGCTAATAAGTCCACTACTCGTTGGAGCAGGCGATGATACCGACTGGAGCTCGAGCTGAGGAAGGACTTCATCATCATGCACATTGTCTTCATGACCAATGTGTTCAGCTGTAGTGGGGTCAACAACTAGAACTTATTCACTCCCTGGAGCCTCTGTGGAAGCCGGCTCATGGATCACAAGGTGTCATTCTTGGTTGGTTGAAGCAGGAAGAGCAACTAAGATAGGTTCAACTATGAGGGGCTCTGGTGCAACAACACGCTCTTTCTTTGAAGACTTTGAAGCCTTTGTCTTCAATCTCTTCTTGGAGGGAGCATCATCAGAGGTGTTCTTGAGCTTCCTCTTCCTGGCTCCGACCTCAGCTTGCCGTGTTTTCTTCATTTCTGAAGTTGCTGAGGGGACCTTTGGCTTTGAGCCTGTCATGCTGGCAGGGAAGGCAAGGCTTGGTCGATCCTGCCGTTGAGCTTTAGGTTGGGCTTCAGCAGCCTTCTTCTTTTGCGTGGCAGGCATCATGGGGTCGATGCCAGGACGCCTAAGAGCCTTTCTTTTCTCAGCTTCATTATGCGCTTGAACACATTTCTGCGCATAATACTTCTTGCACTCGCATGAGCCTTTGGCTTCTTCACGCTTCTTGTGGAATTCAGCCTTGAGATCATGCAACATGTTCTTGAAGATTTGCACATCAGCCACACTGAGCTTGGCCATGTGTTTCTTGAAATGCGCCTTCTCATGATCAATCTTGTTCTTGAGCTCGATGGTTTTCTGAGCTAAGGCCAATTCATTTGCAATAGCTCCATGAAAAGTGACGCTGATGTCCATTGGCAACTGCAAGTCATCAATACTGATGATTTGGTCATCGAACCATTCATCGATGAAGTTGTTCAGAATGTCAACATCAAAGAGGAGCAGATCATTGAAGATCTCCGCCTCTTGCTTGCTCTTGATCAGCATCTCTAGAGCTTCATCACCAAGATCTTCATCGATGGTGTCTTCCTCGTTGCGCAGAATGACAGCAGGAGTCATGTCATGCCCAGAAATCTTCTTGGGCTTCTTGATCTTCTTGGAGACACGAGACAAGTCTTCGGACTGCACACTGGGTTCAGGAGGTGTAGCCTTCAAGGGCTTCACAGGCGAAGCGGTTGGTGCAAGAAAGGGCTTTGAAGCTTTTGTCTTCTTATTCTTCTGCCTCGGTGGTGCTGGCGCATCTTCAGAGTCTGCATCATCAGCAGATTGATCCACCGTGGCCCTCTAAGAAGCAATGTGAGAGAGGAGCCTATCGAAGCTAGTGAATGGGCCGATGACATTGGCATTGGCTTCGCGAGTGCCATCCTGTCTTGGAGCAGAAGGACTGGGATTGAAGTTGAGTCCAAGCTCCTTTCTGTTCTTGGCAGCTGACTCGTTAGCAAACTGATAGTTGCGCTTGAAGAGATTGTCTTCACCACACCATAGCAAAGACGATGGGTCGGCATTTTCAGGCTGCGGTCCTCTGACCATGCAAGGATAGAAACCTTGAGCAATAGCTTCAGGCTTCGACTTAGGTTGCAGATTTCTATAGATAATATCGCCCCACGGGTGCTTAATAGCGTTCTTCTCAGCATATTCAGCAGTGACAAAGTTGTACTTGAACCACTGTTCTGCCCAATATCTTCGGATCCATTGAATCCAGGTCTTGTGCTGATTGTAGTTCTCCTCAGGATCTGTCTTGTATAGTTCATACAGATCTGGAGGCAGATCTAGAGAAGTATTTCCACGGTGCTGTCTGCTTTAGAACAGTGAAAGGCTTCCGTCTACTGGTCAGACATGAACTGGCTTCAGGGGAGTGAATGTGATGGTGTAAGAACTCTGCAAATGAATGCACACTATGAGAACCAAGGGATTCTCCCACGTACATGTACCTGTGACAGCATTAGAGATGCGAGGGAAGGGAAGAGGCCATATGCATCCTCAAAAGATTTTGAAGATAAATCAGTTTGAAGATATTGACCTCATAGAGCAAAGACATTCACTTATTTGAAGAGAGTAGGTTCCAGATTTGTACGAATCCAGGAATAAGTACAAGTGAGGAATCTAACTAGTTATGAAGCATTAGTGAATATACTTTGCAAGATATGAGATTCGGAAAGAGACAGATCCATATTTGGAAGAGTATAAACCACTTTGGGTTGAAGTGGATGGATTTTACATATCAAAAAGACTGTAAAAAGTGAGATTTATTTACCCAAAACGAACTGCTAGGCGAGGCGGAAGGGAGGCCGAGCAGTTCCAATCTCCCGCGCACTAACTCAACGGCGGAAGACACCTACTGCGGCATCGGAGAAGACGAGGTCCGCGGCCAGCGTGAGGACGATGTCGGAGAGGTTGCGACAGTTAAGCACTTCATCTCCAGCGTCGATGCTAGCTAGCGGTGGCAATAGGGTTTGAGCGAGGTGGCGAGGTGGAAGAAGAGATAATGATCGCGCGAGATGGGTATTTATAAGAACTACAAAAAAAGACACATCCGTGACATTTTGGGCCGAACGATTGTTTTTGTCATACTTATGACACTTCTATGACGATAATTGTGACAAAACCCGGTATCATCATAGATGTGGTGGGGTCCTACTTATATTACAAAAAAACATGACAGAAAATGGGCTTTTCGTCCTGGGCGGGCCGGAGACGCAGCTGCATGATATCCTTTGGGCCATCCATAACGGAAAAAACCATGGTAGAAGCTAGGTCGAGGAAAATATTGGGGAGTTCCCGGTAACCGTGGGTGGTCGAGGGCCGAGCGATGCGCGTTTCTCTTCTACGTACGCGCGTGTGTGTGAGGCATTGCACTTTTACTGAACTCGAGCGAGGCGTTGGGCTCTAACTGAACCCGAGCGATTGCACTACAGGCTAGGCGTTACTGAACCCGAGCGATCGATCAATCCCTTGCTGTTAACTGAAGCCGAGTGATTCCTTCGCTACTGCTACTAACTGAAGCCGATCGAACACTGCTGCCTCCTTCACTTGATGAACAATGAGCGTTGTTGGGGGATTGGATGAACATTTCCCGGTGGGGGGTTGGATGAACAGGACCCTGTGGTAGTAGAGGCCGTTGCCGCTGGATGAACAGTACCCCGATCGATCGAGCCGGTGGATGAACAAGACCCCGTGGAGGGCTGGATGAACATGACCTCATGGAGGGCTGGTTGAACAGTAGACGGTGGAGGGCTGGATGAATAGTAGCCTGTGGAGGGGTGGTTGAACAGGACCTCGTGGAGAGGGCTGGTTGAACAGTAGCCGGTGGAGGAGCGCGCGGTGGAGGCTGGATGAATAGGAGCCCGTGGATGAACAGTCACAGGTGGAGGCTGGAGGAGGTCGACGGTGGATGAACAATAGCCCGTGGAGGCTGGAGGAGGTCGACAGTGGAGATGAATAGTAGCCCGTGGAGTCTCGTTTTGCGGTATGCCACACCCCTCCCAATGAACAGGACCCCCGTTTCAACCGTAGCACTCCAACACAAGTCTGTTTCCTCCGTTTTGCGGTACGCCACACCCCTCCCGATCAAGAGGACCCCGTTTCCACCGTAGGAGGTCCATTTCCTATGTTTTGCGTTACGCCAGACCCCTCCCGATGAACAGGATCCCATTTCGAAAGTGGCTGGTCGAACACAAGGCCGTTTCCTCCGTTCTGTGGTACGCCAGGCCTCGTTTATGTTCCATCCAAGCCGGTTGGCTCCCGATGAACATGACGACGCATTCCGTTTCGACCCAGTCGGTTGCCTCCCCATGAACACGACGATGGTGCAACTTCTCCGTTCCAACCCAGCCATGTACACGAGCCCTGGCCGTACGTATGCGCGACTAGGCGTTCGAGACCCCACCCCTATGGACGTACGTGGCTGTATTTTCTTTCTTTCACCCTGGCCACTATATGTACGTGTACATGCTGCATGCGCGCCTCTACTACGACACGTGTGCGCCTCTACTACGACACGTGCACGCCTCTACATCGACCAGTATGTACGTACACATTCGCGACCAGAATGACAATGCTACGTACGCTTCGATCAGGTGGGTCCCGACTGTCAGACACTTCCTTGAGTGCAAAGATGTAGCTGGTGGGTCCCGGCAGTTAGGGGGGACGTTTTTACGTGAAATACGGTGGCCCATCCGGTGGGTCCTACTGTCAGGTGGAGGAATAATTATTTTCGGCGTAATAAGGAGGCACTTCCTTGCCGCGGCCCGTCGACCCAGCTGTCAGCCTCTCCACGTATAGTACTCTTCCGATGGGAGTCGTTCGTTGACCACATTGACCACGCCGCACCGAGAGCACCAAGGCGGTGGACGACCGCGAGGCCTAGGAAGGGGACGACGCGGAGCCGGGGAAGACGCGGAAGTGGATGCCCACGCGGAGAGGAGTACGAGGGTTCACTGGTTCGGCTCCGGTGTGAGGTTGCCGTCACCGCGGGGTCTGGCCAGCGATGGGAGTAGTAGGGGCGGTGAGGCCTCCACGACAGCACAGCCGGCCACGGGAGGCAGGAGCAGGCGGCACGACTCGTGCTGCTTTGGGCGGCTGGAGCAAGAAGACCAAAGGTTGAAGAAGCACGATGGCCGTTGGATAGACATCGTACGGTCACTGGAGCTAGAATCGTTCATATTGACTAAGTTGAAAAAGCCCTCCATCCCCATCAACTTAGTAGGCCCACATGTCAGCCTCCCACTATGATGGGTCCCAGCTAGCAGGGGGAGTATTCATTTTTTCTCCGTAATAAGGAGGCACTTCCTTCCGTGCGAAGATATAGCTGGTGGGTTCGACTGGTCAGCGGGGGGAACGTTTTTTCGTGAAATACAGAGGCCCTTCTGGTGGGTCCCAGATGTTAGGTGGAGGAATCATTATTTTGTGCATAATAAGGAGGCATTTCCTTGTTGCGGCTATGGACCCAGCTGTCCGCCTCTCCACGTAAAGTCCATGTATGATGGATGTCGTTCGTTGACCACGTTGACCACGGCGCGCTGAGAGCACTCGGGCGGTGGACGACGGCGAGGCCTAGGAAGGGAGCGACATGGAGCCGGGGAAGACACGGCACTGGCTGCCCACGCGGTGGGGAGTATGAGGGTTGACTGGTTCGGCTGTCGTCGCTGGAAAATAACAGGAGGTGTGGGTGAGTAGAGGGATAGCCAAGCCAGGGATGTGAGTATGGTGGGGCTGTGAGGCCTGCCCGGCAGCAAAGCCAGCCACGGGAGGCGGAAGCAGGCGGTTCCGCCGGCGCTGGTTTGGGCGGCTGGAGCAGGAAGATCAGAGACTGAAGAAGCAAAATTGCCGTTAGATTGACATCTAACGGTCTGACGCTGGTAGAGTCGATTGTTTACTAAGTTTCTTTTTTTGAGAAACCTTGTGTACGCATGAACTTAGTAGGGCCACAAGTCAGCCTCCAAATCTGTGGCAGACAACATAGAGCCCATTTGCTATTTCTTTAATAATTTGCAGCCCATTTGCTAATTCTTAAGTAATTTATTACAACCCATTTTCTGCCCAGGACCACGGTCAAAAAATTCAACCTTATTTTGCATATTTCGGTGGAGTCCGAACTGTTGAAATCCTGAAATGATAAACATTTCTTTAAGAACTTATTGATTTGCCAAAAAATTTGTTTTGTTTTTGTAAGCAAACAAGATGTGGGACAATTGAGTTGGTTTAAGGGAAAACCAGTGGTAAAAAAGTCAGCGCTGGGAGGGAAAACAACAACAAAAATAAGGATGTAAATATGAAAAGGGAACTCTATTTATTTTCAATATAATGATATGTGTATATGAACTAGTAAAACTATATGTAGAGATTAGAAAATGGAAGTAGGACATGGCGTTTCAAGAGGAAAATAGAATTGGGTTGTGTGTTTGATTCAGTACAAAAACTGCCTGCGGATGTTGTAAGACAAAATATAACTAATGCTCGGGGCCAGAGGCCAGTAGATACTTGTTGGATCTTTGTGCCTCGTTGTCGTCATGGGCTAGGCCTGTTAAAAACAAAACCAAGCTTGGGCAGTCTATAGCCTAGTTGAAACTTGCTCGACCTGAAAAAACAATATACCTGCTCAATAAATGAGAGAATTCTGCAAGTACACACTGATAACTGGGATGCAGCAGGTATATTGTTTTTTCATCGTGATAATAAGTGCATGCACTTGTTTCGAAAAATTTGGAGAACTGGGAATTCAAACGACAGGTGCTTATGCTACCCATCAAATAAAAATCAGGTGCCTAAAAATTCGTTTTGAAACAAATGATTCAGTTGTATATCCACGTCGACCCTCAGCATGATGGTTGGAAGCAAATGCCAAGTTCATACCGAAAGATCGTTAACAGCAATACCAACTTGCGGACGACAAGGTAGTACAAGTACCAATACCAAACTAGCTTATAATCTTTTTAGTCCTGGCCCTAGTGTTCGTCTGGTTGAAAATCTTGCAGAGGACCAGCTCCCGCTCCTTCTCTTGCTCTAGGTCCCCAAGGTGGTACTGGTGCATCACCCAGTTGGTCCTCTGCTGGTCAAAGTTCTTTTTTTGCGGGAATGGTCAAAGTTCTTGTTGGTGTGCAGCACCAGAACCTTTTTGCTTCCCGTCTGCTGGCCATTGACCATCACCGGCAAAGTATTGCCGGTCTTGTGCCACATCGCGCACATGCAGCACTCCGACTGTATCTTGCGACACGTCCACGTGCCCCTTTTGAACACCTTGGAATTGCGCTGGAAGAAATGCTTGCTTAGGCCACTCAGTGTGATACCTACAGTATTGTCGAATACAGGTTTTAGTGTATGTAGTTGGCATTTTCATTACATGTTTGGCATGTTGCAGTCACTTGTTTCACTTTTTATTAATTGTCAAATTGTAATTGCTTCACTAGGTCTGCGTTTAAAAAGAAAAATAGAGCTATAAACAAAGGAATATGTTTGTGCAAGTAGACGGCCGATCGGTGTCTTACCTGGAAGTTTCTCAGGCTGGGTGTATCATATGTTGTGCTCGCTGTCGATGGTTGGTATGAACAAATCGATGAGAGGGTGAAATCTCGTGTTGTTAGCACTGACTTTGGCCTCAAGGTGCTCGATCAGCTCCTGATCCGTGGGATCGAACTTGACGCCAGCCGGCAGCACCGGCCAATCCTTCTTGGAGTTGCATCGGTTAATTCCAGTTATATGGTACTCAATGTATGATATATCGACTATTTTAAGTGAATGATGAAATATTTCGACAGATAAGTGGTAGTACTCCAAATCTGAAGTCCACAATACCCGAACACACCGCTGGGATTCTTGTGTCACCTCACTCGCAGTGTGTTGTCACATCAATTCAATGTGAAGACATGACGAATAATTTGACTGATGTATACTAGTACTGCTATTGTACTACTTACTAGTCGTATTTAGTGTCACATTTTAACCATAGGTTTAACTAACAAAATGTCAATGCATGTCACCGAAAGTTATTCCATTGGAAACTATGTTCAAATACGAATAAAAGGATATAATTTTTGTGACATGCATTAACATTTAGTTAGTGAAATTTATGGTCAAAATTTGACACAAATTACGAAGGGGACCAGTAAACTAGGAGGGAGGTAGTAGTACGTGTAGCGCAATATACGGTATAGAGGACTAGTACAAATTTAGAAATGGGGTAAGAAGTTACAAGGTTGTGCGACAGACTTTGTAGGCTACATGAGTAATACAAAATATAATTCCCATTAGACAACACTATTCTGATCACGGCATCAGAATAATATTCTGATCACTACCAGAACTTCCTGAGTTACACGCCTGAACTTCTCTCTGTAGGAACCCGACCTTCCTGCTATCTTCGCAATCGTGTCTTCTCACATGAATTATTCTGGTTAGTCGTGTTCTATATGATGTAAGTCTAATCTTGAAGCAGGTTTTAGCAACTAAATGCCCGTTTTAAATAGGAATCTTGCTGGCTGGCGGATTTTGCTCTCGGGTCGTGATGAACTCACGTTTTTTGCAATTTTACTGCCTGAGTGGTTCGACCTAAACTTCCCCCTGTGCTAGATTGAACTTCCGCCAACATTATCCAAAAGGGGCTTGCTATATAACATTGAAAATCTATGGACACGAGTATCATGGCCCAAGTTAATTTTTTGGCAAAATGTAAGCGGTTTAAGATCAGTTTTGAAAACCGCTTTTTCTTCATACAAAAAATGTGAATCATATTTTCGATCACATTTCTGACCCGTTTATCGGAATGAGGTAAATAATATGGCGTCGGAAAGCTGCTACAAAACCGCTCCTTCCACATGTTGAAAGTTTTCCCTAATTCCATATGGTTAAAGAGTAATTTGGAAAACCGTAAATTTTCGCAAACCCAACAGCCGAGTTTGTATTTTCGATGTCATTTCTAAATGGCTAGTCCAATTGACGCAAATGATATGACGTTGGAAAGCTTATAAAAATGCGCTACTTTCTCATGTTGAAAGTTTTTCCTAATTTTGAAGGGTTTAAGAGTAATTTAGAAAACGGTACAAGTTCCACCGAGTTGGTATTTTTGAGCTAATTTTTTAACCGTACGTCCGAATGCAGCAAATGATCTAGCGTTGCAAAGCTTGAGGGAATGCGATACTTTTTGGTATATATTGTTTCTCCCAATTTATTACTTTTTTAAGTCAATTTTGAAAATGGCTAAAAACATATTTTCATCATAATTTTTACAAATTTTATCAGAATGGAGCAAATAATATACAGTTCAAAAGATACGGAAAATGCAAAACTTTTTCATGTTGATGGTTTTCTCTAATTCCTAGCCATTTTCAAGTAATTTCGAAAACGGCGAGATCATTCGTTCTGCCTTCATCGCGAACCAGATTCTTCGAAAATGCACCGCGTGAAGAACTTGAACTTCTCGGCATGTCTACTTGAACTTCACTTTGTTTTTCACGGGCTTTTTTTGCCCGTAGCTCTCCATCCACTCACCGGAATTGAGCAAGTGATATACCGGTGGAAAGCTGCTGCAAACACACAACTTTCCTGTGTTGATCAATTTTTTCATACTCGCGATGGTTTTAAAAGTTTTTCATCTGAAATTCATTCAGTGTAGTACTCGAACTTCCTGTCGTTTTCACGTTGAACTTTTGTGACGTATTTTTGTTTGTAATTTTCTCATCAATTCGTTAGTGTTACACAAATGATATTCCCTTTTGTACAAACCTCTCTCACAATATATTTTTTAACTATCTCCGACTGAGGACTTGAACTTACACAAAAGATATTCTTGTAGTTTTGAAGTAAATTAGAGAATGACGAGATAATGATTTCTGTCTTCATCAAGAATGGAAATGCACTGTGTGAAGTAGTTGAACTTCTCGGGCATGTCCGTTTGAACTTCACTCTATTTTTGACGTGCTGGTTTTTGCCCGTAACTCCCAAACCACCTACCGGAATTGAGCAAATGATATACCAATGGAAAGCTGCTGAAAACACACAACTTTCCTGTGTTGATCAGTTTTTCATACTCGCTACGGTTCAAAATATTTTTTTAATGCGTAAAAATGTGTTTTTAACTGTATACATAAAACTTTTAAACCATTCATCGGAATATAACATATAATATACCATTGGAAAGCTTATGAATAGCAGCAAGTTTTTCATGTGGACAGACATTACAAATTTTTATCATTTGAGAGCAGTTTTAAAAATGGCAAAAACAACGTAGTTTTTTGCCTGTTTTTTACATATAGTTGAAGGTCGGACGTCACGCACTAGAGATCTTGAACTTCACCGGGAGGAGCACGTGAACTTCTTGCAACAAACCTTTTAAGATTTTTGTTTTCTATTCTTATATTGTTATCTGAAACGCATTCCGTGTAGTACTTGAACTTCCCGTTGTTTTCACCTCGAACTTCTGTCACGTATTTTTGTTCAACCTCTCTCACAATAATTTTTGAACTTTCTCGGGCTGAGCACTTGAACTTCTAGCAACAAACTGTTAGCCTTTGTCTTTTCATCCTTTTTTCTTCATACAAATACACACTTTGTAGTACGTCAACTTTTGGCAGTCATCAATATGAACTTCTCTAGGTTATGTGAAAATATCTGAGTTTTTATAGACATTGAATCGCTCTACCTTTCTTATTTGAACTTCATTGTGTATTCTTAGAAATGTGAAAATTGGAGATTTTTTTGAAACTTCGAACTTCTTCGTTATTTCGAATTGAACTTATTGGTTTTTCTCTTTAGTAACTAGAAAATCCAAGTTTGTAAAACTAAATAAGAAACTGCTCTATCTTTTCTAATTGAGTTTATTGGTCTTATTCTTTAGTAACCAGAAAAATCCAACTTTGTAAAAATAAATAAGAAACTACTATGTTTTTTTCTAATTGAACTTCTTCGTTTTATTCATTAGTAACGAGAAAACTTGAGTTTTTATATACATCGAACTGCCTAGTTTTTAAAAATTGAACTTCTTGGTTTTAATCTTTAGTATTGGGGGAATCTGAGTTTTTTACATACAGCAAATAGCTTCATTTTTTTATTTTGGACTTCTTGGTGTTATTCATTAGTAACGGGAAAATTCCTATTTATACAAACAAAAAGTTTGTTATTTTAATGTGAGTTTCTTTGTTTTATTATTTAGAAATAGGAAAATGTGTATTTTTTTAAGATTGAACTACTTCGTTATTTTAGTTTGAATTTCTTGGTATTACTTACAGAAACAGAAAAAGTGAATTATTTATTAAGATCGAACTACTCTATTAGTTTAATTCGAACTTCTTAGTTCTTTTCAAAAATGCGTAAAATGCATACCCCTTTCATTAATTTTTCCTTTCTCCTTTGATGACAAAGAGAACATTCTTTTTCTTGTTAGTGTTTTGAAGTGACTTTTCTAGACTTAAATTTTGTTTTGCGCTCTTTTCAAATTTGTTTGTCACTTGAAGTTCTAGAAAATCACAACTCTCCGATGTTTCACCTTGCATGTTTAAATTTATTTGAACTTGCTGAGATAATACACTTGACCTTCTCGAACACAATATTTTGACCTTCGCAAAAGATAAATTAAAGCCAAAATTTTGACTGACCGAGCATGTACAATTTTCTCCATGTTTTCAAGAATAGCCAAAGCTACATCATTGGATCTGGGTTCCAGAGCAAATTCTTTTCAGAAAAGAAAAAAATACAAAATAACGAGCAAATTCTTTTCAGAAAAGAAAAAAATACAAAATAACAAGCGAGATCTAGCTGAAGGAATCAGTGTTGAGGTGGAACGATGGAACTACATTCAACCAAGGAACATCTGAATTATAGAACGATGATGAAGACCACCTGAAGAAAAAATCGGTAGTCGCATATCTAATTTTCTTTACACGTGACCATAGCATTGGGACTATCATATTTATATGCAATATGGTTTTGAGGCTAAGGGAGGCCATCTCAAAGAATACAAAGGACGTGAGATTGCATACCCATGTTAATTTGCACCCCAAAAACAGCACAAAGATCACACACCCCTTGTTCCTGAACTCTAACAATCTTCGTGCACCTTATGTGACCTTCTCCCTGCCTCTGTGGTGACCTTCTTCCTCCATTCACGAGGGTAGCGGCACCAGGCATGGTTCGTCATCCTCCCTGGTCTGCACACATAGACCTGCCTCTGTGTTGAACTTTTTCATAAGAGTAGCTCAATCGAGGAAACTTACGATGACTTGAACTTCTGAAGAATACACAAGAAATGCAGAAGATTCAATGGGGGCAAGGTGATGCACATAACACACTTGACCTTCTAGAACACAACATTTTGCATATTTAAATTATTTGAACTTGCTGAGATACACTTAACACACTTGACCTTCTCGAACACAATATTTTGACCTTCACAAAAAAAGTTAAAGCAAATTTTTAGCATAGTAGTACAAGACAAACAGAGCATCCTATGCATATATTTTTTGAGATGGCAAAATACGTGTAGGGGTTCATCAGCGCGTTGTGCAGTGGGCATCGGTCGGTGGTAGTAGCATAAAGCATCGTATGCTTTCAGATCGATGTTCTTGAGTTGGTTTCAAAGAGGAGCTGCGACTTTCTGCTGCACTGTAGATTCAAACAGACAAGCATGTCCCCTCCTAACGAATGAATGGAACGAGTGAGATGAGTGAGTCTGAATATGCATGAATATATAAAGGCCATGTTTTTTATTTGGAATCTCTGCTACAGCTGAGAATATAGACAAAAAAAGGAGAACAAGAGTGGATCTTGTTCGAAACTGTACCAACTCCAAACGGGTATATTCATCCAATGATGGAAACTGTACCGGACCAATCAAAGAAACCAAGGAAACTATACCAACTGTAGGAAATACATGCAATGTTATATATACATCTAAACTTATCTGGGTGCATTGGAGCTTCATGCACATTCTTTTTTAGCACATGATTTAAACTTATTCATACCTAGATAATAAGATTCATGTAGCAGTATGTTTGGTATAAAAGTATCTCCTCGATCGATTAGTAAGCCAATGAATTATCAAGTTCAAGTATTTTAAAGGATGCAGTGTATACTGAGATCATAAGCTTCATACAACAGTCTGTCTCGAAAATTATCTAACCAGGTATGAAGACGCAAAGAAATGAGAAACAAGGGAGAGAAAACTCCCTGAATGTAGTCACAAATCTTTTATTTAACCATTTTTCAATATAGGCAGCATAATTGATGAAAATTCTGCAGAGCATCGTACTGCATATGCATTTTTGGTAAGTACAAACAAAAGTGTGGAATCAATAATTCATAGGAGGAGCCACCTTTTTCCGTCACCCAAGTCTGTAAATGTTTTCAGCATCCACGACCCTGGGTCAGCCAGAAGTTTTTTTGTGCTCCCCTACATACACACAACAATCAACATCTTCCACACGAACTCTGTAACCAATAGGTTGCAATTCAAATAGAACCTGAACTTACCACTCAGATAAATGCCCCAAATTCATATGACCTTTCCACTCAGGATTATTCTCCCATGTCTTCAAAACAAAAATCCCAAAGAACTTGAACTACACACAAGGAAGAATCTATACTAAAAATAGAAGAAACAAATTCCAGAGAACTTGAACTACCATACTAATTATTATGCTAAGAAGATGCGAACAAAACTAGAGTAGTGTTCTAGTAGCAGTCACATGAACGTTAGGAAGTGCAGCATGCTGTAAGATACGGTCTAAACAAGTTCCAGAAGGAACAAACAAGTTTTAGAAGGAAGTTGAGCTGCAGATACAGAACCAAACTGAAGATGGAGGGGGTAGTGATGAAGAAGAGCTTGGTGCGCAGTGGGGCGAGTCACGGTGGCGCACAGATACGTCTTGGCAGCGACACAGAGGCCCTAGGGGAAGCAGCGGCCAGGGCGTCAGGAATGTATTGAGCAGGGAAAAATGAAGAGGCATGCCAGCATCATAATCAGTTTTCAAACAACAACAAAAATTCAATGCTCGGTGACTCATGTACTCCACGCCGGCGAGCTCGAACGGCCGTCAGAACTTGAAGGTGGCCGAAAGCTGCAGCAAGGATCCAGGGAGGAGGCAGGGATGCATGTCAATTTCATGAAGGGGGCAGCTATGTGCTGCAGCCGCTGCGTGGGAGAAGGCCGGAGTGGCAGTTGCCGTCTCCCTGCCTGACGATGGCCGCAGCCGCATCTGGCTTCAGGTATAGGGGGCGGCGGCATGAGGGGTTGCCGAGGTGGCGGCGGGCGAGGTTGATGGGGGCGGCGTCACGAGGGGTTACCGGGGGCGGCGGTGGTCTGAGTTGCAGGGGGCGGCGGCGGGTGGGGTTGCAGGGGTGGGGGGAGAGGTCGGGGCTGTTGTTCCGGAGGTGGTCGGGGGTGGAGCGCGGCGTCGGAGGTGGTCAGGGCAAAGGGAGGAGGCAGAGGTGGTCGGGGGTGGAGCGCGGCGTCGGAGGTGGTCAGGGCAAAGGGAGGAGGCAGAGGTGCGGTGGTGCTATCCCGATCCAGGTGGCGGGGTGGAGTTGTGGGAGGTTAGGGATAAGATGCGAGTGGTGGGGCTAGTTTAATTTTCTTTTTTAACTGCATACCGTTTCGGGAACACGACATCGCGCCATATTCTAATCCTGAAATTAGAATAGTGTTGTGCTATATATGTGTGACGTTCGGATAATTAGGCTACAGTAATCCCTCGTTAACGATGTCGCGTCACCTCTATCACTATAGTTAATCTCGGGTTAGTTCAAAAACGGATTCAAAATTCAAATTCAAACTCAAGTCAAATTAGTAAAGTTTTCAAATGTCAAAACTAAAAAGTACAAAAAATGACAACTAATACAAGGGTAATTATGATGCAACAAACACATTTTTATAAAATGGCTAAATGGTTTGAAACGATTTAAACAGAAAAGAAAGAAAATATAAAAAGAGAAACAGAAAACAAAAAAAGAAAGAGAAAGCCCCCCTCCCTGGGCCGTGGCCCAACTGGGCCAATCCACCTAGCTCATTCGGCCACACCCACCGGCCCAACCCCTTCCTTCAATAACCCCATCAGGAGGGAAACCCTAACCCAATCCCCGCACCCACTCACCCCCCTCCTCTCTCCCGATCTGGATCGGGATCCAGAGGAGACCAAAGCCGCCCGGTGCGCTCCCGCCACACGCCGGCACCCGGAGCTCGACGACCCCGCCGCCAGGAGCCCTCCCCACCGGCCTGCTTCCTCCTCTCCGCCGGCCTGCCTCCTCCTCGTCGACGCCGTCCCCGTCCCCCTCCACCACGGTCCTCCCCGACCTCCATCGAGCACGCTGCCCGTTCCCTACGCACCCCGGTGAGGACCCCGGTCCTCCTGCTCCCCGTCTCCTCTCGCCGGTGCTTGCATCGCTCCGGTGTCGCGCTCGTCGCGCCCCGGCCCGTGCTCACCGTGGCCTCGCCCCGCCCGGCGTGCCCCTGTTCGCCACCCCCGTACGCGCTCGCCTCGTGGTCGCGCTTCCCCGCGGGCCTTGGCCTCGCCTTCCCCCTCGGTGGCGCTGCTCGTCGGCGGCCCTCCCGGGCGACACCGTGCCGGGCCGCGCCCCCCCTGCGCCTTGCCTCTTCCCTTCACTGTCGCCGGCGCTGTTCCGTGCCCGAAATGGCTTAGTCACGTGCCCAGTTGACTAATCCGAATTATAAAGGTACGTATAAGGAATGCAGGAAAAAAAACGTAAAGATCGGTAGTATGGTACGAATAGGACGGCGACCTGATTGCATGTATAAAGGAAACTGCCGCGTCGGGGGCCGTGCTTCGGCACGCGCCAGCATAACTCTCAGCCGTGGCGCACCCCTGCTCCCCCCCCCCGCCCCCCGCCCCACCCGCTTCTGTTCCGCCTTCGTCGCGGCCGAAGCACCGCTCGCTGGTCCCGTCCGTTCGCCTCGGCCTTGTGCTCGCCGCGTAGCCCGTTCGGCGAGCGCCGCGCCCCAGTGGACGCCCACGAGTCACAGGCTCATTGCCCCCGGCCTCCTCGCACCCGGCGATTTTGGGCGAACGCCCAGACATCGGAGCGCGCAACGGCCATGGGACCTGCGTCCGTGAGCAGAGTCAGGCCGCACGCTAAAACCCCTGACTGGCTCCACTTGTGCCACCTTGCCACAGACTAAGTGGGGCCCCACCCCACAGAACGTTATAAAAGAAAGAATAATAATAAATAAACTTAATTAATTAATTAATTAACTAAATTAATTAAGTTAATTAATCCTAGTTAATTAATCTAACTAATCTGTTAGTTAATTAAACAGTAGTTTGTTTAGCCTAATCTCTAATTAACCTAAACAGTGTATGACAGGTGGGTCCCACTGGACCCACTGGTCAGGTTGACCAAGTCAACTCTGTTGACTGCTGATGTCAGCATGACATCATGCTGATGTCATAAATCATTTTGAATTAATTTAAATAATTAATTAAATTCCAGAAATTAATAAAATCTTTAGAAAATCATATCTTTTAATCCGTAACTCGGATGAAAATAACTTTCTACATGAAAGTTGCTCAGAACGACGAGACGAATCCGGATACGCAGCCCGTTCGTCCGCCACGCACCCCTAACATATCCAACTCGCAACTTTCCCCCTCCGGCTCCTTTGCCCGAAAACGCGAAACACCGGGGATACTTTCCCGGATGTTTCCCCCCTTCACCGGTATCACCTCATACCGCTTTAGGGCACCTCTAGCACCGATAGTGTCTTTTCATGCATCGTTATGCATCTATTTGTCAAATATTTATTGTTTCTTCCCCCTCTTCTCTCGCTAGACACCGAGACCGACGCCGCTGCTACCCAGTACGACTACGGAGTTGACGACCCCTCTCTCTTGCCAGAGCAACCAGGCAAGCCCCCCTTTGATCACCAGATATCGCCTACTCTTCTCTATACTGCTTGCATTAGAGTAGTGTAGCATGTTACTGCTTTCCGTTAATCCTATTCTGATGCATAGCCTGTCCTTGCTTACTACTGTTGTTACCTATTACCTGCTATCCTACTGCTTAGTATAGATGCTAGTGTTCCATCAGTGGCCCTACACTCTTGTCCGTCTGCCATGCTATACTACTGGGCCGTGATCACTTCGGGAGGTGATCACGGGCATATACTATATACTTTACACAGTTACATTACCTGTGATACTGTTCGGAGATGGGGGCTGAAGGGGCAGGTGGCTTCCACCCAGGTAGTGGTGGGCCTGGGTTCCCGACGGCCCCCGACTGTTACTTGTGGCGGAGCGACAGGGCAGGTTGAGACCACCTAGGAGAGAGGTGGGCCTGGCCCTGGTCGGTGTTCGCGGATACTTAACACGTTTAACGAGATCTTGGTATTTGATCTGAGTCTGGCTACTGGCCTATACGCACTAACCATCTACGCGGGGACAGTTATGGGCACTCGACGTCGTGGTATCAGCCGAAGCCTTCGTGACGTCAGCGACTGAGCGGCGTGCGCCGCGGATTGGACCGTACCTGCTCTTGTATAAGGGGGCTAGTCTGCCCGGCCGCGTACGCAACGTGCATGTGTGCAATGGGCGATGGGCCCAGACCCCTGCGCGCATAGGATTTAGACCGGCGTGCTGACCTCTCTGTTGTGCCTAGGTAGGGCTGCGACGTGTTGATCTTCCGAGGCCGGGCATGACCCAGGAAAGTGTGTCCGGCCAAATGGGATCGAGCGTGTTGGGTTATGTGGTGCACCCCTACAGGGAAGTTAATCTATTCGAATAGCCGTGATCTTCGGTAACAGGACGACTTGGAGTTGTACCTTGACCTTATGACAACTAGAACCGGATACTTAATAAAACACACCCTTCCAAGTGCCAGATACAACCGGTGATCGCTCTCTCACAGGGCGACGAGGGGAGGATCATCGGTTAGGATTATGCTATACGATGCTACTTGATGCTACTTGGTGAACTTACCATCTACTCTCTCCTACATGCTGCAAGATGGAGGTGGCCAGAAGCATAGTCTTCGATAGGATTAGTTATCCCCCTCTTATTCTGGCATTCTGCAGTTCAGTCCACATATGATACCCTTATTCCATTTGATACCCATGCATATGTAGTGTAGCTCCTTGCTTGCGAGTACTTTGGATGAGTACTCACGGTTTCTTTCTCCCCCTTTTTCCCCCTTTCCCTTTCTTTCTGGTTGTCGCAACCAGATGCTGGAGTCCAGGAGCCAGACGCCACCGTTGATGACGAATACTACTACTCGGGAGGTGCCTACTACTACGTGCAGCCCGCTATCGACGACCAAGAGTAGTTTAGGAGGATCCCAGGCAGGAGGCTTGCGCCTCTTTTGATCTGTATCCCAGTTTGTGTTAGCCTTCTTAAGGCAAACTTGTTTAACTTATGTCTGTACTAAGATATTGTTGCTTCCGCTGACTCGTCTATGATCGAGCTCTTGTATTCGAGCCTTCGAGGCCCCTGGCTTGTAATATGAAGCTTGTATGACTTATTTTATTTGTAGAGTTGTGTTGTGATATCTTCCCGTGAGTCCCTGATCTTGATCGTACACGTTTGCGTGTATGATTAGTGTACGGTCAAACCGGGGGCGTCACAAGTTGGTATCAGAGCCGACTGCCTGTAGGAATCCCCCTTCCATACTCCTTGGCCGAAGTCGAGTCTAGTCGATGAAAATTGTTTTACTAACATGGCTGTGCGGCTTACGGCCCCACGTCGCCATCGGGTGGTATTAGGATCTTTTATTCCTCGTTTATACTCTGGGATTCTGATATCTCTTCTATTCGGGTAAAATGATTTTACTAATTATAACTCTAGGTTCTCGTTACCACTTCCTGCCGGAGAGCCTCTTCATTCGAGATGATCGACTGCTTCACGAGAAGGTTCCGAAGATGCTATTCGATGTTTTCGCGAGACGCTTGTGCCCACCGCCTTTGCAAATTCCCTACCACTATTATATCCGTATGGATTTTTGCATACACTTGCCTACATTCAATCCCATTGATCTTGTTATTACAAGATGCCACGAACTGCTCTTCGTTGTTCCGAGAATCCTCCTTGAAGTTCTTTACCACCTGAATACCCCTAAGAATAATTTCTCACACTTTCCGAGTATCCGCTCATCCCCAGTTGTTCAGGTGTTTCACAAAAGTCTTTGAAATACTATTCAATCCTTCGAAAATCCTTAGCAGCTTTATTGCTCTGCAAATACTTGTCTACTTGCATTATGGATGCTTCCCATATATCTGGCAATATTCACTAGTATCTTTTGACACCGTCATTTTGATCCTACTGATTCAACATGTGTGCGAATGCACACAATCATCAGTCGACCCTTCTACATTATCTTTCCGGCCCATACATCATTTTAAACATGAGCTGGTTCTCGACCAATCGGATTGCCATCAATTGTACCCATAAGCATACGCAACTTATCCATCCTTAATCAGAGTGTTTGCTTCTGATCCCTTGGTCGGAAATCATAATTCTTTTGCATTTGAGCTTTGAATTAGTCAGTTGTTTCTATAGTCTGATCTCCTTGCATTGTTTCTTCCTCTGGTTGAGTACCGATGCTCACATCAGATCCTTTGAGGACCACCGGATCCTTTGTTGGATTTTATCCGATAGCGTCCTTCATATTCAATCCCTTTGGAAGTTCTTTCTCCATTGGTAAATCCTATCCTCTGATTGACCAACCATGCTCTGCTTTCGAGCTTGTTGTATTTAGTACTGAAACTTGTGGTATATGTTTCCACGATACCCTGACGGGTTGAACCTATGCCTTCCTTAATATGTGTAAACTCGAAAGTTTTCACGAGTCATACTCTTCTAGTGTTTTGCTAGATAAAATCTCAACACTACAACTTCTTCGAGAGTGAGAGGTGAATGGAAGGGTATACATTGAAGAAGTGGGAGTCGACCTTGAACTTTGTGTTCATGCCCATGGACACGATGTAGATCCTACCATAGAAGCTTCTTGTAATAATAACTATTTCGTTGATATAATATCATCTGGTATCTGTGAACTGATCCTATGCAATCGTGGTTTCGACCATATTTTCTCTTTGATCTCATTTCTCGGACAAGTTAAAGCACTTGTCTTTTGCAAGTCAATACACCAGTGTAACCTCTACCTTGATCTACCGTCGAGTATTACCCTCTGGTATCTCGAGAATATCTAAGAACTATGTTGCATCTTATGAGTCTCCATCAGCTATTATTTCTCACTGATTCCAATTTCTCATGGGTTCTGAGTTGTTAGTCGCTCAAGAACACCGGTAAGTAAACCGATTCCGCACTCTGGTTTGATAACTCTAAGTAATCTTCGTTGCTTATGAGTTTAATAATCCTTCAAGTCATTCCTAGCCTACTCGACTATATCATTATCGTGCAAACTTTTAACTGTGCTACCTGGTCCTTCCCAGAACACAAATTTTTGACGATGAGCTAAGCTTATGTCGATCTTTCCTCATCATATCATTTTGCTTTGGACAACAAGCTCGTTTTCGAGTTTGTGTCGTACCCATGGTTCCAATAACCTCTTTCTTCATCATTCCTTTGACTTGATGTCATCGCTGATCGATTACATCTTCAGGTAATCTCTCAACAAATGTGTCGTGATCATTATCAACATTCTAAGCTCTTCCAAAATATCAATCAAATTCATGATGAGAAATACCATCCTTTGCCCTCGAAGATTTGGGTTATCATCGACAACATTATTGCCTTCCGTTCAACACAAACTTGATCTTGTTTTGTGTTGTACCTTTAGTTCCTTGCTATCCAACTTATGTTATGTTCTACCGCGGAGTGTTACCATCTTTTATGTCAAGAAGGTCGTGAGAATTTCACCACCTCTTAAGAATTCTTGGTATGGTGATACTTCTCACCATCACCATTCTTTCTTGGTACCCGTGTTGTTTCTAACCGGAATACCGACAATTGAACTATGATGTGTGAATTCAAAACTTCTAGCAACCCTATTGCTTTGAAGTGAATGGTCGAGTTTCATTCTAATTCTTTTGTTCGTCAAGTCACCATTCTAACATTGATCGTGCAACCCAGCCCATATTTCGGGTGCACCTTTCAACCCATGTTTAATTGTGTATGTTTTCCTCCAGCATACATCATTAAGTCATTTGATCTGGCTAATGTTATCTCCTTGTTCACATAATTGTGGAAATCCATCCTTTTTGGAAATGTCAATGAATTATCGCTGAGTCAATCAGCCACCTCCTCACCTCTCCTTGGTTTAATGATGAACTCTTGTGTTGATACTCACTCCCATAGTTCATTTCCCGAGAATCTTACAATGTCATCTCGACAGCTTGTGTTGCACCTTTCTTCTCAAGCATTCTGAGTCTGAGTTATCCTGACACCAATCAGATCTGAATCTCGGTCAGATATGATGATTGGAACATATTCCCAAGAGTTATAACAATGGTCTTTATGTGACCCGGTAAGGTGTTGTCATGCCTAGCACACTTGGCTGGAGGACCTATTGTTATAGCTTACTTCTAGCAAGGTTATCTATTCTTCCACGAGGAAATGGTAAGACTTATTCTATAAGTTCTTCCTGATGAATCCTTTGTGTATCCAAAGTCCAACCTTTGCTTGAAGACCATGTTAATGCTATCTCGAAACATGTCTATGGTACTCCGTTTTTCAACAAGAAAATTTAAAGCCCAATGCTAAATGTTTCCTGCTCAATTATCCAAACACAGCTGTATGGGTAATGTCGTGAAATTTCTCTCCCCTTACCTAAAAGGGTTTTCTACTTTATATCCTATCAAGGATATCTTGCTCTGCTTGTCCTTGGGAAGGATATACCCTTGAAATATGTGTTTAAACACATTTTCCCTTCCATTGTTTGGTTTAATCTGATAGACATAATTTCCTTTCCATTGTTTTGTTTAACCTTTCTGTGATCTATATGACCTAAGCAGAAATATCTCCCGGCTTATGTAAACACCATGGTGTACAACTCGGTCAGTAAGACCCTGTACTATTGTTGATGACATTCCGGTAACCACCGATGGACGAGAACTTTGCCTACTGGTCTGCCTCGTTCAACGAGCAGGAAAATGGTTCTCTTCGTCCCTCGCCCTTGGTACCTATGTTGTTGCCAACATGGCCGACAGACTATCCTCTGACATGCCTTGCTTACACGATCGTGCAAGATATCACCGACCTTCCTACTTTTAACCACATGGTGGGCCCATAACCCACAGTTCCACAGGATCGAAACCTGACTCTCCTGTACACCCCTGTTTCTAAAGTCATTCCTCACGCTTGGCTTCGTAGGAAAGATCACGGGCCACCGTCCTAGTGATCTATTCTAGTAACAGACGCAATATTCAATCTCGTTGCTCTGGACCCCTTTCGCATGTTGTTTCAGACATCGAACGATTACCTATCCATTTGAAACTTCTCATGGTACCTTCTTACTTTACTCTCGATATTTTCTTAATTATCTATTCGAGAGTTACTTTCTACCACATTCCCTGAGTTATCTGCTAGATAGCCAACCTTGTAAGGTCCGTTCTTCCGCAGTTACCCCTTACCTATTCGTAAGTACGTTGGAGATCCCGAAGAAAAGGACGACTTCACCATGATGACCTGAAGCAGAGGAATGAAGACGTCAATGTAATGGATCGACCTGTTCAAGGAGAACCAAGACCGAGAAGATTAGTTAGATTTTTGGTAACCCAATCCCTTCCCCCTTGCCTCCCCTCTTAAATCTCGGGACGAGATTTCTTGTAGTGGAGGAGAATTGTGACGCCCGGATAATTAGGCTACAGTAATCCCTCGTTAACGATGTCGCGTCACCTCTGTCACTGTAGTTAATCTCGGGTTAGTTCAAAAACCGATTCAAAATTCAAATTCAAACTCAAGTCAAACTAGTAAAGTTTTCAAATGTCAAAACTAAAAAGTACAAACGGTGACAACTAATACAAGGGTAATTATGGTGCAACAAACACTTTTTTATAAAATGGCTAAATGGTTTAAAATGATTTAAACAGAAAGAAAGAAAATACAAAAAGGGAAAACAGAAAACAAAAAAAGAAAGAGAAAGCCCCCCTCCCTGGGCCGTGGCCCAACTGGGCCAACCCACCTAGCCCATTCGGCCACACCCACCGGCCCAACCCCTCCCCTCAATAACCCCACCAGGGGGGAAACCCTAACCCAATCCCCGCACCCACTCACCCCCTCCTCTCTCCCGATCTGGATCGGGATCCAGAGGAGACCAAAGCCGCCCGGTGCGCTCCCACCACACGCCGGCGCTCGGAGCTCGACGACCCCGCCGCCAGGAGCCCTCCCCACCGGCCTGCTTCCTCCTCTCCGCCGGCCTGCCTCCTCCTCGTCGACGCCGTCCCCGTCTCCCTCCACCACGGTCCTTCCTGACCTCCATCGAGCACGCTGCCCGTTCCCTACGCACCCCGGTGAGGAACCCGGTCCTCTTGCTCCCCGTCCCCTCTCGCCGGTGCTTGCCTCGCTCCGGTGTCGCGCTCGTCGCGCCCCGGCCCGTGCTCACCGTGGCCTCGCCTCGCCCGGCGTGCCCCTGTTCGCCACCCCCGTACGCGCTCGCCTCGTGGTCGCACTTCCCTACGGGCCTTGGCCTCGCCTGCCCCCTCGGTGGCGCTGCTCGTCGGCGGCCCTCCCGGGCGACACCGCACCGTGCCGGGCCGCGCCCCCCCTGCGCCTTGCCTCTTCCCTTCACTGTCGCTAGCGCCGTTCCGTGCCCGAACGCGCGTCGGGGCCGTGCCCTGGCCGTGCTCGCGCACGCGCCCGCACCCCGTGGCGCCCCTGCTTCCCCCCGCTCTGCTCCGCCTTCGGCCGCGGCCAAGCCAACGCCCGCGGCCCGCCGTCGCCTCGGGCCTTTGCTCGCCGGCGTGCCCGTTCGGGCGACGCCGCGCCCCGTCGGACGCCCACGGTCACGGCCTTGCCCCGGCCCTCCTCGCCCCGGCGATTTGGGCGAACGCCCAGTCGGGCGCCGCAACGCATGACCCGCCCGTAGCGCCCGTAACCCACTACGGCCCCTGTGCCACTGACACTAGGGGGCCCACCCCACAGAACGTTTCCAATAAAAGAAGAGAATAATAATAATAAAATAAACTTAAATAATAAATTAATTAACTAAATTAATTAAGTTAATTAATCCTAGTAATTAATCTAATTAATCTGTTAGTTAATTAAACAGTAGTTTGTTTAGCCTAATCTCTAATTAACATAGACAGTGTATGACAGGTGGGTCCCACTGGACCCACTGGTCAGGTTGACCAAGTCAACTCGGTTGACTGCTGATGTCAGCATGACATCATGCTGATGTCATTAATTCATTTTTGAATTAATTAATTAATTAATTAAATTCCAGAAATTAATAAAATCTTTAGAAAATCATATCTTTTAATCCGTAACTCGGATGAAAATACTTTCTACATGAAAGTTGCTCAGAACGACGAGATGAATCCGGATACGCAGCCCGTTCGTCCGCCACGCACCCCTAACATATCCAACTCGCAACTTTCCCCCTCCAGCTCCTTTGCCCAAAAACGCGAAACACCGGGGATACTTTCCCGGATGTTTCCCCCCTTCACCGGTATCACCTCATACCGCTTTAGGGCACCTCTAGCACCGATACGTGTCTTGTCATGCATCGTTATGCATCTATTTGCTCAAATATTTATTGTTCCTTCCCCCTCTTCTCTCGCTAGACACCCAGACCGACGCCGCTGCTACCCAGTACGACTACGGAGTTGTCGACCCCTCTCTCTTGCCAGAGCAACCAGGCATGCCCCCCCCTTTGATCACCAGATATCGCCTACTCTTCTCTATACTGCTTGCATTAGAGTAGTGTAGCATGTTACTGCTTTTCGGTATTCCTATCCTGATGCATAGCCTGTCCTTGCTACTACTGTTGTTACCATTACCTGCTATCCTACTGCTTAGTATAGGATGCTAGTGTTCCATCAGTGGCCCTACACTCTTGTCCGTCTGCCATGCTATACTACTGGGCCGTGATCACTTCGGGAGGTGATCACGGGCATATACAATATACTTTACACAGTTACATTACCTGTGATACTGTTCGGAGATGGGGGCTGAAGGGGCAGGTGGTTCCACCCAGGTAGTGGTGGGCCTGGGTTCCCGACGGCCCCCGACTGTTACATTGTGGCGGAGCGACAGGGCAGGTTGAGACCACCTAGGAGAGAGGTGGGCCTGGCCCTGGTCGGTGTTCGCGGATACTTAATACGTTTAACGAGATCTTGGTATTTGATCTGAGTCTGGCTACTGGCCTATACGCACTAACCATCTATGCGGGGACAGTTATGGGCACTCGACGTCGTGGTATCAGCCGAAGCCTTCGTGACGTCAGCGATTGAGTGGCGCGCGCCGGATTGGACCGTAAGCCTGCTCTTGTATTAAGGGGGCTAGTTCTGCTTCCGGCCGCGTACGCAATGTGCATGTGTGCAATGGGCGATTGGCCCAGACCCCTGCGCCATAGGATTTAGACCGGCGTGCTGACCTCTCTGTTGTGCCTAGGTAGGGCTGCGACGTGTTGATCTTCCGAGGCCGGGCATGACCCAGGAAAGTGTGTCCGGCCAAATGGGATCGAGCGTGTTGGGTTATGTGGTGCACCCCTACAGGGAAGTTAATCTATTCGAATAGCCGTGATCTTCGGTAACAGGACGACTTGGAGTTGTACCTTGACCTTATGACAACTAGAACTGGATACTTAATAAAACACACCCTTCCAAGTGCCAGATACAACCGGTGATCGCTCTCTCACAGGGCGACGAGGGGAGGATCATCGGTTAGGATTATGCTATACGATGCTACTTGATGCTACTTGGTGAACTTACCATCTACTCTCTCCTACATGCTGCAAGATGGAGGTGGCCAGAAGCATAGTCTTCGATAGGATTAGTTATCCCCCTCTTATTCTGGCATTCTGCAGTTCAGTCCACATATGATACCCTTATTCCATTTGATACCCATGCATATGTAGTGTAGCTCCTTGCTTGCGAGTACTTTGGATGAGTACTCACGGTTGCTTTCTCCCCCTTTTCCCCCTTTTCCCCCTTTCCCTTTCTTTCTGGTTGTCGCAACCAGATGCTGGAGTCCAGGAGCCAGACGCCACCGTTGATGACGAATACTACTACTCGGGAGGTGCCTACTACTACGTGCAGCCCGCTGTCGACGACCAAGAGTAGTTTAGGAGGATCCCAGGCAGGAGGCCCGCGCCTCTTTCGATCTGTATCCCAGTTTGTGTTAGCCTTCTTAAGGCAAACTTGTTTAACTTATGTCTGTACTAAGATATTGTTGCTTCCGCTGACTCGTCTATGATCGAGCTCTTGTATTCGAGCCTTCGAGGCCCCTGGCTTGTAATATGAAGCTTGTATGACTTATTTTATTTGTAGAGTTGTGTTGTGATATCTTCCCGTGAGTCCCTGATCTTGATCGTACACGTTTGGGTGTATGATTAGTGTACGGTCAAACCGGGGGCGTCACAATATGGCTTCTGCACAACATCTCCATCATCATTATCAGTACATCCTACACAGGTGAGTTAGGATGCACTTGATCCCAGAAAGGTATCTATCCTTCAAACCAGAGGAGTGCTTCAAGCTAACAATAGTACATAATATCCAACAAAAGAGGGTCATGCTACAGCAGCAGGATACATTGCTCAATCTAGATATCAGTACGAATCAAGTTGTGCATATTTGCTATTGGAATGAACCACATCGCCGCATGTCGGGTTTGCAAAAGCCATCCATCGCATGGAAGCTTGATGCCTTTCACACACTGAAGATTATCTGGCACCAAGCTGTGTCGACAAATCTCTAGATATGGTGATTCATGAAACCCATGGTATGATGTGTAAACACAGTTCCCCCTGGCGAATGGAAGTTGCATAGCACGGTAATCATCGCCGATGATATAATCGATGATTGGTTGGACGATCGGATAATTGAGCCCGAGGAACATGTCAGTGGTTACCGAGGCTGTAAACCCGCCTTTAGTTGAATACGCCTGGCCCAACGGAGCTAGGATCTTTCTCGAACACGAAGCAGCCATAGCCATCAATGTCACGAACGCCCCAGGCATTGTACTACATGTGGTTTGTTGAAATGGTTTGGTCAATTTGGTACATGGAAATGCGCATTAAATGACTGCCATCAGCTGAACGAGCAATAAACCACCACCCATCGGCTGGTATGATTCCAGGTCCTGGAATCATGAAGGCCGATGCATTTGTGTCTGCTGCAACAATTCAAATTGGAGACCAAAAGGACAAAAATAAACAATCATGTTCAGAGTATGTGTGGAATTATTATTATTATAACAGTGACACATATCATAGACAGAGAATTGCAATGTCGTGGTCATAATCATACCCAAAGTTAGAAAAATAAGCCAATGGCTTTCATATTGTAGCAATATATCATGGTTCAAACATCATGTACCAATGAGAGGAAAACAGATATGACAGGGCGTACTCATATTCTACCATAGCACTTACTACAGTTATCATATCAACTCCAAGCAATAGCATGTATTGTTATAAAAATCCTGGAAATGAGAGTAACATATAGAAATCATGAGGTTATACTCATAATATTTATTCTAACAATCATTAGATGCCAATTGTTCTCATATCACCTCTAACAATAACATGTGTGGTCATAAAAATCTAGGAAATGAGAGGAACATATTGCAATTATGTGGTTATAGACATACTATAGGCATGTTCGGATTCCCTCCTCCTCCACAACTCTGCTCCGGGAGCTGGAGGAGCCGTAGTTTAAAATCACGGAGTGGGGAAGGAGGCGCTCTACAGATTCTTAGATTTCACGGAGCGGGAGAATTACCGAACAGGCCTATATATTATAAATTTGTAACAATGAATAGGCAGTCGTATTCATAAGGTAAAGATGAGATGAGATAGAACAATTACATGACGATAGATTCCACCAGTATAGGCAGCCAATCTATGCGTCAATCACATAAACGATGCCATCGTGCACTATAGCATCAGACAAATGTTGGCTGAAGAGGATTGATCATGATCCATAACCATGTATGGCGACCAGATTCCAGATAGACTAATCCCATGTTGAACACGACAATGAGCTTGTAATCCATGTAGTCTTCTGATGGTGTGGGCACTTCGTAGATTACAACCTTCAACAAACAGAGGTCGAGCCAAAAGCTCGACGTGTCTTATGCGTAGTAGGCAGGAGTGTTCGGTGGGCCGCGAGGCTCGATGGCAGTGGTATCCAATGATGTAAGGGTGATCTGCTGCTGGGTGTAGATATCCACGAGACGCCATGGATTATCGGATTGGTGGATGAGGACGATCCTGTTGGCCTTCATGCCTGCCCAGTAGTGGCCACACATGAAGGACATGTGGACGGGTAGTGGTAGCACGTCGAGGGGCACCATGACAACTTCCGTAGGATCGTCAAGTCGGTGTCTGGGCCACCTGCGAGGATCGGGCATCAGCAAGCAGGGTGTCTTGAAGAGAGCCAGCCGGTTGTAGACGAGTAGACGGTTCAAATACACCAAGCATGCGGCCAGACGGACGGTGCTGAGCAGGTCCATACGATTATAGATCTGCTCCAAGAGAACATCGGGGAGGGAATTCCAATCGCGGCTCTGTGTGTCAGTCGTTTCTGCCATAGGGTATTTTAGGGAGCTGAGTGACTGGGTTTTCAGTGCCTGCGAGCCAGCGGGCAAGTGGATTCGGGCGGGCGAGCGAAGAAGATGGCGTGTGTGGTCGAGAAGTGAGCGGGGGGATATGGTACGCGCGAGCTACCACGGAAGATGGCGCGTGCGGGCAAGCAGTGAGCGGGGGAAATGGTGTGCGGCTGACGATGGGGAAGAGAGGAGGAAGAAAAGTGAAAGACAGGGAAGAAAGTGCATTAAATCTCAATTCTACTTGTACTACTACGAGGATATACCGTCCTTTGGAGTGTAAATAGTTACGCCGATGACATGTGGGTCTACCTCAAGAGGGCCCATATGTCAGTTAATGGAGGAGAGAGGTGCGTAGTCGTATTTGCGGAAGCGTGCTCCACTTGCAAACATGATGGCAGTATTGGGTAAGGCTGATTTAGTAACACCAACATGCTGGTTCAGCTTATTAATTAAGTGTCCCATCTACTGCAGTGTGTACTATCACTTCACTGTGAAGACTAGTTGAATAGTTCTCTCTGACCGAGATGGGAATAATGGATCGCGAAGACTTCCTATCAACAGTATCCCTATGCATGTACGCTCAGGAAACTCACAATGCTCCACCTTGTACAGGTGCTAAGGCTGCCATGTAGGCAAAAAGTCTGATGTGGCATGGTAATTAAAAGGAGAGAGATAAGTGTGGTGACCCCAGTACTAAGTGCGAGAACCTAGACAAAAGACTTAAATGGAAGAATCCCACCAATGCATGAAGAAATAGTTACAAAATCATTAAATAAAGGATGCTTAGCACCAACAAGTTAAGCACCTATGCATTGGGAGCTTTAGTTGCTAAAGTTTTTAATGTGCTTAGCACCCCATGTAAGCACCGATGTAGGATCGAAAGTATGTCTAGAAGGGGGGGGGGTGATTAGACTACTTGACCAATTAAAAATCTATCCTTTTCCCAATTTTAGTCTTTGGCAGATTTTAGCTATCTTAGCACAAGTCAAGCAATCTTAACACAATACAAGAAAAGCACGCAAAGAGTCTATGAGCAGCGGAAAGTAAAGCATGCAACTTGCAAGAATGTAAAGGGGAGGGTTTGAAGAATTCAAACGCAATTGGAGACACGAATGTTTTTGTCGTAGTTCCGATAGGTGGTGCTATCGTTCATCCACGTTGATGGAGACTTCAACCCACGAAGGGTAACGGTTGCGCGAGTCCACGGAGAGCTCCACCCACGAAGGGTCCACGAAGAAGCAACCTTGTCTATCCCATCATGGCCATCGCCCACGAAGGACTTGCCTCACTAGCAGTAGATCTTCACGAAGTAGGCGATCTCCTTGCCCTTACAAACTCCTTGGTTCAACTCCGCAATCTTGCCGGAGGCTCCCAAGTGACACCTAGCCAATCTAGGAGACACCACTCTCCAAGAAGTAACAAATGGTGTGTTGATGATGAACTCCTTGCTCTTGTGCTTCAAATGATAGTCTTCCCAACACTCAACTCCCTCTCACGGGATTTGGATTTGGTGGAAAGAAGATTTGAGTGGAAAGCAACTTGGGGAAGGCTAGAGATCAAGATTCATATGGTGGGAATGGAATATCTTGGCCTCAACACATGAGTAGGTGGTTCTCTCTCAGAAAATGTGTATTGGAAGTGTAGGTATGTTCTGATGGCTCTCTCCATGAATGAAGAGTGGGTGGAGGGGTATGTATAGCCTCCACACAAAAACTAACCGTTACACACAATTTGCCAATCTCGGTGAGACCGAATTGAGAAACTCGGTCGGACCGATTTAGTAAACCTAGTGACCGTTAGGATTTTCGGTGGGACTGAGATGCAACTCGGTAGGACCGATATGGTTAGTGTTAGGGCATAACGTGATCTCGGTGAGACCGATTACACAAACTCGGTGGGGCCAATTTTGGTAATAAGCTAACCAGAGAGTTGGTCAGGTAAATTCGGTGGGACCGATTTGCTCATTTCGGTGGGACCGAAATGTTACAAAAGGGAAACAGAGAGTTTACATTGCAATATCGGTGGGACCGATCACTCATCTCGGTAGGACCGAAACGTTACGAAGGGAAATAGAGAGATTACAACCCCATCTCGGTGTGACCGAGATCCCTATCGGTGAGACCGATTTGCCTAGGGTTTGTGGCAGTGGCTATGACATCTGAACTCGGTGGCGCCGGATAGAAAGAATTGGTGGGGCCGAGTTTGACTTTTGGTTTAGGTCATATGTGGATGTGGGAAGGTAGTTGAGGGTTTTGGAGCATATCACTAAGCACTATGAAGCAAGAACCTCATCAAGCAACACCTAATCCCTCCTTGATAGTATTGGCTTTTCCTATAGACTCAATGTGATCTTGGATCACTAAAATATAAAATGTAGAGTCTTGAGCTTTGAGCTTGAGCCAATCTTTTTGTCCTTAGTATTTTGAGGGGTCCACTTTCCTCATCCATGCCATGCCATTCATTGAGCTTTTCCTGAAATATTAATCTTGGAATAATGTTAGCTCAATGAGCTATATGTTGTTAGGAATTACCAAAACCACCCAGGGATAGTTGCACTTTCAACCGATGCATCCAAAGTAGCCTCATCCTATCCAACACGATGAAACATTGGCCAAGGCACCGGGCGTCAATAATGTAGGAGTACTAATACTACCTCCTTTCCGGTTTATAGGGCTCAATTCAAAAATCTCATCAACCAAGGTAGATGATGAGTGGTGGAAT
Organism: Triticum urartu; assembly: GCF_003073215.2. Classification (NCBI taxonomy): domain Eukaryota; kingdom Viridiplantae; phylum Streptophyta; class Magnoliopsida; order Poales; family Poaceae; genus Triticum; species Triticum urartu. Next base: position 339,866,306 of record NC_053025.1, on the reverse strand, counting down.
AATTTTTGTATTTTGCAAAAACACTCAATTAATGCACTCGTTTTCCTCAAAAAATTATGTTTACTAATGCATTAATTTTGTGTCAAACTCTGACCATCTACTCCCTCCATCCAGGTGAATAAGTCATCTTTGGTTGTGCACCGTGACAAAGGAGGGAAAAACAAGAGAACTTAATGTTTATTTGCTACTCCCTCAGTTCCTAAATATTGTCTTTTTAAACATTCAAATGGAATACAACATACGGATGTATGTAGACATATTTTAGAGTGTAGATTCACTTATTTTGCTCCGTACGTAGTCACTTGTTAAAATCTCTAGAAAGACAAATACTCCATATTTGGGAACCGAGGGAGGCTTTTACTCCGTATTTGGGAACAAAGGGAGTATCACCACATGGAGGGAACAAAGGAAGCTTGACATATGAACATGTCAATGGGAGGGAGTAAAAGCCTCATGCATGCATGCATGCAACATGCAACACTCACACGTACACATGGACACACGCAACACTCACACACCCATGCGGCACACAGCACACGACACAACACACACGCTAACTCTCAAGTGATCAACCTACTCCCTACGTCCGTGAAAGACTGTACATTGAGAGATTTACACATTGACCAGGGCATAATTAACTCCCAAAAGTAGCAGCCTTATGTGTCCATGCGACCATTGAGAAAAGAAGATTAAATGAAGGTTGTTGCATGCAGTAATTAAGGATAGACATGTAGCGTATAGCTAGAGCACAAGTTGGTGCATTAGTCAATCAATATCGATTTTAGATTAAAGGCTAAATGCATTGGAAGTGTATATGTACTCTCTTTGCTTTTTAGCCGATGTACACTCTTTGTTGGAAGACTGAGGGAGTACACGTGCATGCACTCACATACACAGCCAAGGTCATTCGCGCGGAAGGGTTACACTCCTATTGCGCTTGCGTAAAGTTTTGTTTAACTGATTTCTTTGCTATGCCAACTGACAGGTGGGACCCAGAAACCAGGTGAAATTTTAACCAGTCAACAAAGTGCCACGTCGACTATGTGGCCGGTCAGTAGGGTGCAATACGGTGCTCTACGATGAGCTAGTGATCGTATAATCACCGCAAAACTATATATAGTGACCGTAAAGAGCGTATTGTTACATACATTGACCGCCGGTGTATTTTTCTCGTTTCAAATTAAGCCATATTAATCAGAAAGGACTAGTACTAGTACTACTTTGATGTGTTCCATCAACTCGCCGAGCGAGGAGAAGCTTGCTTACTACGCCTCTCCCTCGCCCACGCGCGCGGTGGCTCGCAGGACGAGGAGAGGGTTTTGACTACATCGCCCTCTCCCTCACCCTCTCGCTCGCCCTCGCCCTTGCGGTGGACGTGCAGAAGTTCAATCGATGTCAGATTGCTAGAAGCATATTGTACTCTAGTATCTTCATTGTTGGACCTTCCGAAGAGGCGAAGAGCCAAGTGCAAGAGGTTCACATGAGTACGAACTGTTGAACCTCCCAAAGAGGCAAAGAACCAAGAGCAAGGTTTTATAGGAGTTGTCATCCTAGTAGGAGTATTAAAACTATAGCGAACGATGCTACTATATGATGCCGCCACGTCACCTATATCCAAAGCGGTGCCACCTTTTTTTTCTCAAAGAGCATGTTGGAGCATGTGCAACAACCACACAAGTTGCACGTACAGATAACACATTTACTAGTAATAAATTCTAAAGGACAAATGCCAGTATGCCACACAAGTTCATGTCCAATTCATGTGATAAATTTGTGCATAACTAGTCTACATATATTCACAGCGCTACCGTTCACAATTTACCATACCCCACTTACACGTTATAGATGGGCTACATGTTCTCCTCCAAGTTCCAGTCCCACGTGTTCTTCATGGATGGCACGATCCATAGCGGTGGGCAACATGAATCATTGTTGCAGCTTTCTAGTCTGGTTCCACACGATGGAGACTCATCCAAGCTGAAGCGGCATAAATCAGGGATAGCGTGTCCCAGCATGTCGTTCATTCGACGGTGTGCACTAAAGACACAACCATGCTTCATGAACGGCAGACCTTTGGTGTCATGCACGGAAGGTGGCATCCGCTTCACAATGGGGTAGCTATCCCTAATGAAAAGAGAGTACTCTCCAAGAGTGTTCCTCGGCACCCACGTAGCATCACGGGACTCGAACTTGGAGCCGTTCATTTGGTACACGCGGCATCTCAGATCTGGACACATGGTGACGTACACAGTCAAGCTCCTTGCATAATAATGTTGTGCTCAAATATGGCGGTGAGTAATACTATGCAGCAAATAGTACTACTCCGGTATAGAGGAAGTAAAATAACCGGCTTATTATATAGAGCCACTCTTGGCTACATGGATGAGATAGTAAGACATGGAAAAACAAAAATGGTGGCAGCTAGTGGGTTCAAGTCTTCAAGGGCCTAGCTAGCTATACGTGTCCTCCAAGGTAAAAAGTACTCCTACTAGTACTAGTAAGTAAGTAGTACAACATCGAAAGAGAAGGCGAGAGGGTTAAAAAATATAATACTAAATGGAATACCTGGGTAGATGGTGACGGTCCGATCGTGGTGGATTGTGTGACCATGTTGCATAGTAGTGGTACCATGGGTAACGACTGCTAAGATAGTTGCTCCCAATATGCCAAAGTCACCTACAAGGTTTCAGGTTAGACCGAATCGCGGATGCAAATGCACATCTAGGATCGGCGATCTTATTTTGATCAGGGGATGACTGGTCCCTGCAAAATAATGGAGTACCGTTAGGGATGCAAATGATGGTTTGTGCATTCCGTTTGTAATCTCCCGTACCGTAGGATGGCAACCAGATGAAACAAGTTCCCCTGGCTTGTCACCATGAAGATGCAGCCGAGATGGCGCACGGCATCTTCGAACGTGTAGGGGTACAAATCTGTCGCGACCAACATGTGCCAACCTCTGCGGTTACTGCCTCTTGCATTGATGGCAATCCTTATGTCGAACACCGTGATGAGATAGTAATCATCGTAGCCGCGTCGCTTGGTTGGCGGGTCCACAATTGCTCTCTTCTTCAATCTCATGTAGGCATCATCATACGTATTCAAGCCCAGCGAGTCTAGAAGGCCGATCCCAATGGTTGAGAAGGAGTCTACGGAAATGACCACACTGCTGTGGATGTCGTGCAAAATGATGGTGGTATCCGGCCGGAGGTATGCAAGACAATCTTTGTTGGCACCGACCCAGACCTATATATAAGACGGTGGGCAGTGGAGAAATTACAGGATGTAAATGGAATAACTAAGTACTATATGATCAAACTCCATGACTGACCTGCTCATCGGACGAAATCTGACTACCTCTCAACGTCGGCAACTCTAGCGGAGTCAACGTGCAACCATGGCTAGGGAGTGGTAGACTGTTCAAAGGATTGTCCCATAGAAGAAGCTTCTCCTCGAGGACGCATGGAAGACCAACAAGCATGGCATTTTTCCCAAGCCTGTTTAAGCACCATCTTGAAATAGTTGGTGCAGGAAGCAATGAGTCTTGCAGCGGTGAGGATGTTGGAGCGGCGTGCGATTTATCCCAGTGGATCGTCGTCCATGGTCTCCCAGCCCCGACGAGGAGGAGCGACGAATCCATGGGAGGAGCGATGAACTTCCTTCTCTTCGGGGGGAGGGGAATTGGTGAGGAGGAGATAAGAGCGTAGTAACCGCAGGGCCTCGTCCCTTCCAATTGTACCTCCTCGATCGTTCCTTAGCGAAGGGGTGAGGCTATTATTTACTACTCCCTCCGTTCCTAAATATTTGTCTTTCTAGAGATTTCAGCAAGTGACTACATACGAAGCAAAGTGAGTGAATCTACACTCTAAAATATGTCTACATACATCCGTATGTTTTAGTCCATTTGAAATGTCTAGAAAGACAAATATTTAGGAACGGAGGGAGTAGCATGTACTCGTACTGTAGTAGTACTAGTAGTACTACTACTACTTTATCAACTAGTAGTCGATGTAGTATTGTACTTCTAGTATAGTGCACCAGTTTTGAACTCTTGAATCTCATGGCCAAGGAGCTACAGTTGGAAGTGGAGGGTAGTACTGTTCTCTAGAACCATCGTTGTACTATCAATGCAGGGAAAGTACACCTGCTTTGTGGGTACTCTCGGTGCTCTATTCCAGCATGTAGCTGGCCTACTCAGCCGCTCCTCTCACGCACACACTAGCAGCCTATTTATCAGCGATGGTTACTGTGGGGGAAGAACATTTGAGTTATTTGATACAGCGAGACTAGGCTTTTCGCTTCCATTTGTGGAGGTGTAATGGATCTCGTCGAACTTTGTTAGTAGTTCCTTCATCATGAATGAGATGAGGCGAAGCTTTTTCCTCCATTTCGACACAAAAAAATCACATCAAGAGGAATTTCTTTTATAGAGCCGATAGTGGAGTGAAGTCCATGCGTGCAACGCCACAAGCTACAGAGTAGTAGAGTACTAGAACTTTACATATTGAGCCATATTGCACAGTCCCCAATGCCGCGCCAGGCTTTTCTGGTTCCTCAGTCTTAATTGGGAGGTGCTGGTTTAAATATGCTACTAGATGATGAGGAAGCTGCAAGCGAGGTGCGGCTAGGGCGAGCACGCGAGCCACGAGATGATGTGAAGGAAAACCCGTTCACGTGGCTGGTGTCGGTGACAAAACCGGCGGATCTCGGGTAGGGGGTCCCAAACGGTGCGTCTAAGGTCGATGGTAACACGAGACAGGAGAAAGGGGCCCCTCTCTATGGAGGTAATACCCTACGTCCAGCTTGATTGATCTTGATGAATATGAGTATTACAAGAATTGATCTACCACGAGATCGTAATGGCTAAAACCCTAGAGGCCTAGCTTGTATGGTTATGATAATGTCTGTCCTCTAGACTAAATCCTCTGGTTTATATAGACACCGGGAGGATCTAGGGTTACACAAGGTCAGTTACAAAGAAAGGAATCTACATATCCAGTCGCCAAGCTTGCCTTCCACGCCAAGGAGAGTCCTATCCGGACATGGGTGTAGTCTTCGGTCTTCGTATCTTCATAGCCCACCAGTCCGGCCAATGGCTAACAGGCCGGACGCCCGAGGACCCCTTAGTCCAGGACTCCCTCAGTAGCCCCCGAACCAGGCTTCAATGAAGAGGTGTTCGGCACGCAGATTGTCTTCTGCATTGCAAGGCGAGTTCCTCCTCCGACGACTTCCAAGTAATGTATTCGGTTTTTAATTCAAGGCCGCACCCCTCGACTTATGTGCATCAATGACTTCAGCTTCCACGTGTCGGGCGAATGCGGACGGTCAGGGTATTTTTTGCAAATAACACACTGGCCATGCAAGAAAGAGCGTCTATTTAAAGAGATTGGGTCTCAGATCCATTCGGCACCATACATAGAAAATCCTCAGAGATTACCAGGAAAGACCATTCCAACATGGCTAGCATTCCTAGCTCCTCCTCCCATTCCGACCTGAAGAAAGGCGAGTGGGAGAGGTGATATGTGTCCCACAGTCGATTGGCGAAGTTGCGAATGCAGGGATTTCTCCCCCCTCCGGATCTGGTTCCTGTTCGAGCAGGGTTAGTTTCCTTCAATGACAAAACCCAGGCGGAGGATTTTCCAAATCCATCTGCGGGAGAACGAGTGTGCTTCGTCCCCTATCTGCTGAGGGGCATGGGATTTCCAATTCACCCATTCCTCCGAGGGCTTCTGGAGTATTATGGCCTCCAGCTGCACAACTTTACCCCAGCCTCCATCCTGCACATTGCGGGTTATGTCGCTTTATGCAAACTATTCCTAGGTTGTGCTGCCCATTTTGATCTATGGAGAAGGTTGTTCTGTCTTGTCCCGCGCAACCACGAGGGATCGATATTTGAAGTGTGCGGGGCCGAAATATGGCGCATTGCTGAGACCGGATACCTATCCGGCACACCGAAGAAAGCTTCCGAAGAGTTGACCTCTGAATGGTTTTACATTGAGGACGTCGTACTTCCAGATCTGGTCCGGAAGGGCCTCCGCAATTTTCAAGCGCTCCGTTGAAGAAACGCCATAGCTGGCGTCCTCGGAGCCTCGAGGAAGAGGATAGCGTAGAGATCAGTCTGCTGCTGGGTAAGATTAAGATGCTCGCCCAGTACGGATTGTCAATAATCGAGGTAATGACGGTCTCCATAACGCGGGGCGGTCCAACCACTCCAATATAGAGGACTACCCATGTGGCATTACAATGGGGAAGACGACGCCTCCCGCTGCGGTCGGAAGGGCCCGAAGACTCCCACCGCTCTGGCCAAAATATTGACTGAACTGTATAAAGGGGAGCAGGAGGAGTTCACCCGTCTCCAATATCGAGACGAGTTTTCCATGTACAACTCTCCCAGCCGGGTAAGCTCTAACTCCATTATTCGACTACTCTCCCTGAATTAATTTTGAAGGGCGGTATCTTATTCATTCATGACAGGAATGATGAAAGGCTGTTGAGGGGATCCATGACCCTGCCCCTCAGCCGGAGAATCACAATCAGGATCTTGATCCCGGATATGAGGAAGATCTTGACATATTCGTGGAGCTCAAAGATGGAGTTTTCTATCAGACAAGCTATGACGGCATGGATGTACCCATCATCGCCGATTACCCCGGCCTCCTTCCTGCTTCGCACGTAAGTAATTTTAGCCGATACTTTCTTCTAGAGAGTTCCCTTACTATGTGTCGGTGTCAAAACCGGCGGATCTCGGGTAGGGGGTCCCGAACTATGCGTCTAAGGTCGATGGTAACAGGAGACAGGGGACACAACGTTTTATCTAGGTTCGGGCCCTCTCTATGGAGGTAATACCCTACGTTCTGCTTGATTGATCTTGATGAATATGAGTATTACAGGAGTTGATCTACCACGAGATCATAATGGCTAAAACCCTAGAGGCCTAGCTTGTATTGTTATGGTAATGTCCGTCCTCCAGACTAAATCCTCCGGTTTATATAGACACCGGGAGGTTCTTGGGTTACACAAGGTTGGTTACAAAGAAAGAAATCTACATATCTAGTCGGCAAGCTTGCCTTCCACACCAAGGAGAGTCCTATCTGGACACGGGTGTAGTCTTCGGTCTTCATATCTTCACAGCCCACTAGTCCGGCCCATGGCTAACAGGTCGGATGCCCGAGGACCCCTTAGTCCAGGACTCCCTCAGCTAGGATATCCACTACACCCAGATTGTGGTGCGACATGTCCGTTCAACTTCAAAACTCAAACTACCCGTGTACAATATTGGCTCGCAGCGAAGTTAGTATTTTAAAAAAAGGCCACCGTGCGTTCGGCCGGGATCAAACCCACAAAACGAGATATACACTCCGGCAACCACTAGTAGTACTCATTGGAGTACAACGCAACCTAGAATCACCTTTTGTCGCTAGTAGTACATTGTTCCTTACAAGAAATCACTAATAATGCCAAGAAACTACAACCACTTGCATATGTGGCAGACTTAAGAAAAGACTACCTTATCAACCATTGTACATGCCCTTACCAACCAGCCCTACCAAGAAACGACTACTCTACAAAGTGCCGTTATAGGCACGTTTCAGCCCATGTCGCCCCTTAAGTCAACGCCTTCTATTCGACCGGCAAGTTAGGCGTTATGACTTGTGGGACCTACATGTCAGTCTGCATAAAAATCCCCGAGTCAATCTAACCCTGCCATCCAAACACCACTTTGGTTAGAGTTAGTTCAGGGTTAGAATCTAACCTCTGACTTAGAGTATCCAAACAGGGCCCATGTCGCCCATTAAGTCAACGCCTTCTATTCGACCGGGCGTTATGACTTATGGGACCTTCATGTCAGTCTGCACAAAAATCCCCGAGTGACCTCCTACCTCCGGCCCATCCACCTTGTCATCCTCGGCCATGGGACGCAGCTACCACCGCCGCAGAAGGCGAGGTTAGAACCGCCGGCGGTGCGAAACGCATCTTGCGGCAGCCCGGATGACATCTCCGTCCGGCGCTCGCGGCCACTAGCTAGCCAAGATAGCTCCGTCCAGTTGCTTGTCTGCAAGGTTTGCTAGCTAGATTGGCACGGCGGCGCGGCGGCTTGCTCACGCGCGCCGCACTATGGCCAGCCATCTGGCTTGAGCGAAGGTCAGCGTGATGGCTTGCTCGCGCATGAGTTATGCTCGGGCCAGCCTGCCAACCCGTGCGGAGGCCAGCGCGGCGTCCGACCCATCCGGCGAAGCGGCGGCCAACTCCCTCATCACCAGCGCCACCAATGAACATGCATTAGTACTTTTTGAAGTAATGTTTAGGAAAAATAATGATTTGAGAGGGAATATAAAAGGATAGAAGGTTAGATGTGGTCACTCGTGTCAATGGTCAAACAAAATGTGTTGGTTCAAGCTGCCTTGTTAGCACGGACGTGTGGGCCAACCCTATCATAAACGGGTTTAAAAGAGCCTAATCGGCACTAGGTAGTAGTTTTTTGCACGGATTAGCAAATTTTGGGTATGTTTTTGCTATTTTTTGTACAATAGTTTCTTCCTAGGGCTGGTTGAAAGGGGTAGTTTTTTTGTTAAATACTCTACATATTGTAAGTAGGAGTGAAAGTTAAGCATTGGAAGCCAATAAGCAATGCTAGTTACATAGTGCCTATATGTACGTGATTGAAAGTAAATATCAACCATGAGTGACTAATATCTTGATGGAAAACTTGAAACTATGGAAATACTAGCATTTTTTGGAATGGTAAGAAATACTAGCAATGTTCATGGGTGTTGCAACGGATCATAATTAGAATAATACTTATTCACAAACTTGATACAAAGCACTCAAATTTTGATATATATATATATATATATTATTTTTCTTTCAGAAAATACTCCTTCGGCTGTTTTGGTGAGGTGAGCGTGGGGTGTGGTTGGTTTTAAGATACTAATTATGGGTTTTTCTGCAAATTGGTAAAGAAGTGGGATGTTGGTGAGAAAAGGCAACAACTTACCTCACAGTCGTTAGATGTAGATCTAATGGTCAGAAATGACGGATGGCGCACACACCACCATCACCAACTTAGTCTTCTGTAGGAGTACTAGCAAGATGTCCGTGCATTGCACGAAACATCAAGATGCATATTTTTATAAAACACTTGTTGTGATTGACCCATGCAAGAGTAATCCCATGTGTAAAAACTAATGATATCTCGAGAAAGAGGAGATAAGGTGAAGAGGAGTGGGGCGTGGTGGTGATTGGTGGTCGGACTGAGCGGAGGCAAGGGGGATGGACGACGCTGGCAGCGGCCACCAGGCCAGTTTGTTCCAGAGGATTCCTTTTTTAATTTCTCAACAATGAGGTTGTTGGAGATAAGGACGAACGAGGGAAGGCCTTGGCTGCGGATGTGGAGAGAGGTGCGGGTATCTTTTAGTTTAATTTCCATCCGTTAGATATAGATCGGACGGTCTATTGCAAGATGGCACGCATACCATCATCACCAACTCGGTTTTTTATAAGAGAAGAAATATAAGTGTGGATATACAAATGTATTATTGATACTTGTTTTCTAAACTAGGATCTGCATTCTATTCAACGACTTAGCATGTGGGGCCTTAGCACAATGACTTCTCGACTGTGTAAAACAAAGGTTTTCCCGTCGCTGATAAGGAGGGGGGGACGGCGACGCGCTTTCGGCTTGCTCTAGTCCTAGTAGTCATACTAGGTGGTCTACGCACATGTAGATTTATTCTTTTTCATCTCTCGTATTCGCCATACTGCCACGACTGTTGATGAATAGATAGTAAGTTATTCACGGGGAAACCCTTGTTGAGCGTCTTTGCGAGAGAGAGAGAGAGAGTGATATGTCTAAAGACTGAGGCAGTGATAAGATATTCTTTGTGTCTATGTGTGTGGAGAATAGAGAGACATGTAATGGGGCTTTGTGTTGTGTAACGTGGAGACACATAGACATAATCAGAGAGTGAGTGTGTGAGATACACATGCGGACATGGGGAGAGATGTGTGAGTTAGAGAGATGGAGAATTTCTGCGTGCATCTAAGCTAGAGAGGGGGGATATATACATATCTAGAGCTGTAGAGAATATGCAAGGGTGTGTGTCTTAAAAGAAGGATCCAGATAGCTAGATGGGTATTTGTGCGTGTCTGTGTGTGTTTATGTGCGCGTTTGTGTGTGAGAGGGAGTGTGTGTATGTGGAGTAGAGAGACCACTAATGATGTAAACCTAGTAAAAGGGAAGGGGGAATGGTGTGACATGTGTGTCAAAGAGAGACAAAGGCATGTGTAGTATCAAGATAGCATGGGTGCGGGCGGGGAGCAGACTATTTGGAAGAGACATCGAGTGTGTGGGGGAGAGGGGTCTGAGAGTGAGAGAGAGATAGCAACAGAGAGAGAGAGAGATAGAGAGGAAAAGAGGGGGAGACAGGGGTCGTTTGTGTCCATAAGTGGCGTGTAGATAGGGAGACAATGTTGATGTTGTTCGAAATTGGCCTATGTATGGAGACGCAAGGGAAGCGAGTCATCGTGTGTGTGATAGGGACTTCATGAGAGATCTAGAATAGATGGTGTAGAGAACAACGTGCGAGATTGAGAACGATGATACATTAGGGAGCTATGGAAAGAGTCACGGCATATATGTATACAGGGGAGGAGCTGGGCCGGGTCCGCATGTGGGAGAGATAGAAAGAGGAGAGTGGTACACAAGGAGACAAAGTGTGCTTGTTTGCAGTGGGGGTGGTGTGTGAGGTGAGTGTGCGAGAACCACATAACTAGGGAGATAGACGTTTGGGGGCGACGTTTTGTGTGTATGGGAAAGATACACTCTACATAGTGCGTGTGCTTGGGAAAGAGAGATGCCGGAAGACCTGGAGAGTGGGGGAAGAGATGTGTGCATGCCCGAGAGACAAAGTGATAAGAGACCTATATTGGGGTCTGGACTTTAGAAGAGAGGGGGGGTGTTAATGTGTTCGCATGTTCGTGTCTGGGGGAGAGAACGGCGTGTGTGTGGGGGGCGACGGAGGGGGTGGGGTGGGGTGGGGGGGTTGGCTTCAGATAATGAGTTAGGTGTCTATATTTGAGGGACTTTAGCGTAAGTGAGATATATATGGTCAATAGTGTGTGTACTCATGGTTGATCAATTTGTTTCACAGTTTGGACTATGAGATAACGATAATTTTGAACATGCGTGATATACCTTGATGTACCAGAATTACAAACCTAAGATTGAAATTTTGGAATTCGACTCCATCATTTGCTTTTGTAATTAATTTAAACAGAGGTACATTTTTTAAGCCGGGATTTCGTGATTTCAAATTCATATATCAAACCTAGAGATATACACATACGGGCATGTTCAAACTTTATAATCATCCACTTTGTTCATACACATACACATTTTTGCTTTTGTCATCATATTTAGGATAAACACATTTGGAATGTCATTTGAATTGGACCGTATGATGGTATTTGCTTGTACTAGATCAATGATCCATATTTGAATTGAATGGACAATCTAAGTTTCGAGTTGGAGACATCGATTTTCAAAACTTGCACTTTTTTGCGTGCAACAAATAAATTCTCGGCCATGATCATAGTCGGCCGTACAAGAGCAGAACACTTATAATTTTAGGCGCCAAAATATTTCAAACTTCCTGCTCACATCAAAATATCTCGCGCTCGAAAGTTTAGCCCTGCGATATTCCAGTTTTACCCCTGCCACATGAATAGAAAAGGGATGCTTTTGTATGTCGACAGGCGCCGCAACCGAAGCACCGGAGCCGCTTCAGCGACAGCGATAGCTGGCCCAAACTCAACCGCAACAGGAGCACCATCGACGATCCTTAGCTATCAAGTATGACAATGATACCCATACGCCGCCGAGAATCAGGTACTATTATCCAACGAATGGCGCCTACGTTCACTTTCTTAGCATAAGCACCGCACCTTTGAATTTCTTGAGGGCATCATTCAATTTCTCATGAGACGCGTTATTCTGCTTGCACTTGTAGGGCCATACTTCTGGAAGTGAACATGTTACATGTGCTAAATTACATACCAGTGCACATATAGTTAATATGCTTTAGTTTTGTCCTAAGTATTACTGTACTTCCTAGATATCACTGGCTACTATTTTACTTCCTGCATGCTATATTTGTGATAATGGTGTTGTTCTGATGCCACCTGTTGGTTCCATCAGACTGCTTCATGTTCTCTATGCTTAATTACACATCAACAAACTAGCATGTGGTCCCGCTGCTTTTTGTTTTTTTACCCTACATTTTCTGATGCTAGCTATTACATCACTGCTACGAGCCTCTGTTCATTACTTTTTTGTGTGTTCTTGATCTTCCCAAGTTGCATGACTAATTTTATGCTTCTATTAATTATGGATCTGCCAACCCCATCAAGCAAAATATTTGTTCTTTTGGGGCTGGCACCTCGAACGAGCATAAAAATAGACTGAAGCAGATATATTGTTGTGTAAGCACACACCCTTCTTTCATTAGTTTAGATGAACCATTGATGATCAATTCGAACCAGTGCATGTGATTAAAATTAATTTTACCTAAATAGAGGGTGCAGAATAAACTACAACAACTAGATTTGCAACTATGGGATGTTGACGATATCTTCAAAGAACATTGCAACAGCAGTGAGGCCTCACAACAACATATTGTAAGCCGGTGTGTTTTAGTACATGTGAAATGCAATGTGTGTGGGCTGTTTTCTTGGCTTGTGGCCTCAACCTGTAATCCTACAGAATTACAAATAGTTCAGTTGTCTGCTTTGCTGTATTGCTTGATTTGGATGCTTGTTTGTTACTTGTTAGGCTATACCTGAGTTGGCCAATATGTCAGCAGTGTCTGCTGTAATATCATAAAGAAATGCATGCCTAGTTCATTTGAGTCCTTAACTTTTCCTCTGAACTTCATCACAAGACTGTCAACTAGGGATGTCAATTGGGTCCCGTTTAATCCTGATTAAAGTCCACTAGTGGTATCATAGTTCAAAAGAGTTTTTGTTTTTTGAGGAAAATGAACTAGGGAGCTAGCAAAAACTAACTAGATGGGATTGGCGGATGTTGTTTATTTGCCACTTACATCCCTAGTTTCATCTTACCATTTTAATTTCTTTTCGGCTGATGCTGCTTGGAACCATTTAAATATAGCTTGCCATGCTCGGCAATAATTCGTATGTCATTTACCATGTAAGCTTACTGCCTGGATCATGTGATAACTATCTCTTACTTATGTCCATCGGAAACCTTTCAGGATGCCGTTCACACTAGGATACAATGTACAACCCCAGAATCTATTTGTGGAAGCAGTGCGCCATCCATGTTACCAGATGGTAGCAGTTCAGAGGCAACACCACCGGTGAGCAGTTTGAGCACAGATATTATAGTTCTTGAGGCTCTACTAGAGGCAGAAAGAGATGGTGTGGCTGCCATGAATGAGGTAATCTTGATCTTGGGGCTGGAAATTATGCAATTAGCTGCACACATTATGCAAGCAACCCAAGAATTGGAGGAAGTAAGAATGTTGCATTTGAAGATGGAAGAGGTCCTGTTGTTTCTGCTATCTGAAACCCAGGGTAATCCCAGTTCTTGTTTAGATACCAGTTGAAATTGTCAACAGATTATTGTACTTGCATGTTGTGTCATGTCTCTGAATGGATTATGTTGTAATACCCCCTATGTTGTCCATGTGTTGTAATGATCCGAATTTTTTAAGCGAGGTAATCCTCAGTACTTGTATGATTGACATAAGGTGAACTACTTTTCGTGTGAGCATATTGTATTGGATGAAATAACTGTTTGACTCAAAGTGTATCCAACCTACTAAATTCAAAGATCACAAGATTTCTAAATCATAATCATATATAAAGGTGGAATAAATCTTTGTTGTGGTTTTGAAGAAATAAATAACAAAATGTAGAATTATCGGTGGATATTCGTAATCGAATACCAATTGGATTTGAATTTAGTTGCTAGGGCCGAGGGAAAACATGAATGCTAATTCTCCCATGTTTTGAACGAAGTGGCTAAACACCCACTATCATTTGTGGGCTGCCCGAAGCAAGTGTTTGCGAGATGGAAATTACTGTCTACCCCTAACACTTTCACATCCTTATCGACCGGATTTACACTACTGTCGAGAGGGGTAGACTAGTAACTTCAATCAGATGTGACACGACCGCCTCTGAGCCCATTCAGACACGGTGGGTGCCAAACGTGGGCGGCAAAACACATTTGATTCAAGCTCGTCCGAAAGACATGTGTCTCTCCCTCCGTTTCCCCATTCATACACGGTGGACGGCAAAACAAACTCTCCTCGCATCTCCCGAAATCGATGTAGGCAAATTTTTTAAATAGGGGCAGATGTGTAACTTCCCTCAGACGTGACACAACCACCCTACCTGTCAACGCTGTTCATACACAGTTAGCGGCAAAACAGCCTCTCCTCGCCTGAAATCACTACTAGAAAATATTTGGGAGATGCGAGATTATCGTCCTATCCCTAACCGACGCAATGTCCGAAATTTTAAACGGGGGATAAGTTCATAACTTTCCCACATTTCAGACAAGCGCGTCCCAAAGTTTGATATCCCCCTCCCCCTCCATTTCCCCATTCATACACCGTCGGCGCCACAAAAACCTACCCACTGCGGTCATCCTCCTCCATCCGCCACCCCATCCTCCACCTTGCTGGAGCCGCTACCCCGTCGTCCACTACAAGAGATGGACGTCTCTCATCCACGGCACCAGACCAGGATCCTTTCATCGCGTCCTCTCGCTTCATCGGCGCCGTCGTCCACCTTGGTGTGGCCGCTCCTACCACCGCCTTGTCCACGACAACAGGATTTATCCCCCCCCCCCACCGACAGCCATCACACCCGCAGCACCCTCAACGTATCAGCAGGGGCCTAGACAACATCGCAAGAGAGGTGGTACTCTTCCATATGTGCTTAAGTAATTGATCTCACAGGAAAATAGATCGTAAATTGTTTACTGTACTTTTTTTGTCCGTACCAAATCATAGTGGCTAGTTGAAAGCAAACATTGGTTGGGAAGTAGCTTTGTCTGGTTTGCACCTTCAGATCTGCCATGGAACGGTCACTATACTCGTAAAGCTTATGGTTTTCCCCCTTTATATTCACTACCATCATCGTAGGTGCTTCATGTCATGCTAGCACTGCTGCTCAGGTCCTCAACCCATGAAGCGAAACAACATGCCACTCATAATTCCAAAGCTTTGGTGTTGAAATATGAATCTGATATGATGCCCACATTACTAAACACAGAGAACGTTTAATTGCTCACCTAATGTTCCTGTATTCATTCCGAAAAGCATGTGCGCCGCCCACTGGTCCAGCTAGTTCCACTTTCCTAATTTTACTCTTGATGCTTAGGTTTTCCCCTTTTATCTACTCTACTATGATCTGCGTAGGTGCTTTCTGTCATACTAGCATTATTTCACCCCTCAAGCTAAACAACACAACACTCAAAATTCCAAAGCTTAGTTGTTCAAATATGATTGTGATATGATACTGATATTAGTTAACAGACACATTTCATTGGTTAGCTCAAGGTCCCACTTGAGTTTCCAAATGCATGTCGCGACATATAGAGAGACAGCAGAATTGCATTTCTTTGTCACTTGTTGACTATACTTTCTTGTCCATACCAAATCTTAGTTGTTATTTCAAAGAAAACATCAGTTGCTCACTAACCTTTGTGTGGTTTGCAGCTTCAGATCTACCATCCCATTGCCACGGTCAACACTATACTCATCATGCTTACGATTTCCCCATTTTATGATGACCACGATGAGCCTACGTGGTTCGTGTCATAATAGCACTTCTCCACCCATCGAGCTAAACAAGCTTAGTTGTACAAATTCAAATATGATAAAATGTTGATATTAGTAAAACTGAGAGATGTTTAATTGGTCAGCTAAATGTTCCTACTTTAGTTTTGAAATGCATGCGAGACACATATGGAGAGATCGGAAGGAATACTATTTCTTTGTGCACTCTGGTTCATCATGGGTGGGCAACCGGCGTTGTATAGAAAGATTTGTAATATCTTCAATTTGCTTGCTCTTATGCTCTTCTTTAAGATGATCCTCTTCTCTTCTTTAATAAGTATGTTCCTTGTTGGGAAGAGTAGCAGATACATTTGCGGTCGACTGGTCAGGTCGAGTTGTTCTCCCTTAGTACATTTTGAATCTGTCAGGTCAGGTCGACTTGTTCTTCTTTACCATATGTTGAAGCTGTCATCTGTGAAGTATCATCACATCTGGAGCTCTCATATTTTCAGTAGTAGGCCAAGTTACAGCATGTGATAACCCACAAGTATATGGGATCGCAACAGTTTTCGATAAGTAAGAGTGTCGAACCCAACGAGGAGTTAAAGGTAGAACAAATATTCCCTCAAGTTCTATCGACCACCGATACAACTCTACGCACGCTTGACGTTCGCTTTACCTAGAACAAGTATGAAACTAGAAGTACTTTGTAGGTGTTGTTGGATAGGTTTGCAAGATAATAAAGAGCAAGTAAATAAAAGGTAGGGTTGTTTAGATTAAGAAACAATAAAGTAAGTATAGAAAGTGTGGAAAAGTGGGGGTAGGAGTTGCGAAATTGTCCCTAAGCAATTGACTACTTTACTAGACCGATAGCAAGTATTATGTGGGAGAGGCCACTGTTAGCATGTCATCCCTGACTTGG